>NC_080194.1:143769103-144127853 GCF_030028045.1 Hippopotamus amphibius kiboko | reverse complement strand
GGGGAAGGCAGCGGTAAGGTTGTATAGCAAGTTTGGGGTGAGCAGATGCAAACTATTATACATAGAATGGATAAACAATAAAGTCTGCCTGTACAGCACAGGGAACTATATTCAATATTCTGCAATAAACCTCGATGGAAATGAGAATATGATAAAGACTATGTATGTGTGTGCATGGGTGTCTATATATCTGAATCACTTTGGTGTACAACAGAAATTAACACAAAATTGTGTCAACGATACTTCAATAAACTAAATTTTTTAAAAATGAGGTTGGCATTATACCATCAATTACTTTGAACGCACTTTTATACAGTAGGCCTTATTTCTCTTGTCCTTTCGTACTGGGACAAATGTTTAATAGATAGAAAGTATCCTGAATTTATCCAGTCTGAACTCATATCACACAGAACTTCAATTGTGGAACAAGCCATGAATACTAGTTACACCATCGGGATGTCCTGATCCAATATCAAGGTTGTAAACCTTCAATCAAGCCTGCAGAACCCTCTGAAATTAGATTCCAGCTGAAATGGAGCCAAACATCCCATGACTTCTCCAAAACGAGTGACACAACAATCAACTGGAAACCATATGCAATCAAATGTAGACAGAAACAACTATACCCTTCCTTTTTTCTTTTTGGATGAAGATGGTGTTTAAGGTGAGATCTTGGGCCATTTCAGGAACTCAGTTTCCTGGGTATCTCACACACACACGGGAGCTACACATTATTTAACTTGTTTGTGCAACTATGTAAAGCTAGTGAATACCACAAAACTGTGCATTTAAAATGAATTAGTGTCATGTTTTATATTTTTAAGGACAATGAAAAAAAAGTATTGTGCTGATATTTGTTACAACATAAATGAACATTAAAAACATCCTCAGTGAAAGAAGGCATACAAAAAACGTCACCCAGATCCCATACTTATCTTGTTTGCTTTAAATCCATCAAGGTTGTCCAAATGAGGGGAAAAATCAGTAATGGTTCCAGAAAAATAAAACTGCATCAGGATGGAAAAAGACATTTAAATACTGTTGGGACAGCGTGTGACAGTTGAAGTGGGCCTGTGTAGTAAATAATAATGCGGACATCACGATGTCCTCATTGAGGGGTTATGTGCTGGTTCCTTGGGTAAGTGTGCACTTTTTGTCATTATGGAAACTTTTCTGTACATTGTAAATGACTGGAAACTGAATTACGTTTCAAAGCAACCACGTCAATACCATACCAGAAAATCAGATAGGACAGCCATCAAACTTTCTTATAGAGGCCAAGACTTACCCAGACCAAGTTCAACCGAAGTTGTGATTCCTATTTCCCTTGTAGGAGTCCACATGGTATTGAGGCACTGTGGGAGGAGTATGTTAGTAGCCACCATGTCTTGGGTCCTGTGGATTACCTGCGATGCAGTAGAAAGAGTGAGATGTTAGCATTACAATTTTTCAGATTACTTCAAAAAATATGTTCAAAAATACATTCAGTACAGTTTCAAAATATGGAATAAATATACACAAATTAGTTTTGTTTCTATACACTAATAACGAACCATCAGAAAGAAACATTAAGAAAAAAATCCCATGTACAATTCCATCAAAAAGAACAAACTATTTAGTAATAAATTTAAGCAAGCACATAAAAGACCTATGCTCAGAAAATTATACAGCATTGATAAAGTGAAGATACAATAGAAAAAAATAGTCCATGCTCATGCATCAGAACAATTCTTATTAAAATGTTTATTCTACCCAAAGCCATCAACAACAGGTGCCAGGAAAACTAGACACCACACTCCAGAGAAGGACAGTGGTCACCATCTACACTGCACATAACACTAACTAAAAATGCACAATATTGGGCATCCTAGGTAGCACAGTGGTTAAGAATCCACCTGCAAATGCAGGGGACACGGGTTCGATCCCTGCTCCAAGAATATCCCACATGCCATGGAGCAACTAAGCCCATGCGCCACAACTATTGAGCCTGCGCTATAGAGCCCGTGAGCCACAACTATTAAGCCCGTGTGCTGCAACTACCGAAGCCCACGCACCTAGAGCCCGTGCTCCACAACAACAGAAGCCACTGCAATGAGTAGCCGCCACTCACCACAACTAAAAGAAAGCCTACGCACAGAAAAAAAAAAAAAAAAAAAAAAAGACCCAACACAGCCAATAAAATAATTTTTTTTTTTTTAAAAGCACAACATTCCACATTAAGCCCTTTCTCTCTCGAGTCCCCTGGAGATGCACCCCACCCACCCAGCAGTCATCTGCACCCAGGACGCTTCTCCCCGCTTCCTCATTTTTTCCCCTTGTGCTGTGTCCTCACCAGTGAATCCTGAGCAAACCCAGCTCCTGTCAGTGTGGACACTGCCCCACGGTGCACAAACCTAAGCCCTGACAGGTTCTGAGGAGACAAAGCTCCTGTCCACTGTCACAGAGCAACGTCTGTGGGCAGGATGCACCTGGGCCCCGAGGGAGGGTCAGAAAGGTGTGTTCAGTGCCCCCTGTGGGATGTCAGAGAAGCGCTGGGAGCACCACACTCACAAACCCAAAGGCTTCGCCCCAAATGCAGGTCGGCTGCACATACAGAGTCTGGAAATCCAAACTAAAATGGAGCCAAGTATCTCGCTGTATCTTCTCAAAAACATGGTGAGGGAACAATTAATTAGAAACCATATGTAATTAAATTAATGTAGACACAAACTTTACAACTTAAACAAAATTCACTCAAAATTGCCCATACAGAAATTTAAATTACCAAACTATAAAAATTCTGGAAGATAAAAGAAAACCTACACGACCTTGGGTCTGGTGATGCGTTTTAAACACATAACACCAAAAGTCTATCAACAAAAGAAAAATAATTAATAATGCGGACTTTATAAACTTAAAAATGTCTACTCTATGAAAGACCTTATTCAGAAAACCAAAAGACAAACCATGAACTGGAAGAAAGTATGTACAAAACACATATGTGATAAAGGGTTTGTACTCACATTATACCAAACAACCCCATTAAAACTTGGTACAGATGGAAACACACACCGGGCCAAAGAAGATAAACAGGTAGTAAATAAGCATACAAGCATATGCTCAACATGCTGCTGGAATGTATGTACAACCGACTTTGGAAGACAGGTTGGCAGTTTTTTCCAAATCTATATAGTCTCACCTTAGGATCCAAGATGCATACCTCTTCTATTTACACAACTGCTTTGAAAAACTGTGTTCAGAAAAAAAATACCATCAAGTAATGCACACCAGCTCTATTCATAATGGCTAAAAACTTAAAGATATTAGGATGTTCTTCTGTAGATGAATTCATAAGCAAATTAGGACACAAACATGTCAAGGGGAGAGCACACTACCCCAAAATATGCCCGTTTGACGAAAGGATTATTTTGGACTGCTTTAAAAACAGCCGACCCAGGAGAATCTTTGAAAAACAAGTAAAAAATGCCTTTTTATGAAGAAAATTTACACTTATTAAGGATTTCTCCATGTGTAAGGATGTGTCCCTCTCTGGACCAGGAATTGAATGATAACTAAATATCAAAAAATGCTTGTCAGGACTTCCCTGGAAGCGCAGTGTTTCAAAATCCTCCTGCCACTGCAGGGGACACAGGATTGATCCCTGCTCCAAGATGCTGTGGAGCAACGAAGCCCGTGTGCCACAGCTATTGAGGCTGCACTCTAGATCCTGTGAGCCACAACTATTGAACCCATGCGCCTCAACGACGGAAGCCTGCATGCCTAGAGCCTGTGCTCCGCAACAAGAAAAGCCACAGGAATGAGGAGCCCATGCACCACAGGGAAGAGTAGCCCCCACTCTCTGCAACTAGAGAAAGCCCAAGGGCAGCAACAAAGACCCAACATAGCCAATACACACATAAATGAATAAATTTAAAAAAGAACAGCTTGTCAATGGAATGGGCCTGGGTGTAAATCTGCATAAACAACACACCCTTGTTTACTGAACTTTGCCTAATCATCTCCGTTAAACGGCTTCCTACATTCCCGAACATCCCTAGTTTCTTCTTAGCTGAGGATAGTATTTCAGGGAGTGACTCAGTATTTCAGGGAGTGACTCAGTTTTTCTGGGCATCTTTCAAGTACTCAGGAGGTACACATGGTGTATATTAAACTTTCGACTATTTTTCTCCATTTCACCTCCCTTTCATTAGAAGGTAGGTCTCCATGAAGAATGTAGAAGGATAGAGGGGCAATGATTTTTCCTCTCATATAAGGCAATGCAATAGTATTCAGAGATATGAAGGAATGAATCAACTCCTTCACAGAAATAAAGGAAAGAATTACTCTAACACTTTATTGCTAAATGAAAGAACCCAGTCTGAAGTGCTACACACCTAATGATCTCATTTATATGATACTGTAGAAAAGGTGGAACACATATATTTTGGAAACAGTGTATGGATTATGTGGTTAAAATATTCCATATCATACTTTAGTGATGAATACCTGCCACTATGCATGAGTCTACACCCATAGATTTTTTAGCAACCCAACAATTATAACCTTTTCAAATTTAGTTACCTACGACATGGGAATGTCAAACATTGGAACACAGAAAATATAAGAAAGAATCTAACTGATTTAGAAATGTAAGAGAAAACTCACTGTTGGTGGTGGGACCTAAGTTAACTTTGGAAATGAACAAAATCTGTAGGCCAGAGGCACAAGGTACCATACATAAGCAGTCGACTCTGTAAGTTCTTTCCCATGCGGGGTAGTAGCTAACAGTACTGGAACCAGTATATCAGGAATCAAATGAACAAGCACTGAATTCAATAAATGACAAATGGTAGAAGCTAGGTTTCTTACCACTGGAGTGGGAAGTTGGAGACACACAAAGGGAAAAGGTTACAATATCCATGTCTTAACAGATCAGGTTGGAGACATGAGTATAAAGCATCTTTAGCCTAATATAGACACACACACTTCCATGTAGAAATCTGTATGTGCACATGCAGAGGCTGAGATACATGCATGTGTTTCCATGTGTTGTCAGCGGAGCTTATTTAGCTTCCACATGTAAGGTTTTAATCCTATTCTCTAATAAAAGGAAGACACTCAGCTGTCCACCAAGTATGTGATGCGAACTCCTCTCTCCTCAAGTGTGGGTTCTGCGTTATGACGTTCTCCTAAAGAAGACATACAGTATGGACATGGAAAAAGTTAACCTCGCTGTGGGAAAACTTGACAAACTCTACCTCAGCTAGGTGACCAAACTCAAGAATATAAGTGAGAAGTTCCCTTGAGAGCCTATTCTCTTGATACATAGTGAAGAGTGATCTGCTTTTGCAAAGCCAAGTCTACTCACAACAAAAACATCAGGCAAATCCCAGTGCAGGGCAGTCTACCAAATACCTGACCAGTCCTCCGCCACACGGTCAAGGTCATAGAAACAAGAAGAGTCTGAGCAACTGTCAAAGCCCAGAAGAGACTAAACAGACATGACCACCTGTCCTCTGTGGTCCTGAAACAAGGAAAGGGATAACAAAGGGACTACGAATATAGACTTCAGTTAATAATAAAGTGTCAATGTTTGCTCATTATTTGAGATGATTCTGTCGAAAATTAGACAGGAAAAATTAAAAGTCAAATAAGAGAAACCTATCAGAACAAACTGAAAATCGAGAGGAAACAGGTGATTTCTTTGTAAAAACCCATGACCAAAAAGGACTCTAAAGTAAGGAAAATACAAAAAGACCAATTAACCACTGAGGAACCTCTTCCCCCTGTTGGTGATCACTGTTCCCGGGTTTCCCTCTCCCAGGACAGGGGAGGAACAGGGACAGAGCTGTTTACAGCTCCCCTAACATCTGACCCCTCCAATGCCTTCATGTCCCCCAGCCATGCCCACCCAGTCAGGACACCTGAGGAAGGATCAGGGATCACTGATTCAGATGTGTCAACTAACACATTTTTTTTATTCCCAGCGACTGGACACACTTACTGAAATTAAATCCATTAGTATGTATTGTAATGGCAGCAATAAATTAATACACGCACGTGGCAAGTTTAAGAATGGGTTTGGACATGGCAGGTCCAGTGGCTCACACGCTCTCTGTGTGATCTTGCTCCTCTCCAAAGCTTTGTCCTGCTCAGTGCCTTTGGGGGACCCCATTCACAGGCACAGTCTCTCTCACTGCCTCTTAGGCCAACGGCAACTCTCGGCTGACAACCACTCACCATTCATTTTCTGAGAAAGACTTTCTCCTTTTCTTGGGTTCCAAGAAAACTCGTGATTTTAAACGTCTTTGGCCTAGCTTGGGTTACATTCTCATCCTTGACCCATCACAGGAACCAGAAGATGGAAAATGGGACTGGCTACATGTAGGTTGTAAACTCATCTCCAAGCTGGGTGGAACGTGGGGTCATCCTTCTGGTACTGTCTGGAATAGAAGCAGGTGGAATGTAATTACCAAAGGAAAACTGAGGCATAGACTTGGGCATGAGAACAGATGCTGTCTGGAGAAAGCAGCAGATTCTACATCAATGACAGCTCACTGCACAGCACAGATTCTGACAGGAGAGGAAGAAAGGGGGTCACTTAGGGACAGGGGCTGCAGCTACTCACCCAGTGCTCTTACCGTCCTGCCAAGACCACAAGAAGCTCTTTCACTTGCTACAAAAGCAGGATCGCTGTTGGTGGAAAACTCAAGTCTCCTGCCTTGGGTATCAGATCCTCACATCTCAGAGGTTGGTCCAGAATAGCCCATCTGCCATCAGAAGACACACAGACCTCATTCCTGCCCCTGAGAGGTGGAAGCCCTTGGGTCATGCCAGCTCCCTGGCCATATTTATTACCCAACCTTGAGGAACATTATCGCTCATTCTCTACTTTCTTCTCTCTCCTTTACTAAAGGAAGACACCAAATGCTAGGATGGTAAGGAAACTCTTGTGCAATGAAGTAATGAGAGGCTCAAGAATGACTCCATACCATGAAACCCATAATTGGAAGGCTTTCCAGAGGCCACAGGGATGCATACGGCTCTCCAAGACAACGCAGTCTCACTGGGAACCCCCCACTGCGAGGCCCAGTTACTCCCGTATCTTTGATTCTTAATGAATATGAATGTCAAAAGTTTCAAACAACTGGAAGGACAAAGGATTGCAGAGCGACGGTCTGCTGTATGGTTGTTGTGTCAGGGTCACACTCGAATGTTTGGAGGGTTAGTACCTTTCTTGCCAGGCTACGAGGCTTTGTGAGGGGAGACCTTTTTCTCAATCACATGGATGTTGGTAGCTGAAACATCTCCAAGGAATGCCCACACTGCCCAGACAGCTGTTCTACTGCACAGCAGCATGGTCAGCTCAGTCACTGTCCATGGGGTCTTGACATGGCCCAGGCTGGACTGAGCTAGAGGACCACAGATGCCTGTCTAGATGATCAAAGGTCAAGGATTGTCCTGAGGCTTGATTATCTATTGATGCCCATTCAGATGGGACAAAGGATGCCTGCAGTCCCAGAAGGGCCCCACCAGCCCCCAAGAAGGTACCATGGAGGACTGGCAGGTTGCCACACCCAGACCTGAATAAACCCACACATGCACACTGAGTGCCCTCCTGTCTGGGCTATGCTAGAACCTGAGGCTGCCCAGTCAACGTGTGGCTAGCACCACCTTTCCTAGATGGGATGGCAGGAAGAAACCATGTGTGACTTTACCCCCTCCACAACCCTTGACTGACATCGAGTTCGATGTTAAACGCTCAGAAAGTACAGACGTTTCATTCTCTCTGAACCCAGGTCTGGGGGTAGAACAACAGCGGCCCAGCTTAACTCCCTGACTCGTGTGTGACCCTGGGCAACTCCTTTCCATCCTGGAGACCTCAGAGAGGAGAAGGGAAATGCAATGGGGGCCAGTTATGCTTAAACCTAACTCTCACTCCAACCATAAAGAACCCTAACCTCAAACCCTAACACCCTAACCCCATACCCCTAGACCCTCTACCCTGATGCTCCAACCCTGACCCCTGACCCCTAAACCATGACACTGACTAGAACCCCAGACCTAAACCCTAGCCTAGTGGACACCAAGGGTATGTACTCTGGAATAAACCAATGGATTCATGACCTTGCATTTAGCAATAGTTTCTTACATCTGACACGAAAGCTCAAGCAATGAAAGAAAAAAAATAAACTGAATTTCCTCAAAATTACAAACCTTTGCATATCAAAAGAGGCTATTCAGAAAGTTAAAAGACAGCACAGAGAATGGAAGAAAATATTGGCACATTGTATATGATAAGAGTCTTTATCCAGAATATATCAAAAACTTTTACCACTCAACAAAAGAACAACCCCATTCTTTGAAATGGACAAAGGACATGAAAAGATGTCAAACAGGAGTCATCATGATGAAAATGCAAATTAAAACCACAACCTTCGCACACACTAGAATGGTTGTACTAAAAACAAATAAAAATAACAACTGTTGGCAGCCATGTAGAGAAATTGGAAAGCTTAAACTTTACTTGTGAAAATGTAAAATGGTGTAATCTATGTGTGCAAAACTTTGGCATTCTCTCAATAATATAAAAATGTAATTATCGTATGTTTCAACAACTCCACTCCTAGATACACACCCAAAGAATTGAACCAGGTGTTCAAATAAAAACTTGTACACCAATATTCAGAGCAACACTGTTCACAACAGCCCAAGGTAAAAACAATTAAAATGTCCAACAACAGGTGAATGCATAAGCAAATAGGTAGATACATAAGCTGCATTCTTCTGCCATATAAAGGAATAGAGTAAAATGGTGCAGCCGCTGTGGAAAACAGTAGGGGCTCCTCAAAAACTTTAACATAGAATTAATGTAGAATCCCTCAATTCCACTCCAGGGTGTCCACCCAAAGTATTAGAGAGCAAGGGCTGGAAAAGACACTTATACCCCATACTCATAGCAGCACTATTCACAGGAGCCAGGAGGCAGACGCAACAGTGTCCTTCAGCAGATGAGTGGATATGCACAAGGGAACATCTACACAAGGAATTAATTCAACCTTTACAACTAAGGTAATTCTCACACAGGCTACAATGCGGATGAACCTTGGAGTCATTATGTAAGTGAAACAAGCCAGACACAAAAGGAAAAACATTCTATGATTCCACTAGCATGAGGTATCCAGGTAAGTCACATTCAAAAACAAAGTAGAATATTGCCGGAGGTTGAGGAGAGTTAGTGGTTACTGGTTACAGCTTCACTTAGGGAAAATGAAAAAGTTCTGGAGAGGAACGGTGAGGATATTTTTACAATAATGTGAATGTAGTGAATGTTACAGCAGTGTATACTTAAAACGATTTAAACAATAAATGTTATATGTTCTTAATCACAATGAAAAAAATGATACATTACAACATGGAAAACATCCTAAGGGAAAGAAGCCACACAGAAAAAGCCACCCAGATCATGCTCATCTTGGGCACTTTAAATCCATGAAGTTTTTGAAAATGAGGGAAAGCCCCAGTGATGGTTCCAGGAAAAGTAAACTGGACGAGAATGGAAAAAGACATGCCCACAAAGTTGGGGCAGCTGGTGAAAGTTGAAGTGGTCCTGTGGATTATACTGTAGAAACCATAAATATTCCTTATTTTGCGGTTATATGCTGGTTCCCTGGGAGAGTGGCCCTGTTTTGGGTAAAACACACTGCACTATTTGGTGTGAATGTAGAAAACTGTCTACTGCTATTTACAGTGTAAACGTTTCAAAGGGTCAAGACTCAACCAGACCAAATTCAACCAAAGTGGGGATGCTAATCGCCCTTGTATGAGTCCACACGGTATTAAGAGGGACTGGGGAAAGATTATATTAGCAGCCACTATGTCTGGGATGCTGTGGATGTCATGTATGTATTTGAAAGAGTGGGATTTCTGAATTTTAGTTTTCCACATACAACCACCAAAAAACTGTCAGAACTGAAAAATGAGTTCAATAAAACTGCAGGATCATTTGCAATTCTATATACTAACAATAAACTATCAGAAAGAAATTAACAATTCCATTTATAATTGCATCCCCCCCAAAAAAATTGGAATAAATGTAACCAAGGACTTGAAAGACCTGCACACTGAAAACTGTAAGACATTGATGAAAGAAACTGGACACACACAAAAATGGAAAAATATCCCATGCTCACAGGTGAAAATATTGTTAAAATGTCCATTCTACTCAAAGCAATGTACACATTTACACAATCACTACCAAAATTCCAAAGATATTTCACAGAAACAAAACAAACACTCTTAATACTTGTGTGGAGCCACAAAAGACCTAGAATAGGGACTTCCCTGGTGGTCCAGTGGGTAAGACTCCGTGCTCCCAATGCAGGGGCCCAGGTTCAATCCCTGCTCAGGGAACTAGATCCCCCATGCCACCACAAAGACACAGTGCAGCCAAAACAAACAAACAAACCAAAAGAAAAAAAAAAGGACCCACAATAGCCCAATCGACAATGAAAAAGGAGAACATGCTGGAGGCATCTCCCTCCCTGACTTCAAGCAACCTTACGAAGCTACAGTCACTAAAAAACACTGTGGAATTGGTACAGGAATGGGCGCATAGACCAGAAGAACAGAACAGAGAGCTCAGAAATACACTTACAGGTATGTGGTCCGTTAATTCATAAGAACAGTGCCAAGAACATACACCAGGGAAAGGAGAGTCCCCTCAATAAACGGTGCTGGGGACACTGGACCCCACACACCCCAGCACAACACTGGACACCATCGTG
This sequence comes from Hippopotamus amphibius kiboko, assembly GCF_030028045.1. Taxonomy (NCBI): domain Eukaryota; kingdom Metazoa; phylum Chordata; class Mammalia; order Artiodactyla; family Hippopotamidae; genus Hippopotamus; species Hippopotamus amphibius. The sequence continues at coordinate 144,117,087 of NC_080194.1, read as the reverse complement.
TTACCACACACAAAAACGGACTGAAACCCCGCAGCTCTCCCCATCAGGCCCGTCCTCTCCCGGGTCCCCTGAGCACAGACGCCCTCCGCGCTCAGCCCCGCGCAGGACGCTGCTCCCCACGTCTCCTCACCTTCTCCTGCAGCGGCGCCACCGCCCGGCAGGTCCTGAGGAGACCGGGCTCCCGTCAGCGGGGACGCCACCCCGGGGTGCCCCGAAGCCCGGGCGTCAGCGAGGACTCAGCCCCACAGGATCCAGAAGCCAAAGACCCCCACCTCCACCCCCAGCAGGTCCTGAGGAGACGCGGCTCCCGCCAGCCGTGCTGGGAGCCAGGTCCCGGGAAGAACTCGCATTCCCGCGGACCAGAGAGGCAGGCGGGCTTTGCGTTCCCTGCCAGCCAATGGGAGAGGGGAGCCCAAGCCGCCCTCACAGGTCAGCGGAGGCCCCGCCCCCTGAGGGCAGTTCTGCTCCATCCATGGAACGGTGGAAATTCAAATTGAAATATTTCAAGTCAAATATCCCATGACTTCTCCAAAATAGTTAATGAATAATTACCCTGAAACAGTACAGAATGAAATGAATGTAGAGACCAAATTCACTCAGATTTATTAATAGACATTTATAACGCAAAACTATCAAAATTATGGAGATAAACATAGAAAATCTACATGACCATGGGTTTGGTCTGTAGCTGCTGAACGTTGAGTTTTAACATACAACACAAAAAGGCAATCCAAAAAAGAAAAAAGGAATATTGGGGAGTTTATAAAATTAAAGATATCTACTCAAAGACCTTACTCGCAAAAGCAAAAGACAAACCACAACTGGGAGAAAAATATTTGCAAAACTCATATCTGAGAAAGGATTTGGACTCAAAATATACAAAGACCTCTGAAACAGCCCCATTTAAAAAAAAAAAAAGGTAAGGATCTGAGCAGACACCCGGCAAAAAAAAAAAAAGAGAGAGACAGTAAAAATCATACAAAAACATGCTCAACATCATATACTGTTAGGGGATTACAAATTAAAATCATGAGATATCACAGCACACCTATTAGGACTGCTAAACTCAACATATGACAACACCAACTGCAGACAGTGAGGAACAACAGGAACTCTCCCTCATTGCTGCTGGGACGCTCTTCAGCCAGTTTATAAGACAGCTTAGCAGTTTTTTCCAAAGCTAAAGTCACATCTTGGGATCCAAACAATCGTGCTTCCAGGATTTAGGCAACTGCTTTGAACATCTATATCCAAATGCAAACAAAGATGCAATTATGCACAGCAGCCCTACTCAAGTGGCTAAAACCTTGAAGAAATCAGAATGTCCCTCAACAGATCAATGCATAAGCAAATTGGGGTACATCCATGTCAAGGCAAGTAGAAACTCTCACCCCAAAATATGCCTCTCTGGCAGAAAATTTCAGTTGGCTTAAAAAAAGAGAGAATCTCAGAACACTATGATTGCCCTTTCGTGAAAGACCTTTACAATGGAGAAATCTCCATTTGTAAGGGTATGTCCCTCTTTGCATCAGAAATAGGATAGTTAAATCTCAAGTAACTTCTCAGTGGAGAAGTCCTGACAAATCCGCAAACAATCATACCCTCGTTTACAGTGCTTTGCATGATAGCCTGCCATAACTGGCTTCCCCGCTTCCCCAACACACTTCTTCTGTTTTTAGCCAAAGGTGGTTTTTAAGGGGATGGCTTTGGTCATGTCAGGGAATGATTCAGTTTTCCTTGGTATCCCCCTTGTACATAGGAGGTATACATGCTGTTAAACTTGTTTTCCTCCTGGTAACCATTTATTATAGGGGTGGGGGACTCTCAACCAAGAACCTTGTAAAGTAGAGGGAAAATTGTTTTTCCTCCCAGACACGTGCAATGGAATACTACCCATCAGCAGAAAGGAATGAACCATCCGTCTATGGAAAGACATGGGTACATCTTACATGCACATTGCTAACTGAAGGAAGCCAGTCTGAGGAGGCTGCACACGGTATGATCCCATTTATGACATTCTAGGAAAGGCAAAGCTACACAGATGATAAGCAGATCATGGGGTGGGGGTTTGAAGTGTTCCATGTGACACTTTAGGATGGAGGCGTGTCACTACGCATTTGTCTAAGCCCACAGAATTGTACAGACCAAGGGGTCAAGCATAACCTATTCAAATTCAGTTATTTACAATGCAAGAGTGTTGCAGGATGGAATACACAATGCGACAGAATCTAACTGCATTACAAATGTATGGAGAAAACTTACTATAAGGGATGGGGTAAAAGGTGCTAACCTAAGTAAACTTTGGAAATGAATGGAATCTGTAGGCTAAAGGCAAAATGGACTGTACATAAACAATGGGCTCTATTTTATGCAGTTCTTTCCAGGGTGAAGTAGCTAACATTGCTGAAACCTCTGTACACATAACCTGGAAAGGAGCAATGCATAGATAAATGGCAGATGGTGGGAGCCCGGCTCTCGCTGTGGGAGGGGAAGCTTCAGATAAGCAAAGGAACCAGAGAATGAAGCTGAGCCCCTGGTGGCCACTCCTTTCTGGCTCCGAGTTGCTTCCAGCAGGACCACAGTCACTTGCACCTAATCTGCTGTGACCCACCGGCCCCCACCTGGCCTTTCCTCTTCCTCCCTGCGATGATTCCAGTGACACTTCCAGCCTGGACCCCTCTCCCAGGCCAGGCGCCTCTGTCCAGCCACCGCATCCCCATCTCACCTTGGGGCTAACAGGCCCCTCCGAGGACGGCGACCCTGTGGCTCCCCACACCCAGGAGGCAGCCCCACCTCCCTGGTGGCTGAGCCCAGACACCTGCTGGGACCGAGCAGGACCCTATGGGGACGTCCCCAGACAGAGCCCTCCCCCATATGCTCTGCTGCAGCTCCTCTCTGAAGTGCCTGGATAATAGTATCGGATGCAGGCTTCCTGAGTTGTTTTACAGATGCTAAAACCACCCCCAAATGGAAGACATTAACTACCTGGTGATCCTGAGCACAGAGCCCCCAGACCGACCACTGCCTGAGAATTCACAGTGCTAACTGCCTGTGACTTCACCACCCACCAGGGCTCAGACTGGACGGGGCCTACTCTCATTCCTCTGTATGTGACTCACAGGAGCCTCAGGAACGGAGGAGGGGTCCCTGAGGAGAGGCACAAGATAGATGCTAGGCATTAACATCATGGCATCCACGTAAAACGTGCCGGAGCTACAGTCACATGAGAAGATTCTGTCCTACACGTGCACCCCCAGCAGTACCTTCAGTCTGCACTGCAGACCTCTGGCTCCACCATCTCCACTGAGGGCATTCACTTCACCTGCTGTGAACCACCTCCTGTAGGATTTCCAGAACCACACAGCACGGAAGAGCTCATGCTGATGTGTAATCACATTTCACAGGACCCAGAGACGGCGTGCTAGCGTCCAGGTGACCCTCACAGCAGACCGGCCAGCTGGCCGCCAGAACCCGTTTTCCTTTTTCCTGCTCACGGCTACCCTGCACCTCCCAGCCTTCCCATCCCTTGAAGCTGGGGTGCAGTTTCTCCTGTTATCAAGGGGAAGCGGTGGAGGTGGTACTGGCCTTGGCCTGCCTGTGTCCTAGGACAAAGGGTGTGGTGCCTGTATGGCCACCCCACCCTCTGCGGGTTGGAGCCCTCCACCCAGAAGCAGGGAGGAGAAACGGTGGACAGAGCCTGGGACCTCACACCCACCTGCCCTGGACTCACACATGGAGGAGACAAAGACACGTTGAGCCTCAGCCCATTTTGCGGGGGACACTTTATTCCAGTAACAAACCTTTGCCCTAAAAGCCAAGGTGCTTCACAAATCCCCACCCAACAGTAACCGAAAATAAGGCTTAATTTCATCACACTTTTCTCAAACCACAACCCACGCTGCGATCACTACCCAGGTGATGGTGCTTCAGCGCAGCCCCTTTAAAAGATCCCTGGACCCCAGCTCCCTGAGCTCTGCCTTCAGTTTCAGGGAGAAGTTCCCTTGGCAACCTTGACAAACCTGCTCACTTTCCTTGACAACCATACTTCGCCATCTCCCAAACTCTTCTTCAAACATTTCTATCCTAGGCTTGCTGCTCCTAAAGTGACAGTGCCGTCATCACGTGCCAGAAGGCGACGCCTCCAAGCCCGTATTTGTTACGTGATGCTCTTGATGAAATCCCAGAAGAGCCAGCTTTGCAAGGTAACTGCTGCTGGACTTGGCACTGGGCCACTTTCCACAGACAGGATGGATTGGCTGTTTCCACGGGCCCTATGGTAGAAGAGCTCACCTGATGACGCCAGGCCTGGATCCTTTCCTCATTCTCCCCAGACCGCCACCCACATGGCTGCTGTCTGTGCCAGTCTACATGAGACCTTGGTCATCTCCTAAAATGAGGGTTATTTTATACACAGATAATGGGTTGAACGGTGGCCCCAAAAGATGTGTCCCCCCAGAACACATGAACAGGACCATATCTGGGAAAAGGGTCATTGAAGATGTAGTTATGGTGAAGTCATCTTGGGTTAGAGTGGCCCTCCATCCAATGACAGCATCCTTATAAAAGGCAAAAGAGGAGACACACAGACACAGAGGAGAAGCCCCATGAAGACAAAAGCAGAGATGGGAGGGATGCAGCCACAAGCCTGGGGATGCCTGGAGCCCCCAGAAGCTGGAAAAGGCAGGAAGAACCCTATCCTGGAGGCTCTGGAGGGACCTCACCCCTGCAACACCTTGATCTAAGACATCTAGTCTCCAGGACCGGGGAAGGATAAATTCCTGTTCTTTTAAACCACGCAGCTTGTGGCCATTTGTTATATAAGCCGCAGAACAGTCACACAGACCCTGCCTTGTAGGATCCTGGAAGTGTGGGTCTCACTAAAGGCAGGTAGAGGCTGGATTACAGAACACTTAGAGTCATCACTGGGCCCCCAGAAATCCTAAAGCAGTGGCTGGACACCAGAATGTTAAGGGGTCAAGTCAGAAGCCCATCCCTAAGGGTGCTGTCTGCACACGGCCTCCCCAGGTTCTTACACCTGTACATGTGGGGGGCAATATTTCAATCCTGATTCAGGACCTTTGATGTCACCATTCACGCTGCTAATTAAGAACCTGCCAGTTACACAGATGAAAAACCTATCAGGACACTTGCTACACTGATGAACAATTCTGAAGATGGTCAAAGATGGGGAATTTTCTCACATGCAGCCAGCAGCACCACCGAAGGAGCATCCTCACTGGAAAGCTGGTGCGGAGGCATCTCTGAGTAAACATTAGCTGACCCCCAGGCCAGCTACTCCTGAACCTTATCTACCCTCCCCAGGTAAAATGCCTAAAAATGTGCAAAGACCTTACAGGCTGGAGGAAAGGGCTTGGACCCACACCAGCAACAGCTCGCATGCCGAGTCGGTGCCTGCAGGCCATGTGGAATGGTCCTGGCCCAGTGCTCTTCTGAAAGTTTTCCATTTACCTACCTGAGCTACCCTTCCTGTCCTGGCCCCCACTGCTTTTTTTCCTTGCTTCTTCACCTCTGCCCAGGGAGACGTTCCAATGGTAGGTATGGGTGACACATCCTCTTCCTTAAAAGGGGGCCGCCTAGCAACTCCTGTGGAAAGTCCAGCAGAGCCCCACTCTGACCAGGCCACCCGCAAGGCTGTGGCTCCTCATTCCCTCTCGCCGGCCCAGCCCCGCAGCCGCTGACGGGGCAGAGAGTACGGCGTCAGATACAACCGCAAGTGTGCCTGCTGCCTGGAGGGTGTTTACACAGACCTCAATCCAGGCACACCTGTGGAGGGCTGGCCGGCCAGGTCAGGCTGCCCAGGTCAGCCAATCCCCACCCATCAGGAGCTCATAGTTGAGAATATGCTCCTTGTTGTGCCCACCAGGTCCAAGGAACAGGGGTCCTGAACGTCAGGATGGACAAGGGGCTGCAGCTCTGGCTTGTTTCCTAATCATTTTATCTGTCCCGTGAGTGGGAGACAATTTTAAGAAGACCCTCTCCTCACAGGAGGAATCCAGGATTCAGGGAGACGAGGGGTGGTGGGTGAACACATAGGCCTGGTGCCCCGGGCACAGTGGAAGCCTCTGGAAAACCCGGTGGAAGCAGGCCACACAGAGTGAAGCCCTCACAGACCTGTCCAGGAGCTGCTGTTTGTTACTTCAGATTCTGCTCTGAGGTGCTCAGGATCAGCTCTGACCAACAGGTGGACTGGGGGTGCTGTGCAACAAGGGCTGTGTGCACGGTTCCTGTGTGCCGAGCCCTGCCGGGGAGCCTGCCCAGATGAGTCCTGCATCACCCTTCCCAGGAGGGAGGGTGGAGGGAAACCCTGAATGACCTCTGAGGCCCTAAGAACCCTTGACTGAGGTTGAGTTCAATTTGAAACAGTGAGTGACCAGAGCAGACATTTCATTCATCTTCTATCATAGCGCAGGACTGGAGGAACAGAAAACAATGGCCTAGCTCAACCTTGACCCTAACCCTGGCACTGATCCTAACTCTAAACTCTGATCCTGACCCTAAACCCTCAGCTAACCTTAACCCTAACCCATACCCTAAACCTGTACCTTACCCTAACCCATACTCTACCTGTATCATACCTGTACCCTAATTCTAGCACATATCCTAACATCGCTACTCTAACACAGGACCCTAACACCCTAACTGAGACTGAAACCATAAACCTTAACCAATAAAACCACAACCCTAACCAAAACCATAAGCAATAAAATGTATTCATTAACCATATGCATAAATAAGTCATAACTGTAAACCGTAACCATAAACCTTAAAACACAACAGCAACCATAAACCGTAACACAGCCCGAGCCCTCACACTAGTCCCAGCCCTAATACCAACCCTTCAAACCACTTACACCAGCCAAATCTAGTCAAATTATACAATTATATCATAAAATAACTGCACCAGTATACCTTATAAATATGAATGCAAAAATCGATCACAAAATTAGAACAACTTGAAACCAAAAGAACATTAAATGGATGATGCCATAAGCAAGTATCTCTACACCAGAGAATTCAGGTTGTTCAACATATTAAAATTAAGCAATGTAATAAACCACAATAAAGGTGTGAAGTAAAAACACGTGATTATGTCACTTAACGCAGAAAAGGCTACAATCAAAAACCAGTGCTAGTTCATGATACAAACACCCCAGAAAGCAGGAATAAAAGGAAATTTGTTCACTATGGAAAAGAGTAGTATAAAAAGCCACAGCAAACATCATGCTCAATGTTAAAAACTGAAAGATTTACTCCTGAAATCAGGAACGAGGCCAAGAAGCCGGCCTTCACCACTGTTAACAGCGAACTGGAAGTCCTACTCAGGGCTTTGAGGAAAGAAATAAAAGGCATCCATGTGTGAATGGACAAATTAAAGCTGTGTCTATTCACATAACATACATAACACCATCTTATATAAAAAACTTCCTGTGACAACAAACAATTATTTGACTAGTCAATAATTCAGCAGTTACAGGAAAAAATCTCTATTCACAAAAATCTATCTTATATGTATACACTAACAATAAATAACCTATAAAAAATTTCACTTTAAATAAAGTCAATATTAATATTTAGGAATATATTTAATCAAGATACAAGACTTGATTTTATGTATGTGAAGTTGTATGTTTGAAATTACTGGAAAGTAAATTACTTTTCAAAACACCATGTCAATATCATGCCAGAAAAGCAGAGAAAACATCAAACTTCCATGTAGAAGTATTACCCAGATCCAGTTCACCCAAAGTCCACGTGTAATTTAGAGGCACTGTGGTAAGCCTGTATTAGGAGCCAGTGTCTTCCCTGTTGTGGGTGACCTGCATGTGGTAGAAACAGTGGGATTTTCAAATTCCAATTTTCCACATCATTCCACCAAAGGACTTTTGGAACTAATAGTGAATTCACTAAAGTTGCAACATCAATACACAGAAATCAATTGCATCTCTAAACAGTAATAATGAACCATCAGAAAGAGAAAGAAAGCAACGCTATTTACAATTGCATCAAAAAGAACTAAATACCTAGAAATAAATTTAACCAGCAATGTGAAGGACCTGCACACTGAAAACTTTAAGACATTGATGAAGACATTGAAAAAGACACAAATAAATGGAAACATATCCTGTTCTCATGGAACAGAAGACTTAATATTGTTAAAATATCCATTCTACCCAAAGCAATGCACACACTGAAATGCAAGCCCTCCCAAAATTCCATGGTATTTTCCACAAAAATAGAGCAAATCCTCCCAATATCTGTGTGGCACCACAAAGGACCCCGAAGAGCCAAGGCGACCCTGAGAAAGGAGAGCAGGCGGGAGGCATCCCCTGACCTCGCGCTCCAGCGTGAAGCGACAGTCACCAGCCACGGCGCGGAACCGGCACAGAACCAGGTGCAGGGGCCAGAGGGACAGGACGGAGAGCCCAGAACGCGCCCGCACGGGTGGGGTCCGGTAATTCACGACAAAGGGGCCAAGGGCACACCAAGGGGAAGGACAGCCCCACAACAAACGGCGCTGGGAAAACTGGACACCACACACCAAACTGACTAAAAACCCAATTTTCCACACCACCCCCTTCCTGGGTCGTTTGAAGACCGACCCCCTCAGCAGTCAGTCGCCCACAGGAAGCTTCTTCTCACTTCTCTGCAAGTGTCCTCAACTTTTCCTCCTGGGGTCGCCTGGGTCATCGGGAAACCCAGCTCCCGGCAGCGTGGACGCAGCCCTGTGTTGTCCTGAAGCGGATACCCAGCGAGTCCTAAGGAGACTGGGCTCCTGTCTGCAGAGAAGCTGACCCCGCGTCCAACCGAAGCCCCCGCCGCCCCTGAGGGCCTGAGGAGACACAACTCCTCTCAGCTGCAGGCAGGGAGGGAACGCACCTGCGGTGTGGGTCAGAGACGTGCGCTCCGCGCCACCGTGTGGTCGGTGCGGGAGGTGCAGGCCGTGCCTCCCTCACAGGTCGTTGGAGATAGCGCCCCCTGCTGGCAGAACAGCTGACTCAATTAGAAAGCTGAAATGGAGACAGATATCCCAAAAGTTTTCTAAAAATAGTTAAGGAACAATTATTTGGAAACGCTTTGGAATGAAATGAATGTAGGTGCAAACTTTACAACTTGGACCAAATTCACTCAAAGTTATTCACAGACAAAATTTAAATACAAAATTATTCAAAATTATAGAAGAAAACATGGAAAACCATTGACATGAGCTTGGGTTTCATCATGTAGATCGTGAGCTCTGGAGTTTTAACAGACAACACAAAAAGGCAATCTACAAAGAAAAACAAGGAATACTGTGGACTTTATAAAATTAAATATTTCTACTCTATGAAAGACCTTATTCAGAAAATCAAAAGACAAGTCACAAACTGGGGGGAAAATATGGGCAAACACATATCTAATAAAGGATTTCTCTCAAAACACACAAATAACTAACACAAACAACCCCATTAAAAATAGGGAAATATCTGACTGGACACCTGGACAAAGAAGATACACAGACAGTACACAAAACTATGCCCAGGACTAGAGGGCAGAAAAGCAATGGTCCAGCTGAACTTTCTGAGCCACTTGTGACTGTGGACTGGTCCTGTCCTTCCTGGAGGCCTCAGAGAGATGGAAAGGGAGGAAGAGGAAGAGGGACAGTTGTGCTTAAATCTAACTATAACCCTCACCATTCTCACCAGTTTTGCCAGTTTCTTTCGACCTGGTCTAAGAAGTCCTAGCCATAGTAATCAGATTTTAAAAAGAAATGAATTTCATGGCAGAGGAAAAACTGTCACTGTTTGTAAATGACATGATACTCTATACAGAAAATCTTAAAGATGACACTCAAAAACAAATAGAGCTCATCAGAAAACACAGCTAAGTTGCAGGATAAAAAAAATAATCTACAGAAATTGGTTGCATTTCTATACACTCACAACAAACTGTCAGAATGAGAAATTAAGAAAACAATCCCATTGACAATAACATTAACAAAGATAAAATACCTAGGAATACACCTAAACCAGGAGGTAAAAGACCTGTACTCAGAAAACTGGAAGACATTGATGAAAGAAATGAAGATGACACACACAAATGGAAATATATACCATGCTCATGGATTAGAAGAATTAGTATCATTAAAATAATTCCACACCCCAAGGCAATCTAGAGATTCAATGCCATTTCTATCAAAACACCAATGGAATTTTTAGAAGACCTAGAACAAAGAATTCTAAAATGTGTATAGAAACATGAAAAAGCCTGAATAGTCAATACAATCTTAAGAAAGAAGCATAAACCTGGACATATCATGTTCCCTGATTTCAAACTATACTTCGCATCTAGAATCATTAAGACAGTATGGTACTGGCACAAAAGAAATACACATAGAGCCATGGAACAGAACTGAGAGCCCAGAAACCAACCCAGGCTTATATGGTCAATTCATCTGACAAAGGAGGTGAGAATATACAATGGGGAAAATATATCCTCTACAATAAATGATGTTGAGAAAACTGGACAGCTACATACACAAGAATCACACTGGATTCCTTTCTCATACTATCTACAAAAACAACCTCAAAATAAATCCAATACTGCAACATACATCCTGAAGCCATAAAACTCCTACAAGAAAACATGGGAAGTACACTCATTGACATCAGTCTTAGCAGTATTTTTTTGGATTAGTCTCCCCAAGTAAGGAAAACAAAAGCAAATTAAACCAAAGGGACTCCGTCCAGCTGAAAACGTTTTCAATGCAAAGCCAAAAGAAAGCATACTGAATGTGAAAAAATATTTGCAGACAATGTCTGATAAGGAGTTCATATCAAAAGCAGATCAAGAACTCATACAACTCAATTTCCAAAATACCCCCTAACCCTAACCTGAACCCAAACCCATACCCAAATCAAAACCCTAATTCTACTCATTATTGTATGATAACCGATATGGGAAAAGAATCTGAAAAAGTATGTATGTAAATGAATAACTGCATTAATTTGCTATACACCTGAAACTAACACAACATTGTAAATCAACTATACTTCAATATAAAATAAAAAGTAAATAAACTTTTGTTGGGGCAGAAAAAACTTTCTCTATCCTAGATTCTTCTGGCTCATCTAATAGTTAAATTGCAATGAGCAAGATTAACAGGACAGTAACTGATTTAATGTCATCTATATGGAGGCTTTAAAGATATGAGACCTTGAGAAGTGACCAAAGAGGGCTGTTTCCACACATTTTACACAAAGAAAGAATAAATTTGTGATGAACTGACAAGATAAATAAACTTATATTTGGGTACTAAGGAGTGAAAAATCTAAGTTCGTTTAAACAGCTTTTTGCCCTGAATTCCATGTCTTTGGCAATAAGGATATCTCTCTATCTCCTAGTACAGGGAGGGTACCTTTCACATGGAAAATGTATTTACTGCTTTTAGGGTCACAAAGAGGGGTCCAAATATCCTTTTTTACCTGCTGTTTCTTTCTTTGTTTTCAATTAATTTATTTATTTATTGGCTGTGTTGGATCTTCATTGCTGCACGGGCTTTCTCTAGTTGCAGCGAGCAGGGGCTACTCTTCACTGCGGTGCGTGCGCTTCTCATCGCAATGGCTTCTCTTGTTGCACACAGGCTGCAGGCGCATGAGCTCAGTGGTTGCGGCACTCGGGCTTCTTTCTAGTTGCAGTGTGCAGGCTTTCTCTAGTTGTGGCACGCGGGCTCCAGGGCTTGTGGGCTCTGTAGTTTGCACCACACAGGCTGTCTCCAATGAGAGGTGCACAAGCTCAGTAGTTGTGGCGCATGGACTTAGTTGCTCCACAGCATGTGGCGGGGGGGGGGGGGTTCTTAGTTCCCTGACCAGGGATCAAACCCACGTCCTCTTCATTGGAAGGCAGATTCTCTACCACTGGACCACCAGGAAAGTCCCTCTTAAGTAACTTTATTTTTTTTTTAAGATTGTATTTTATTATTTATTTTTCATTTATTGGCTGTCTTGGGTCTTCATTGCTGCGTGGGGGCTTTGTCTAGTTGAGGCAAGTGGGGGCTACTCTTCGTTGCAGTGTGTGCGCTTCTCATTGCTGTGGCTTCTCTTGTTGCAGAGCATGGGTTCTACGTGCTTCGGCTTCAATAGTTCCAGCGCGTGGGCTCAGTAGTTGTGGCTTGCGGGCTTAGTTGCTCCACGGCATGTGGAATCTTCCTGGCCCCCGGATCGAACCGGTATCCCCTGCACTGGCAGGCGGATTCTTAACCACTGCGCCACCAGGGAAGCCTCATCTTAAGTGACTTTAATTCAAAGTAATCACTATGCCATTTTGGCATATTTTATCAGCACCTGCCCTGAGCTCCATCACTGTGTATTGTTCTCAACTGCCACAGGAGCCAGTGCACTTGGGCCTGAGTCAGAAGCAAATACATCTGGCCTTTCCTAGCCCTTATACTCTCACTCCGGAGCAACTAAGAGGTTCTCAAACTGAGCAACAGGGGTGTTCACATTCAATCTCAGGCTGAGAGTCTGGGTTAATCTCCAATGAAGCTCAGGACCACCAGGATCTGGCCCCACTGGCCTTGTCACCTGGTGTGGGGATTGGGGACAGCCAAACCACCGTGGCTACTTTCAGAGAAATAAAGAAGAGTGGGAGGGCACCCTTGGGAGACACTTTGGAAACAGTCACTGCTGTGAAATAATAAGATGCACTTTTCAGAAAAGTGAAGACTGTTCTCTTGGTTCTCAAAGACTTGCAAATACTGTGTGTTCTTCCAGAGGTATGCTGAATCCTTTGGCCTTTGAGGGCAGCAATGGAGGAATCTGGGTTTAAAGCAATCCAGAACTGATGGTGCTGAGAATGGCCAGTGTCCACCCCTTGGGTGTTGCAGGGCCTGAAATCCCCTCCTGGGAAAGGAGAGGCCCCATAGGGACCCCACAGGGACCCCACTGGACCAGCAGGGGGCTTGGCTGGTGGGCTACAGATGTTTATCAGATACATGATTTGCAAACATCTTGTGCCATTTTGGATGGTGGACTCTCTTTTTCCTTTCTCCTTTTATGCACAACAGTTTTCGTTTTGAGGAAATCCAATTCATCTGTTTTGGCTTTTGTTTCTTGTGCATTGGATATCAGATCTAAGGAATCATGGCCAAATCCAAGGTCATGAAGATTTACTCTCATGTTTTCTTCTACAAGTTTTATACTTTTGGTTCTTACATGTAGGCCTTTGATCCATTTTTAGTTAATTTTGTATGTGGGGTGTGGTGAGGGTGCAGCTTTTGCATGTGGGTGTTCAGTTGTTCCAGCACCTGTACTAATTGTTTGTAGGTTTCTTATGATTTTTTCCTTGTATATGATTCTGCATAAAGAGGCAATACTATGTTTCCCTTTCTTTTTCTTTTTCTTTCTTTCTTTTTTTTTTTTGGCTGCTTTTGGTCTTTGTTGCTGCACAGGCTTTCTCTAGCTGTGGCGAGCGGGGGCTACTCAGTGTGGTGGCTTCTCCTGTTGAGGAGCATGGGCTCTAGGCGCATGTGCTTCAGTAGTTGCAGCACACAGGCTTCAGTAGTTGTGGCACATGGGCTCAGTAGTGGCTTGCAGGCTCTGGAGCACAAGCTCAGTATTTGTGGTGCACGGGCTTAGCTGTTCTACAGCATGTGGGATTTTCCCAGACCAGGGATTGAACCTGTGTCCCTTGCATTGGCAGGTGGATTTTTAACCACTGTGCCACAAGGGAAGTCCCCCCTTTCATCTTTTTTTAATTTTAATTTTATTTTTATTTTAAACTGTCTGTGCCTTTATGTTTAAAGTGCCATTTTTAAAGATTGCATATATTTGGGTCTTGTTTTTATATCCATCCTAATAATCTCTGCCTTTTAACTGAACTTTTTAGTTTGTTGACACTTAAAATGGCTAGCATACAAGATGACAGTACAAGAGTTCCCAGCCCAGGCTGTTTAGCAATCTTGAACAAAAAGAATAAAGTTGGTGGAATCACACTACCTGATTTCAAAGTATACTACAAATCTGTACTAATCAAAACAGCATGGCACTGGCCTAAAAACAGACATATAGACCAACTGGAGCAAAATAAATTGCTCAGAAATAACGTCACACAATTTTGGCAAATCGATCTTTGACACAGGTACCAAGAGTATACAAATGGAAATGACAGTCTTCAACGAATATTGTTTGGGAAAATGATCTCCAAACACAGAAAGAGGAAATTGGACCCTTATCTCACTCCATGTGTAAAAATCAACTCAAAATTAATTAAAGACTTAAATTTAAGACCTGAAGCCATAAAACTATTAGAAGAAAATATAGGGGAAAATCTTCTTGAGATTGGTCTGAACAATGATTTTTTTTTTTATGACCTCAAAAAGCACAGGCAATGAAAGCAAAAAGAGATGAGATTCATTCTAACTGAAAAAATTCTGCACAACAAAGGGACCCTCAACAGAGTGAAGGACAATCTACGGAATGGGAGAAAATATTTGCAAACTGAACATCTGACAAGATGATACATGAAAAGGTGCTCAATATTGCTAATCATCAGGGAAATGCAAATCTAAACCACAGTCAGATATCACCTCACACCTGTCAGAATGGCTGTTACCAAAAAGACAAATGATTACAAAGTTGTCGAGGATGTGGAGAAACGGGAACCTTGTGCACTGTTGGTGGGAATGCAAATCGGTGCAGCCCCTGTGGACAACAGTGTGTAGGTTCCTCAAAAATTAACCATAGTACCAACAGATCACCTCAGGATGATTATTTGATGGCACCAGTTATTGCCCATAAAACAGGTTTTCAATATTGACATCTCTTCTGGTCCAGCGGGCAGCAACCACAGCTAGGATGTGGCTGCAGTTCCAGCCCCAGATCAGACCTGTCTGTAGCTGGGCTGCCCTGAGAATGCTGTGTGCACGTGTGGCTCAGCCAGTCACAACGGTGATGGGCAGTCTGCAGCTTCCCCATGACATGTCTCCTTGTCCAGGATCCCCCACTCTCTTCTGGGACCACTGCTCCCCCAGCTTCATTTTCTCATTATCTGGATGAAGACCTACTTTTCCTCAGGGCACTCTTCCCCACCACGCACTGTCCGCGTGCACAGGCACCAGACTGAGAGCCACAGAATGCTCTCATACAGCCCCCCACCCAGAATTTGTCTGCAGCTTCTGCTCAGTCCCCAGTGCCTTCAAGCATCTCCTTTCTGCATTTTGTGCAGATTTCCAGCTGTTTTCTGTGAGCGGGTGAGCGTACATGATCTTGCAAAATCATCACAGGAAGGAGAACCAGCAATTACCCACCCACTTTTAGAACTGCCTTGTGAACAAACCTCACATCCTTTGAGTCACACTTGGAAAAAGCATACATTTCATTTGTTTCAAAGGTCACGATTGCTTCACTGCAGGGGGCTTGAGAAACAGATCGCAATCTTAACAGAGCGCACACGGCAGTGTAGGGACGGGGGAACCCTACCCTCAATGGAGCCCCTGCGGTCACCCCTCACGGACTCGCCAGTCCCAGTTCCCCACCACGCTCAGAGGGTTCTCTGGGTGACACCCGCCCCCCTCCACTCAGTGCCTACCTGACCCCCACCCCCTTTCCTTCAGTGCCCACCTCAAGTGTTCTTCCTGCTTCCTCCAGCCCCACGTGCCACACGGAATCACACAGAGGTTCCTGAACTCCTGTAACTCACATACCGCTCCAGGCCTGACCCCCTCTGTTGCCTCTGCCTCAGGCCGCCCAACTACCCTCATCCACCTGGACTCCTTTCAACTCAAGACCCACCCCAACGTCCACTCCCCAGGAAGCCTGACTGCCCCCCAGTTTGAGTTGCTCCTGTACTGCCCTTGTCTCAGCCAGCTCCAGCCACCGTAACCAAACACCGTACTTGGTGGCTTACAAACAGCGCACACGGACTGCTCACAGTCTAGAGGCTGGAAGCCCAGACCAAAGTGGCGGTGAGCTTTCCTGGTTCATGCCAGCTCCTTCCCACTGTGTGCTCACCTGTTGGAAGCAGTGAGGGAGCCCTGAGGAGCCTCTTAGATGTGCACGAATCCATTCTTGAGGGCCCCACCCTCATGACCTAGTCACCCCCAAAGGCCCCACCTCCTAACACTATGTTGGGCGTTAGGATGTAACACGTGAATTTGGGGGACACAAACATGCAAACATAGCAACTCTTGAGGTACCCCTATCACTGCTTCTTCCCCTTTATCTGGGATTGGTGGTTTCATGTCAGTCTTCCAAAAACTAAGTTCCTTGAGGTAGGAGTCCACTTATCCATTCTCTGGGCCCTGGGCATCAGGCTGAGGGGCTGGTGCACATGGGGAGGTAGTAGAAAGCCACAATCACACATCTGGGCTTTGCTGTCAGACAGACTTGGAGTCAAATCCTAGCTCCATCCCTTCCTCACTGTGACCCTGAGGGAGGTCCCTGAGCCTATTTATCCACCTGTGTCATGTCGTCAGGAGGCCATGAAACACCTGGGTGACAGGTGTTCTCATGTGTCAAATGTTCACATGTATGTTGGCTGCTCATACCTGGGTGTGTTCATTTCCACATGCCCAATGGGCACACACACATACATACATGTCAGACCCCAGGGGCCCACAGAACATGGTCATCAGGAAGAGAAGCTCTGGCCCTAAATGACCACAGGGTCAGGAACATGCTTTTGACCACCGAGGGATGGAGAAGCTGTGTTCTGGCATTTCAGGGGGGAGACGAGATTTCTTCTGGCTGAAAGTGTTGGTGTGAACAGTTAGTGTCACAACACAGCTGGGAGGTGCACTTTTCTCTGCTGAAGGAGATGCGTGGGACTGGGGAGCCATTTTTTGGAATCAGTGTGGCTGGAGAGGAGCATCCAAGTGTTGGTCCCACACTTCTGCCCACAACTCCCCAGGATCCAAGGAGACTCTCATGAACAAAGTCTGGTCCATTCTCTCCAGCTCAGCACGAAGCATGAGAGCAGGTTCAGCTACACACAGCCATGGGAGAGGGAGTAAGTGAGGGTCCAGGACCAAGGAAGCTAAGGAATTCAGGTATCTTTGTGCAGGGATGAAGAGTATCCCTTGCTTAGCGGAGCAGCCAGGCCTGAGAATACCCAGGGCACCAACGCACACTCTGAAAGACGCAGCCCTGCATCCCCCTCACACCCCCGTGCTTCTCCTGGGGACCCAGGTCCTGCAGCTGCTGGCATCTGCCCGGAGCTTCTGGGCTGTGACCTTGACTCACTGCAGCTCTGCTCCTGACTCGTCACCCTGTGACCAGCTCAGAAATGACCCTCCTGGCCCTGGATCAGCCCTCAGTCCCTGGGCTTCTTGTCAGAGTTCCTTTGGTGTCACCTAAACTCATCTTTTCTTTAACTAGTTTTTGAGAAGAGCAGAGCTGATTTTAAAAACATAAAATACGTCTGTTTTGGCCAAATGCAGTGATTTCTCCCTGATTGAGAAATAAATCTGTTTATTCAAAATAATACCCCTACAATGAAAGCACCGTTGAGGCAGATCTGAGCCACGATGGGCACAAGTGGGCCTGGAGCAGCTGGCAGTGAGCACATGCCAGGGTGCCCCCAGGGCCAGGCCCCCTGCAGCTAGAATGGGCTCACAGAAGCGATGGCCCAGGTTTCAGAACAGGCCAACAGAGGCCGATGAAGGAATAACTGCTCCCTCACTAGCTTAATGCGCCTCAAATTTGAGGACCCGGTCTCGACTCACATTGGGCTGTGTTAACTATCCTAACCTGGGGTGTAGTCCGTAGGGTCCCAGGCTGGGTCAAGCATCCACGCCCACCATGGGAGATTTTAGGACAGACCACCCAGCGATTCTCCAATGGTCACGATGAGGCAATATCCATTTGTTTCCTATTCTATATTCATGCTTTCAGTAACTCCAAGGAGATTCTAAGGTACAGGCAGGTCTGGGCCACCTGAAGGAGGCTGGGTCCCAAGCTCCTGCCCCTACGTGGCTGTTCTGTGACAAGGCCGGGCAGTCGCACACCACAGAGTGCAGCCCAGGCAGGAGCCACCAGCAGGGGCAGCTCAGGCCGGGGTCAGTGCGCTGAGCCAGAGGGTGTCTCGCTACATATCGCCAACCACACCAACCTTTACAGTCACACCTCACCATGAGGTGGGGGCGCCGTTAGCTAAAGGGTACAGGTTCCTCTTTGTGGTGATGGAAATGCCCCGGAATTGACTGGGTCATGGTTGCTCTTGTCCATGAATAAACCAAGACCATTGAGGTGACCCTTTAAATGGGTACATTGTGTGATCTGTGAATTAAAACTCAGTAAAACTGTTTAAAATAAATGAACAAATAAAGGGATGAACCAAGATTAAATACAATGAAAATGCAAAAAGGAAAGAATTAGTGAGCATCTAGAGTGTGATGCTGCAGGTTGCTGTGGCCACTGGGACCACCTTGGGGGCTGGAGCAAGTGACCTCAGTTTACTCTCCTGTAAAAGAAGATGTTATCAATTCTCCACCCTTGGGCCAGCCCTCAGCCTGCGGATGTGTTGAAGGCTACCATCTTTGGCACAGCTGGACATGTAGTGAGCATTGAACCATCCCTGTTTTCATGATCCAAGTGTTAATAAGTCACTCAGATTTTCTGAACCATCAAGACAGCAAATTTCAGCAGAGGCCAGAGGCCCCTTCCAGCTGCAGGGAGGGATCCGAAGGAGAGTGGGAGCCATGGACACAGGTGAGTCTGTGCGCCCAGGGTCCTAAGTGAGGGTCAGGTGCGGCAGCTAGCAGGGCTGGTGGATGTCCTCACCCCAAACCCACCCGCCCACCACACTCAGAGGGCCCTCCCCCTGCTGCTCCCTCCAAGTGGAAAAAGTGAGATCAGGCCCTAGCTGGCTCTGGATGAGTTGGGGGAAGTGAGTCACCAGCCGATTTCCCAATCCTGAGCCCTGCGGCAAGGGGTCATGGGAGCCCTGAGGTCAAGGTCAGTGTGAAGATGCCTGTGGACAGGGCTCAGGCCTCCTCAGCTGCATCCCGCCCCTTGCTTCACAGTCATGAAAACTGAGGCCCAGATGGGAAGGGCTGTCCAAGGCCACACAGGAGCCTCACGCGGACCAAGACTGCAGCCGCTTGGTTAGGGCAATTTTGTTTCTCAACTGTCACACTAATAGAGCAAAGTGCAAATATGCTCAGAGTACGGCTTTATAAACTGAAAACATGTGTGTGATCCACACCCAGATCGAGACATAAAAAGTTCCAAGTACCGGGCTTCCCTGGTAGCACAGTGGTTAAGAATCCACCTGCCAATGCAGGCGACATGGGTTCAATCCCTGGTCCGGGAAGATCCCACGTGCGGTGGAGCAACTAAGCCCGTGTGCCACAACTACTGAGCCTGCACTCTAGAGCCCATGAGGTACAATTAATGAACCCAGGTGCCACAACTACTGAAGCCCACATGCCTAGAGCCTGTGCTCGGCAATAAGAGAAGCCACGGCAATGAGAAGCCTGCACACCACAATGAAGAGTAGCCCTGGCTCTCCACAACTAGAGAAAGCCCGTGTGCAGTAACGAAGACCCAACACAGCCAATAAATAAATAAATAAATAAATAAATAAATAAAATAAGTAAAAATTTAAAAAAAAAAAGTTCCAAATACCTTAGAAGGCTCCCAAACACCTTTTAGTCACCAGTCCCCAAGAATGACCACTACCCCCACTTCCGCCACCACGGGTACGTTTGCCTGTCTGTAGTGGTTGTGCTGTGGGCATCCTGCTTCCTCCACTGAACTGACATTTGTGAGATGCATTCACAGCGGTTGTCCCCACGCTACATGCACGTTCGTTCTGCTGTCGAGGGGACATCTGACACCCCCAGAGTCACTGGTCCCGGAGTTGGTGTGCACTCGGCCTCAGGAGAGACAGCTGAGTGGTTGCCCAGAGAGGATCTAGCGTCTTACAAGTGTCCCCTCTCACCCACGGGATGCGAGGGCTCCAGTGCCTCACACCCTTACCATGACTTGGCTCACGTGTGTTGGTATTAAACCCTGAGGCATGTACATACATGCTGAGCCTGCCGATGGTCAGGTCCCTCTGCTCCGACATACGTATCGAAGGGTCCCCATTTCCCTCTGGCTACACACGGCCTGGCCCGAGTCTCTCCAAGCTGCCTGGCATGGGTGGGAGACCCCGTCCAGCAAGCCCTGGTCTCAGACCCGATGAGCAAGTGCATCCCCTGGGCCCTGCTCATGCTGTGGGACATGCAGGCGTCCACTCAGTGAAACTCCTGTCGCAGGGAGGGAGGCTCCTGCGTCTGCCCTCTCACGGGAGCCCTCAGATTTGCCACCATGAGACACATCCCAACCCCACTGCTGGGCTCGGGAGCCCAAGGAAGGGGAACCAACTTGCTGTGAGGACCGTGGCTCCACCCCATCCTCACTCCCAGCCTGGGTTTCAGGGAACGCCGTCGAGGTGAGCAGCCAAGGGCTGGGCCCTAGCTCTGTATCCTGGATGTGTCAGTCCACCCTTGGCCACAGACACTCATCTCCCTCCTGTCCCAGGGACAGGTGGTTCGGATCCAGTAATAGGACCACTGGGAGACCAGAGCAGGCCAGGCTGACTGAATCCACGGGGGTGACCTTGGACCCCACTCACTGCCTGTCCTTTAGAAAGTGGCCAGTCGGAGGGTGGTTGTGTCATCATCAATGGGCAGTGGCACAGCTCCAGCCATGGGTCCTTCATCAGCCCCACAGGTAACCCCAAGCGACTAGGGGCAGCCTGCTGCCTGCTTCTGCCGTCAGGACAGAAGGCTGGTCTTTACAGCAAGCTGACACGATGGAGGGTTTCCCACATGCCAGCCTAGGTGTTTCTACATGTGTTAGTTGCTGATATCTCATAATAGGTCTACAAAATAGATGTGGTTATTATATCCATTTTAGAGATGGAGAAACTGAGGCACCGAGAGGTTGAGTGGCTGCCAGGTCCTGACCCCAGGCCCACAGGCGCTGCCAGCTGTGGCCAGACACTTGGTGGGGCTGCTTCTCCTGCACCGGGAATCCTCCATCAGGTTCCCCCCAACACACACACACTAGATACCCCAAGGAGAAGCAGCACAGCCCCCAAAGAATGGGTTGATTTCCTGGTACACCAGGCTTCAGTTACAATCTTTGCCAGGAGATTCAGGGGTTAGAGCATAATTCAGAACCTCTGCGTCTCTAGTTCCCAGCAAACGACAGGCTGGCGCAGGCAGGCCCAAGACGTGCAGGGGGTGACACAGACACCATCCGCCGTGCTGTCAGTAGGGCCCTGTCCCAGCCGCCAGCTGGGCCTGTGGACGGAACTTTCTTCCTCGACAGAGCCCGCGGTGGCGAGGGCACCCTGAGGCCTGGGCCTGCTTCTGGGCTGCAAAGACCTCCCTTTTACAGGGTGCCGGGGTCCCTGCTGAGCATGGAGGGCAATGGAGGGGTCTGGAAGAGACTGTCCTTTCTGGGGGTCTGCTGTGTGGAGAAGTCGCAGGCAAGGAGGGTTGCAGAGCCCGTGGTCCAGCCTGGGAACTGCCCTTAAATCTGCCAGGCTTGGGCTGGCTTAGGGGGTCCAAAGGCCACTGGGCTCCTGAACTTGAGCTAATCCTGGGGCCGGTGCCCTCAGGGAAGGCCAAGCCACAGGACAGAAATGTCAGGAAGGGGCTAAAGGGTGGGTGAGGTCCCATCTTCCACAAGCTTCTTCTCTGGCTTTGCTGGAGCCCCTCCCCCTCCACGAGACTTACTTTCACACAAAGTCGGCCTGTGTTCCTAAACCTCCCTGACTCACAGATTTTTCTGTGCATTTTTTTTTTTTGAGCTGTAGTGTTTTTGCTGCACATGCTATTCTGTAAAATTACGCCCACGAACTTATATCTCAGACATATTCCAGGGCCACAAACACAACTCAACACAAAATGGCATTTCACTGTATGATTGTATCATAATGTATCTCCTGACTGGTAGGCACTTACATTGTTTCTGATGTTTTATAGAATTAAACACTTTTCTGCCCATAGCTTGGCTGGGGTCACTCATTATTTTGTGAGGATAGATTCCCAAAGTAGAATTGCTGGGCCAAAGAGCCTGTGTGTTGACTTCAAAGGCTGTGAGTGCGTGAGGAGAGTACAGCGTGACGGTGTTTTCCTAGCTGCTTTGAAAGTGTGTCGCTGATGGGAAGGCTCCCTAACTCCTACATTTTCCTGCAAACCAGGACACTGTTATGTCAAAATCATATCAGGAAGCAACAGGGGCGCTAACCCTGCTTCACTCTGTCACTGACCGTCAGCACCGTGAGTCCTGCAAAGGACCCAACGCAGGATCCTGAGCCACTCGAGTCAGAACAGCTCAGTCCCGTCTGGACTCCCATGGCCAGGCACATCTGATGGTTTAATA
Organism: Hippopotamus amphibius kiboko; assembly: GCF_030028045.1. Lineage (NCBI taxonomy): Eukaryota > Metazoa > Chordata > Mammalia > Artiodactyla > Hippopotamidae > Hippopotamus > Hippopotamus amphibius. The sequence goes on along the minus strand of NC_080194.1, from coordinate 144,094,711 downwards.
TTTGATAAAGGGTCTCTGTTAAAATCCTGGGGTTCTTCCTATCCACCTATCCTTTCAGATGAGCTTTTGAATCACGTTAGTAGGTGGTGGGCTGTCCCCTGCAGGCCTGCAAGCCCTGTCTTTGCCCAGCCTCAAGACCAAAGACAGCCCAGAGTCAGCAGCAGAGACACTGGTGGCTTAACGGACGGGGACCTTACACATCTGAAGCAAGGTCCTGGAGCAACACCCCACTACGTGGGGCAGCCTCCTGGAGGGAGGAGGAGTTACCAGTTACCGGGGGAACAGACATAAGGTTGGCTCATCAGATGGGTTGGCAGGGAAACCAGTGGAGGAACACAGCCCTCCCTGTCCCTGCGATAAGCTATCATGGTGGAGATGTTCAGATCTAAAAATTAGAACACAACACTAGCTTGGGGGACCAGAAGCCAGCACATCAGCATTTTACTGATTAAGCTCTAGGATGGAGAGGGAAGGTCAGTCACACGAGTCGCTGTACATCAGGCAGGGACTGGACAACCAGGGGGCGTCCAGAGAGCAAGAGAATGGCTGTCTTCGGGTGGGGGGGGGGGGCAACCATACAGGGTGTTTAGAAAGATCCAGATATACTTTTTTTTTTTTTTTTTTTTGGCACAACGGGCTTAGTTGCTCTGTGGCATGTGGGATCTTCCTGGAGCAGGGATCGAACCCATGTCGTCTGCATTGGCAAGCAGATTCTTAACCACTGCACCACCTAGGAAGCCCCCAGATATACTTTTGCTTTGACCTATCCTGAGTCCTTAAAACCCAGGAGAATTAATCTGCTCTCCAGGGCACAGCTGTCTTTGCCTTGGTCATACCATTTTTATAACCTCGGTGACACTGAGCTTTCTCACATGAAGCTTCTGCCTTCCTGGATGGGTTTGTTCCTAGCTTGTCCTATTAAGATCAGGTCTCAGTTTGTCCCTGTTAGATTTTCAAATTACCACTGACTTTCTACAGGGGACATGTTCATTCCACACATGTTCTCTGTGCTCTGCACATATCCTAACACTTACCCCCCAGCTCCACCCCTGTGCCCCGCTCAAGTATGCACATGTAGGAGGGGTCTGGGTGGGAAGGGCCCTCTTGCACATCCAGCCATACCCACACCCGCCCATAGTCCTTCTGCCCTTGGCTCACTGGAAATATCCCTGTGGTCTCAGTGATTGCACACCCACATTCCCAGCTTCCTCTGCTGTGGGCAACTTGTGTCTCTTTTACTTTGTTTGTTCTTTCCATATTTCTTAACTTTCCAGAGTCTCAGTGAGAAGGAAGGGCAGGGAGCTGCACTGGTACCACCAGTCTGTGACCATCTTAGCCTGGTTGCCTCCTACAGGGGAGCCACAGAAACAACTGGGACGTGGGGTCTCGGTGGTGTTGGCTCACATAAGGCGCAAAGAGCCTCAAGAAACAAAGGCCTAGCACAAAGCCCTCCCCCGCTTTGGAAGAGGTTGGTCAGGGGAAGGTCCAGTGCTGAGCCTGGACCACAAGGCCTGGCTCTCTTACAGGCAGCTGGTGGCCATGGGACAGCACGCTTGCCCTTATACACAGAACAGGCCATGTCGAGACCCTGGGCAGGTCCCTTCTTCCCTCTGGCCTGGGCTGTGAGGTGCCAGGGCCCCTTGAGAGTTGGCTTTCCTCTCATGACCCCCGTGACCTGATCTGGGGGGTTGCTTGCAAGCCCATCCCTTGGTCATGTGTTTTTGGAGAAGGTTCCCCTTCTTTCTGCAGCTGTTCCCTGAAGATCTAGACAACAAAGCGGAGGGACCCCTGGTGAAATCTGCATCATGTCTTTTCCTCCAAGGACAGCTCCAAAGACATTTAAAAATACATGTGGAAAAAATTCACGTTTTCCAAAATAGTAAATCTTACAAAATAACAGTGCACATTTCCTCTTTTCTGGATAAAACAGAAAACATGTGGTTACTTTTAGCCCCCGGAGCTCCACTGGGAATGCAGAAATGGCCCTTTTTATCAGCTGCCCTGCCAGGATGGAGCCATCGCAAAGGACGCAGGCAAGCGCAGCCCTGCTCGCCCCAGTGGGGACGCCCTCCGAGTGTGGATACCCAGCAAATGGGGAAGGCACTGACCCCGGAACCCCTCCTCCACTCCTTACGCGGAAGGAACCCAGCTCAGGCCCCAAGGCGCCCAGACTCAGTCTCCTCATGGGTAAAACCAGGATAGTGAAAGTGAAACTTAGGTTTATGATGAGGGCTTAATAAAAAAATGTGCCCCAAGTGCTTCACCCACTACCCAATACACCCAATAAAGGGCCAAACTGCCGTCACTGCCACCATCAGTGTTCATCCTTCGATGCCGTCGTTTATGCAGCACATCGCCTCTCCAGGGACCAGCAGTCTGGAGGACTTCTTTTTCCTTGGAAACTGACCCCACATCCCCTCCACCTATAGACAGTTTGTTAGAAAGGAGCACAGACTTGAGAATTTCACAGAGTAACTATCAAGGAGTCTGAAAGGGCTCCCCATGGCCAAAGCAGGAATGATTTGAGGAAAAAAATAATCTTTACGTATTACTGTAATGAGTGTGGCATTAATTAATAATGACAGTGTTGGCTGCTCTCCCACAGACCAAAATGTCTGAGTCCACACTGATATAAATATTCAAATACATAAACGTGGAAGAAAGGGTTCTCCTACAGAAAGTCTTAATAAGTGAGGAAGCACGGACTTCCAGTGGTTAAGACTCCGTGCTCCCAACGCAGGGGGCCTGGGTTCAATCCCTGGTCAGGGAACTAGATCCTGCATGCGCCAGGCGCGGCCATAAATAAATAAAGAAGGAAGGAAGGAAGGAAGGAGGGAAGGAGGGAGGGAGGAAATAGAATATCACTGTTAGGCAAACAACTCTGTAATAATTGTTTCCAGAAACTGGACAAAATTCTGAGGAGAAACAGGATACTGGCATGGCCTCAAAGCAACTCCCCCACAATATGTATCTATTACCCTGGAGAGGTGGCAAGAAATGCTCCTTCTGGATATATTTTTATATCAGAACTTCTCAAAAGTACTCTACTTGCATCCCCTTCCCCACCCAGTTTTTTCTTTTACGAGAATCTGCTTCCCTATTAACTCCAGAGTAATTCTGGTTTAGAACAAAAAAATCCTTGAAACAATGACTTACAAAAGTCATAGGCTTGAAATGAGGGTGAAAGGAAAAACAAAGAGAACACACGCGGCTAAACATTTCAACACGTTTATTTCGCACGAATGCACGCCCCCCCATGACCCACGCAGAAAGGATTCAGCTCCAGGACCCCTTCCTCTTGGTGCAGCAGGTCCCAGGTGACTAGAGAACAGGAAGAAGTCGGAGAGGCTAAATCTACACGGTAACGTCTGAGCTGGAGGACCTCAGCTAAGACGGGCTGCGAGAAGAGGGAGGCGAGGGCAGAGGCCTGGCACTGCCCTCTCCAACCCCTCCTTGCAGAACCCCAGGGGAAGCCTGCCGGCCCCAGCTCTGCCCCAGGGCACCCAGGGCCAAGCCCCTGGAAGGTGGGTCATCCTGGGTGGTCTCCTTGCTGGCCAGGGAGGTCACTACTCTTCGTGGTGATGACACACTAAATATAAATGTGCAGCCGTTATTAAACACTTGTTTATCTCAAAGAGGCAAATTCACTGGGGCACCTGCTCCAACCAGAGTGTGGCCTGACGGGGAGAGTCTGCAGGGAGGACCTCCTCTCGCTCTTGCTGCCTCGCCTGCTACTCTGCTTCTCACCCTTCCCCACGGGACTCAGAAACAGGCCCAAGAAGCCCAGCGTGCAGTCCGAGAAGGGCCGCAGGGGCGGGACGCGGAGGGGGCACGCGGCGCCGGCGCTCGCCTTCCGAGGGCGTCACCGGCCGCGAGCCGGGAGGCAGAGCGCGCCGCCCCGCTGCGCGCCGAGCGGAGGCCCGGCCTGGGCCGCGCCGCGTGAAAGGCAGGGCCGGCTCCCGGCGGAGGCTCCTGCCTGGCGGCGGCCACACACCACAAACGCCCCCGGAGAAACAGGGCGGGCGGAGGAAACAGACGAGACACCCCGGGGACGACGGGCGGGCCTCGTCTACCCGCCCGAGACCGGGGGCGTCCAGGACGCACGCGCGCGCAGCGGCCGCCGCTACACCGCGCCTGCGCGGGCCCCACGATTCTGCCCCGTCCCCACCCCACCCCCCGCCCGCGCAGCGCAGCCGCCGCCGCCCCTCAGGCACCTGCGAGTCTGGCCGCGCCGGGCTGCCCCGCCCGAGGCCTTCTCCGAGCGCCCAGTGCGGAGGCGCACCATCTACCCGGGTTTCCAGAGGCCAGAAGGCCCACCCCTCATCTCTCCTGACCCTTCTCCGCGCCACCCCGCCTCTCTCCGCCTCCTCACCTCTCCTGGCAGCCGAGACGTGAGGGCTGCCGGCGCTCCCCCGTGCTAGTGCGCGGAGCCTCCTCCCCAGCCCCCGCCGCCCACCGCGCTGCGCGTGCGCGAAGCCCCTCCTCGCGAAGCCCCTCCTCCCCAGGCCCCTCCCGCCCACTGCGCTGCGCGTGCGCGAAGCCCCGCCTCTGCTCTGCGCGTGCGCGGGGTTCCGTACGCGTGGCCGCACTGAGCCCGGGTGTCGGCCTGTTTGTCTAAACTTGCACGTGCGGGTTAGGCGCCACACGGACACGAAATGTTGTAGTTTTTCATCTTTAGCGTAAGGTTTTCTCTAACAGGGACGTCATACGAATTACGATTTTTTAAGTGAATACTAATGACCGAGAAGGGACGGCCATCTCTTGCATATGTCCTAGGCCCTCGGTGCTGCTGTCCGTCTTAGCTTCATTGGGGTTCTAAAGGCCCGCGGCCAGCTAAGGTCCTCGCTTCCTTGTCAGAGTTTGTTTTGTTTGGAGGTGGGGGGGTTCGTTTCTTCGTGGGCATCTTGGCTGCCGGGACTCCGCCCCTTGTCCAGCCCCGGGCTCTGCGGGGAGTGAGGGGGGTCAAAGGGAGTGTGGGGTCAGGGAGACCAGGGAAGAGTTTGGGTGAAGGAGGTCCGGGGAAATGGGCTGAGACCCCTCAGGGCCAGGAGTGGGTAGCCCTGGCCTGGACAGTTTGCTGAAGGTCTTCGCACCGGAAGGGATCTTGGGGGTCATTTCCACTTTCAGGCGGGTGGAAGCGAACCTGCCCAGGAATGGGCAGGCTCCGTATAGTCTGGGCTGAGGTGTCAGAGTGATGCCTCCTTTCCCCTTTGTGTGGGAGGTGGGCCAGGTGAGATTACAGAGGCCTTTCCTGTTCAGGCTTTGCCCACCTGGAGGTGCCCTTTAGCTCCCAGACAGCCCATCCACGCAGCCCTCCCCACACCCCTTGAGTTATGTTTCTTGAGGTTTGGGGGCTGTGGCCGTGAGCTGCATGGGTGTTGGGATGGGGGTGGGTGGAAGGTATGTGATGTATTCACGAAAGTCAATGAGAACAAAACTCAAGGAATGTCAGCTGGGAGGAGGGCCTCCAGGAAGAAGAGGGGAGGGCCTGACATCCCCAGCGTGTGAAGGGGTGAGAGGACTGGGGCCTGGCAGGACAGATGGAGGGCCAGCCAACCAAAGCATGGTCCCCATGGGCAAATGTGAATGTGGCCTGCATTACAGGTGAGGGCAGTGCTGGACCAGTCCGCCAGATGTTGCCTGAAATTTCTGTTATAATTTGGTTTTAGATTATATTTCTGCTTGATCTGTCTCTCTCTCATAAATGGAATACAGCATGGCAATTCTTGCTATTTCAGTTCTGGTTAATCAAGATTTTGGTGCACTAAGATTTTATTGGCTAATTAGAATTAATTATAATTTGGGGGTATTTAACCATGCCATCATGCAATTTTCACTGTTGCAAATGGAGAATGAAATCAAGTACCCCTGTTCATCTTTGATAACTTGAACAGAGTTAAGTAGCCCAGTCAGTCAGGCTGTCTCACAGCTTCTTCCAGAACCACAAACTGAATTCTGGGAAAGGCTTTCAGAGATCAAGGGGAGAATAACAGACAAATGAAAGAGCTCACAGAACTCTTCAGCACAGGCTTTTCAAGCTCTGTGAACAGTAACATCCACTCCACATGAGGGTCCTGAGCCCCCTCAGGGTCAGTACACCTTTTGTCCTGGTTTATTTGGATTATGTATGCAAAAAACTGTTTTTCCCTGACCAGGAAGGCCTGTTTACAAGCACATTTCTTTGTAGACAACTGCCCTCTATTTTTTTCATCTATTCTTGAGTAATTCCTGGGAATAACACAAACAGGCATAAGTGACCTTCACCTAGACACAGGTCCAGCATTCCCGATGATGCACTTCACTAAAATAAGGTGAGAGCAGAAACTCGTATATTTTTAGAAGAAATTTCTTTGAGAAATAGTTTCTATTTTATCTGTAATCCTCTTTCTAATGTTTAAAACCAGTATTTATAATGCTGCCTAAGAGCTTTGGAATAAATGGATTTTAATAAAGAAAAGCTATTTTAGAGTGCAGTATTATAAGAGGGGCTCGGCAAATAAGAGTGGAGAGGAGACTAACAGATGGGGGGACCCCCAGGGCGCAGAGGGAGCGGTCAGGAACCAGACAAAAGTGAACGCAGGGCAGCAAACAGCCAGGTGCCTGTGCCTGGGCCTCCCATGAGGAGAGAACTCAGCAGGAGCCTCTGAAACTGGTTGAAGCTAAAATGTGCAGGCCTGTTTCCAGCCCTGCCAGGTGAGGTTGGTGCCATGCCTGCCCCTCTGCCTCTCCCTCCCCCTGTCATCTCCCAGCTCCTGTCACGTGGTTATTTTTCTTTTGTGAAGCTGATACCTATGCCTTTTGTTCTAAATCCCCAGTCTTGGTGTCGGGTGTGCAATGTGTGCCTAAGACACCCCACACGCTGTGTCTCCCCTTTCCTAGTTCCACCCAATTGCCACTGACCATCACGCCCCCTCTGTGTCAGTCCTGTGAGGTGTGGCTTGAACTAGGTTGTAGCAGGAGTGTTTACACCCCAGATGTGGGCAGACCTGCAAGTCAGCACTTGATTTATTGCTTTGCAGAGTGTCTTGACTCAATAAAAGCACAGAGAAAACGTAAATACTACAGATTAAACTTAATACTGTGTTGAAGCCGATACACTGTGAACAGCACGAGAAAATGGGGAAAATATTCTTTTAGTATTGGAAAACTATAAGCCAATTCAGCCAAGAAGTCATTGACAAATGGGAGAGGATCAGAATGAGTTTTGTGGCTTCACTTTTGTCTTATTCATTAATGCAAAAAAAAAAAAAATCCACCAACATAGGTGTGGGAAGGACCCTCACTAGTCAATTACAGGCAAAGGTTACCTGTAGATACAAGAGTTCACCAAAAATCTACAGAAGTATTCTGTGAGAATTAACTGGTTGTTTGGAACTTACAATGAAGAGTATCGTGTATTTTTTAAATTATTTGTAAACTGTATACTCCAGACACTTTTCTAGAATTTACAGTAGGCTTGTGCACGTGTGTACATGCATATGTTTTTGTTCCTGAGAGCCGGCTGTTAGACCTTTACCCGCAGTCATGGCCACCGGCGGGGCTCTGCCATAGGATGGATCAACCTTCATTTCTTATTGTGTCAGATTCTTGCAGTTTTTGTACCTGCAGTTATGCAAAGTTCAGATACAAGGAGATTTACTTACTACATGATGCACCCATTTTGGCATAGATTTTGGTGATTTTCAGTGATTCTATTTGACTCTTATAATTCCGTCAAGTTGTACCTTTACTCAGCAGAGCCCTGTGGTCTGTGCTGAGCACATCATGGCCAAGGATGCTGTTCCGGTCCTTGGGAGGTCAGGCCCGGGTGCGACCCTGTGACGGTCACAGCAGATTACCAGGTACTTATAGAAAAGCCACGAGACACAAGACAGCCTCCTTCTCCTCAGCAGCGTCTAAGAGGCTGATCCTTGACGGTGACCCTGTCCCTCCTCTCTCATGGTCCTGACTCTCCAGGACCCCTCCCAGTGGCCACCATCACCAAGCCTTCTTCCCTCCTGGTCTTGGAGCTGCTCTGTTCCGTACCTGGGCTCACTTGGGAGCTGAGCGGGTCCTGCAGCTGCACCTCAGGGGTCTAATGCTTCCAGACACATTTGGGGTTGTCTGGGCTGAGGGAACGTTAGTTCTTGGGCACTCCTGAAGGGGCAGAAGGCTGGCCCTGGGGGCAGGTGATTAGTGCCTGCCCAGGACACAGTGTGGGTGGGCGGCTAGGGTCACCTCCGCAAATGCCAAGTGTGGGCTGGGCGGGCCACCTCCCTGGAGCAGGGGTGGAGGACCTCGAGGATTTCACCATGGACGATTTGCCCAAGCTGCTTCTGAATGGAACCCCCCCACGTAGTACACAGAGAGTGTATCTGTGACAATGGGTGTCAGTGACAGGATCATCCCAGAGACCTCAAACAGGGGTGGTGGTGGGAAGGCTGTGCAGCAACATGCCATGGTCCTGTGGCCAGCCTCCTCTCAGCACTGGCCCGTCGTGTGTGTGCTGGGCCCGGAGGGAAGGAGGGCACAGGGCTTTCAGGCCATGTTTGGATTTTCCCTGGAATAAAGAGGCTGCCGGTGTGGCCTCCCATTCAGGTCCCATCAGCAGCTACAGAAGCCCTCCCCACTAACTATCCACCATCCACACGGGCAGCGCTGCTCTCCAGGCATAATTGAAGCAAAAGTAAACACTGGGGACATTATAGGATGTGACACTTGCTGCCCTCTCCTTCCAAAGCTGTGGCCACAAAGGATGACCCGTTGTTGGATTATTATGAAAGATGGACCAGCTTCTGAATGTCAACAAAACCTGAAATATCATCAGTGAGCGCAGTCAGCTTAAGGGTCCATAAGGCAGCTGCTTGACTGCTAACACGACAGGTCTAGAAGGAGGGCTGGCCTTTCCCAGCAACCCTGGCCTGAGAACGTGGATTTTCTCAGGAGCCTTTGTTCCTTTTTCTTTCCCGTCCCACTCCTGGTGCTCTGGAATCTCCGGGATCTGGAACCTCCAGGACCTGCTTGTCTTGGGCAGCAGCATGGCTGCATTTTGGGAACCAGCTGCAGGTGACCAGACTGGCTCAACTCCTCCCACACGGGGCTCAGGCCTCGTAGGCAGGTGACACGCTCCCTTGGGGGTGCAGAAGTTTCAGGTGCTGGGGAATGGCCAGCAGCACAAGCTGTACATGGTTTACATCTGAAGCCTGTTCACACGGAGCAGGTGGTTAAGACAACAGGTTAAGTTTGGATGGACCTGCAGTGCAGTGCACCTGCTGCGGGACCTTGGGTGGTCACCTCCCTCCATTCTCCAGAGCTGGGGTGATGCCATCCACCACAAGGCACAATGAAGGAGATACCAAGGGTGCAGAGCCTCCGAGAACTGGCCCGAAGGCAGGTGGCCGCTGCACGTGTCCCTCTCCAGGCTGCTCTGGAGACCTCTGCCTCCCTGTTCTGTTTCTGTTCACATCTCAGCATGCCAGGCAGCCTGGAAGCTGTGATGGAGGAAGTGGTCTGCACCGCAGAAAACCCTGGTCCAGGAGGTCTTACCTGATGACAAGCGACAAGATCAGAAATGCAGGACTTTACGTTAACCAGTGGGGGCAGGATGCTGTGGCGCGAGGTGGACATTGAGTCAGAACCAGAGATGGTGCAGCAGGTGTCCCAGGACCTGCGAGAGCTGCCTCCCGTGCAGGGTCAGCGGGGTCAGTTCTTCTTGGACCGCGGCCTGGGGACTGAGGGCCACCGCGAGAACGGGGACGTGGCCGAGCGTGCCGACGACGGCTCTGCATGTTACTGCCACAGCAGCTGCCTGGGAATAATCACACACGTGGCTGGTGCTGCTCGTTCTTTCCATGATTAGGTGCAGCTGCGTAAACAGAAACCCAGCTAGCAGCGGCTAAAACAAGTGAGAAGTGCGCTGTAATCCATGCAAAGGAAGCACGGAGGCTGGCATTCCCAACTCACGTGAAATGCACACCAGGGTCACTAGTGACCAGGAATGCTTCTACCCCATTGCTCATGGCTTCCCTTCTCCCTCCCAAAGCTCCAACCTTCACATCTGGCCACTCCGCAGCTTGAAAGGAAGTTTCCAGAAGCTCTCAGACACCACTCCTGCTTACATATCTTCATCTCCAACTTAACTGCCCACATATACTGGCTGCAGCAAAGTCTGGGAAATGCCTCAATAGTTCAGGTGACCATGTGCCAACCTGAAAATCGGGCATTTGTATCCTAGATCACACCCTTTACTGTAATCAACCAGTAAACTTAAGGAGTATTTCCCTGAGTTTTGTGAGCCACTTTAGCGGATTATTGAACCCAAAGAGGGGGTCAGGGAACCCCTCTGTTATAACTGGTAGATCAGAAGTACAGGTAACAACCTGGACCTGACACTTGAGTGGGGGCCATCGCAGGGGTTGAGCCGCCACCCGTGGGATCTGTCAGAACGGACGGCACCATCGGGTGCCCAGGAGTGCGGGAAGAGCCCACTCCTCTGGTGCAGGGGGTGAGTGTGATGCAGGACAGCAGAGGTTTCTCCTAGACGTTGGCTCGAACCAATAATCTTTGTCACAGGTATTCACCAATTCTTCTTCTTTTTTTTTTTTTTTTTTGCTTTTTTTCTAATGAAAAGTAGACGCTCCCTGAGAGAAGGTGACGGCCTGATTACTGGGGCAAGGAGGAGGAAGGCGAGTGGGGAGCAGCCTCGGTCATGCCCTCGAGAGGGCCAGCAGCTCTGACCGGTGGGAGGTGGGGGTGGGGAGAAGGGGTCCAAGACAGACGTGAGGTGGGCAGAGGGGCCAGATAGAACCCTTGACTGCAGACGGGCGGCTGTGGGAGGGCAGGCTCGCGGCAGGTGTGAGAGGACACATGACCTGCACAAGATACCCCAAAGCCTGTGAACCTGGAGTCTGAGAAGGGGCTCAGGCTGGGTCTGGGGATCAGAGGTCAACACTCAGAGCCGAGGGTCATGGCCACGAGCAGGGCGGCCATGCAGGGCAGAGCGGAGCCGGGCCGGAGCTGGGCCAGTGACACCGTGAGAAGGAGGCCATGAGGCCAGGTGGGCCAGCAAAAACGGGGGTGTGTGGGGAGCGGAGCCGGATGGGGAGGTGTTCCAGGGAGGAGTGGGCTCTGCGGCCGGTCAGGAGACCTGCAGGGCGACAGGGAAGGGCGTCGCCACGCTGTGGCCGCGGCAGGGAGCATGGGGCTGTGTGACCAGTGCGGGCGGCCCCTCTGAGCCCAGCTGCCAGCTGGCCCACATGGCTCAAAAATTCCCTAAACTGAGGGCTGTGGTTCCACTAGGGTCCCTGGAGGGCCTCCTGCCTCTTGCTTCTGACCTTGGTGACACAGAGGGGTCACAATTCACCCTCATTGTCTATTTCCCTTTCCTTCAGAAAGAGCTCAAGCAATAAGAATTTTAATGGCGAGGTTTTGATCACCAGAGCTGTTCACTTTCAGCAGAGTTTTCAGGTCTGAACAGAATGCCTCCCTGTGGGTGTGTGTTGAGGGTTCAAGCTGTCCTGTCCCGATGCCCTGCTCGGTGCAGGCCAGTCCCGCCGAGGCCCCTGAGGAAACACACAGGTGGCAGAGCATGGGGCACAGACCCGAGGGAGTCAGAGTGGAGAGACCACAGAGGCAGGACGACGCCGCAGGACACGTCTACACAGCAGAGTCTTCTCCTGGCCCCCGTCTGTCCAGGTGCCGGAGCCACACGTCTGCCTGTGAGGGTACTAAGATCTAGTCCATGATTCATCACGAGATGAAAGTCCCACAGTGTGAGAGGGGATGGGCCTGTCAGCTGGGCTTTCCATACAGAAGACCCTGCAGAAGGAGGGGGCACACCTGTGTCCCCGCCAGGGTCTGGAGGACCAGGCGAGGTCAGACACACCATCCTCCACCCATCGAGACGTGATGGCAGCGGCGGAGGCTGTAATTCTAGGCATGGATGTGGGTACTGATGCTATTGGGGGTGATCAAGGGCAGCCAGTAGCACCGAGTAGATTTTTGGGGGGAGGGCACGCCAAGAGGCATGCAGAACATCCTCCGCCAGGGATCAGACCCGTGCCCCCTGCAGTGGGGGTGCAGAGTCTTAACCACTGGACCACCAGGGACGTCCCACAGAGTAGATTTTATCTTCACTAAGATGTGGTCTGTGCCAGAATCACCTGGGACTTTTGTGGAAAATGCAGATTCCTGGGATCTTCTGACTAGAATCTGTGGTGGGGGCCCTGCAGTCTGCATTTAACAGGCTCCCTGGGTGAAGCCCATGTTTATTGCAGCTTGAGAACCAAAGGCATTTATTGGTGATTAAGGCCCCCAGAGCTGAGTGAGGCTGCCCCTGTTCCCTGCCAGGCCACCCTGGGCACCTCCCAGCCCATCTGTCCAGGCCCTTCTGGCTACCAGACCAAAGATACCACAGACTGGCGTTTATTTCTCACAGCTCTGGAGGTCCAAGATCAGGGTGCCAGCATGGTCGGGAGAGGGCCCACTTCCTGGTCTCCTTGCCATGTCCTCACTTGATGGAAGAGGCCGGGGGACCCCAGTCTTTTCTTACAAGGGCACTAATCCCACTGATGAGGGCTCTGCCCTTATGACCTAGTCGCCTCCCAAAGGCGCCACCCCTAAGCACCATGCCACTGGGGGTTAGGATTTTACCGTATGAATTTTGGGGGGACACGAACGTTCCGTCCACTATATCCTCTGTCTCAGATTTCTCTCTTGCAGACTGAAGGAGCATCTCTCTAAGACTCTTTTTGTTTGAAATAATGGAAATCAAAGCTACACTAAATCAGGCAAAATAAAAATTAAACATAATTTTGTGATCTCAGGTCACTGAAAACTTTCAGGAGTTGGACTGTGGCAGAAGGGTGGACTTAGAGACCCGCAGAGTCACTGGCCCCTCCCTCCCTGATCTTCGGAACTACTCCCTGAGTGCAGCTCCACTCTCCAGAAGCGCCTTCAAGACCCATTCTGGACTTACCTCTCCCTAGAGCCGGAGACCTTGTGGAACAGACCTCTTCTCTCTGCTCCACACTTGAGTTCACATCAGCCTGCAAGCCGGTCTACAAGGCCTTGAGGTGGTGCTCACCCCAGGCCCATCACACATCAGAGGGACCAGGGGGTCGGACTGGCCAGCCTCAGCCAGGTGCCTGCCCACTAGGTCCCACCAGGTCCAGGGAAAGAAGACGCAGCTCCCCAGCAGGGCTCATCTGAGGCTCTGGATAAAACCCACAGCAGGCCTCCGTACAGGGGGATGTTGGTGAGCACGTGCCTGTGAAGGACACGCCTGCACCTCTCAGAACGAGGGCTCTCCTGGTCCGGGTCCTGGTGGACACGTCCCGGGTCACAGTCACAGTGCTGTGCGGCCCTGGCTACTTCTGGGACACAGGACCAGGGCAGGTGGCTCCAGAGCAGGAGCAGGACAGTCCTCAGCTCTCACGTTCACATCTCACAGCGGTTCTCGCGCTCCGCAGGTGGATGTCCCCTGCTGGATTTGGGGATGGGTGTTGGGTGCCAGGCAGAGACCTCACAGGGAGTGTGCATCACCCCACACGCACAGGGGAGACTGGAGTCGCTGAGCAGCCTTCTATTCTGGAAAGTAGAAACAAAAGGCCCTGCTTGCTGTTTGCCAGAAAACAAAGAAATCCCATTGTCAAGGGCAGCACAGTGTTCAGACTGGAATAAAGCAGCCATTTAAAGCGTTGAAGGTTTCCTCAGGGAAGCATCTCCAGGGGCATTTCCCTCAGCTGCTATTTTTGTTGGCCGGCCCCACAAGACACTAACATTTACCTTGAAGGAAGGTCCAGAGGGACACACACAATGGGTGTTGACGGAAGGAACCCTCCAGCCAGAACAGAAGAGCCACACTTCCCAGAACCTCTCCTGGGGACACTGATCCTGTGGGCATCTGTCGGGGCCTGGACAGAACCCTCACCTGGCTACCCAGTACTGTTTTCATTTGCGTCCAACTCAGCTTTTAGGAAGGCAGTTCCTCGGGGCTCAGGGATCGGTGTCACGGTCCCTGGCCAACGTTCCGGTTCCCACTGCGGCCTGCATGGACCTCTCCTGAGTTTCGGGTGCATGACAAAGACCCTCTCCTACAAGCTCTGAGCAGATGCTGCTGTGCACGCTGACCGGAGGGCTGGCCCTCGTGTCCCGTCGTCCTTGGCCCGCGGTGCGATGCTAGGGGCCAGGGCTCGGCAGTGAAGCTGCGGTGGACCCACAGGTCCTCATCTGCTCTCGCTTTAACCATCCAAGAAAAATCGTGGGTCTGAATAGTAGGTTTTCTTAGAGGAAATGGTGCTTTCTCATCCTGGTGTGAGACGACGGTGGGTTCCCTAGCCATGAGGTGACTTTGTGGAGGGAGGCTGGGCACCAGAGCCCGGTGGACGGTGGTCACCGGGAGCTCCAGCCTGTGACCTGACAACTTCCCTTGCACCCCAGACAGAATCTGCTTCTCTGAGGAGCTGGAGGGGATGAGGGCCAGATATTGCTTCTGGACAGTTGCCAAGCGCCTCTCATGACCCTGCCACCTCCCCCACCGCAGGGGAGAAATGCCAGCAGGAAGGACAAGCTTCCAAGCTCAGCTCTGGCCACGGCTGTGCCCTGCATCCCAGACAGGCTGACGGTCCCCCGGCCCGTTGCTGGCAGGGTTGGCCCCCGGTGGAGGGCTCCTCAAGGCCCCAAGGGGGTCCCCTCGGCACCGCCCAGGAGTGTGAACAGGTCTCAGGGCCATTGCTTAGGTGAACACCCAGGGTCAGAGCAGCTGCCCTCCAGTCCGGAGGACAAGCCAGGGTTTTCAAAGCGTGGTGCTCAGAGCAAAGTTCACATCCCAGCAGTTTTGGTGGGCATTCCAGGAAGGGCTAGGTCAAGCCCACAGGTCCTCGCTCCCGCCCTGGCCCGCGTGCCCAGCTGCTTGGACACCGTCTCCACGGCCACGCGGGTTGCTGTGATAGCAGCATGGGGCAGGGGGTGGGGTGCGCAGCAGCTCTGTGGAGGTGGCTGCCTTGCCCCCGCTGCGCTGCAGGCATCCGTGAGCCGGATCATCTCCCGGTCCTGACCGTCAGAGCCAGGGAGGCCAGGCCAGTGGGATCACTGTAACCGGCCACCCTTTCTCCTGGACTGTGGGGGCAGGCAGAGCGGTCCCAGACTCCCTGATGATGGGAGCACAGAGCAAGCACTGTCAGAAGAAACAAGTCCTAGAGGGCCTCTCTGTGGCCTCGGGTGCAGCCCACTGGTCTGTGTGTGAGAATGGCTCATTCACGACCCACACCGCCAACAGCTGTCTGGCTGGCCACACCCTGTCCATGGTTCAGGGGTCCCTCAAGCAGCACAGTCCTCTTGGTCTCAGGGACCATGCTTCTGGCCAGACCAACCAGCCTCCCAAACGGGAGTCGGCTTGCAGGGAGCACCCCTGTGTGGCTGACGGCGTGGTCGGGCTGGCTGCTCCCCATCTAAAGGAACCAGGGTCTCCAGCGGGGTCCCTCAAGCCCTGCGGAGTGGCAGGGGTGTCCCTGGCCACTCCAAGACTGGGGTCAAGGGATTCCAGGACCCCCACCCCTTGCAACTCCTTCAGCAGCTCCATTTTCATGTTTTATCCACTTTTGTTTACGTGTCCTCATATTTTCTTGTTATTTATTTATGCATTCAATCAGTCAATTAATCAAGGGCTGAACTTTAATTTTTTTATTTTTATTTTATATTGGCGCATAGTTGATTAACAATGTTATGTTACTTTCAGGTATACAGTAAAGTGATTCCATTATACATATACATGTATCTATTTTTTTTTCAAATTCTTTTCCCATTTAGGTTATTACAGAATATTGAGCAGCATTCCCTGTGCTATACAGTAGGTCCTTGTTGGTTATCTATTTTATGTTATTTATTTATTTATTTATTTACTTATTTGCTTGGCTGCATTGGGTCTTCGTTGCTGTGCGTGGGCTTTCTCTAGTTGCAGCGAACGGGGGGCTACTCTTTGTTGCGGTGCGTGGGCTTCTCATTGTTGCGGAGCATGGGCTCTAGATGCATGGACTTCAATGGTTGCAGCATCCGGGCTCAGTAGTTGTGGCTCACAGGCTCTGGAGTGCAAGCTCACTAGTTGTGGTGCACGGGCTTAGTTGCTTTGCAGCATGTGGGATCTTCCTGGCCCAGGGATCAAACCCATGTCCCCTGCATTGGCAGGTGGATTCTTTTTTTTTGGGGGGGGGTACACCAGGTTCAATCATCTGTTTTTATACACATATCCCCATATTCCCTCCCTTCCTTGACTCCCCCCCTCACCCCGAGGCAGGTGGATTCTTAACCACTGCGACACCAAGGAAGTCCCTGGTTATCTATCTTAAATATAGCAGTGTGTACATGTCAATCCCAAACTTCCAGTCTATCCCTCCTTCCCACCTTTCTCCCTGGTAACCATAAATTCATTCTCTTTTTGCAAATAAGTTCACGTGACCTTTTTTTTTTTCTTTTTTTAGATTCTGCATGTAAGCAATATCATGTGATATTTGTCTTTCTCTGTCTGACTTACTTCACTTAGTATGATAATCTTTGGGTCCATCTATGTTGCTGCAAATGGCATTATTTCATTCTTTTTAATGGTTGAATAATATTTCATTGAATATATGTACCACCTCTTCTTTACATATTCACCTGTCAATGGACACTTCAGTTGCTTCCATGTCTTGGCTCTTGTGAATAGTGCTGCTGCGAACATTGGGGTGCATGTATCCTTTTGAACCATGTTTTCCTCCAGATATATGCCCAGGAGTGGGATTGTTGGATTATAAGGTAGCTCTATGTTTAGTTTCTTAAAGAACCTCCCTACTATTCTCTGTAAGGGCTGCACCAATTTACATTCCCACCAAAGTGTAGGACAGTTGCCTTTTCTCCACACCCTCTCCAGTATTTGTTGTTTGTAGATTTTTTGATGATGCCTATTCTGATTGGTGTGAGGTGGTATCTCATTGTAGTTTTGACTCGCATTTCTCATAATCAGCACCGTTGACCATCTTTTCATGTGCTCCGTGGCCATCTGTATGTCTTCTTTGGAGAAATGTCTGTTTAGGTCATCTGCCCAGTTTTTGATCAAGTTGTTTCTTTTTTTGATATTGAGCCAAGTGAGCTGTTTGTAAATTTTGGAGACTAATCCCTTTGTCCACTACAGGTCCTTATATATGTTTTAAAAAGTATAAAATCATTGATTCTAAACCATTTGTATGTTAAAAATCAAGAAGATTATTTCAAAGGGAAAATGGAGTTGAGCTGCTCCCTGCCTCAGAGGAAGACCCCACTTCCTATGAAAGCTTTAAATGTGACCTTGGTTGAAAAAAAGACTCATGAAGTCAGGGCTACTCCTGTCCTGATGCCCGGGACGCAGGTGTGTCTGTCACTCGGAGGCTCCGGTCACTCCCGCCCCAGTGCACTAGGCAGTTGTGCAATTTCCTCATGTGTGGGTTCCAGCCTGGCTTTTACTTGCACCCGCAGGATTGCAGGAGGAGGAAACGGGCCCCTGACTCTGTGCGGATAAGGATTCCGTGACTGTTCGCTCTGACCTTTGCTAAATCCAGCCTCATTAGCAGTGCACATGTTCAAACTCTCCTCAAGGTGGGGAGCAGGCCTGGGCGTCTGCTGTGCTTGCTTAATGAGCCATGAAATGACCCGGTGAAAGTGCGTCTCACCAAGGAGCCCCAGCTCCAGTGCCGGCCAGGACGGTGGGAGCGGGCCGTCTCCTCACAACAGCCTGAGGCGCTGCCTTCTGTGATCGCGGCGGACTAAAGGGAAAATATTTATATGCGCACACCTCATTTCCTATTGTCTTCAATTTTTTTTTCCATAATTAGTTTCTCCATCATCATTTTGGGAGAATGTTAACATCATTAATCTTCATTTCTTAAATTACGATGAGCCTGAATGGGAGGTTCCCAGAGGCGAGGCCTCCTCACCCGCCACCATTCCCTACCTCTCCCTCCTCAGACCCACCTGTTCCAGCCTCCACGCCCCTGGGCCCCAAGCACCCAGCCTCTTCTGGCTCAGCAAGGACCCTCTGCCCTGACCTCTCATCTCCTCTATGTTAGCAAAACCTGGATCATTCTGTCAAAGAGAAATTGGAGGCATACACACGCCCATAATCCTGTTACTTTAACAAATTCTTTTACACACTTGCTCATACCTACTACCACTTTCAGCACGAATGTGGACATTTCATATGGCTTCTGTCTCAGTGCACATACCACATTTTTGAACATGTAGTTGGCACTCTTTTCTCAGGATCTAAGTCCTGTCGAGGCCTGTCTTAAGTGACCGCATCACATTCCAATAACTGCGTCAGCCATGATCCACCACCCACCCCTTGAATGCTGACATATTCTCTTCCTCCATGTGTATATTTTACACATAATATCACAAGTATCTTTAGGAATGGTAGCCTTTTTGTTGTTGCTATTCTGTTTTTATTTGTTTGTTCTTCAGCTGAGTAATTTCTTTCTGGGGTCGACGGGGTGAATAGCTTTAAGGGTCTTGACTGTCAAAAAGACTGTGCAGACTGCAAGGCTGTGACACTTGCCTTCAGGGGGAGACCTGGTGGGTCCTCAGGACAGAGCCATGGCAAGAGGGGCCCTTGGAACAGGTGGCAGGCGTGCCTCTGGGGTTAGGTGAGGTCCCCTCCTCTTAAGGTGTCACATCTCAGTGTTATCATCCCAGACAGTAGCCACCTCTGTGCAGCCCCCTTGCTGTGTGTGTAGCCAGGACCACCCAGGTCTAGGTTCTAATGGGAAAGTGTGGGGACGGAGGACTCTTCCTCAGAGATTAGGGAATAAGGATTCTGACCAGCCCCACCCGCCTTGTTCCCTCTAGAAAGGCCACTGCCCTGCTGTGGGCAGCCCGTGAAGAGGCAGAGGGGCCCATGGGACATGGACCGGGGGCACTGACAACACCCCTACCCCATCCCCTGACAGCCCTCAAGGCTGAAGACACAGCCAGGCCACCAGATCCCCTGACCTCAGAAAACACGAGAAGCTGGACGCTGTTGTATTATGATGCTGGGTCCTGAGAAGCTTGGTAAGTAGCACCCACTTTGGACCACTTTAGGGTTCAGTGCCTTTCCCTTCGTCAGGTGTCCACACAACCATCCTCTCCCAACCAGCCTGCCCTGCAGCTGCCCCCACCCTGCAAGGCCGTGTTGGCCCAGGGCTGTCTGCAGACCGACTCTCCGGGGCCCCGATGCAGGAAGCAGCCTCTCTCCAGCAAAGGGGTCATGGGACCTTTGCGAAAGTGATCCTCGGGCTCCCACCCACCCCCGGGGAGGCACGATGACGCCACTGGTCTCCTGGTGATGAGTGGGAGCCCTGGGCAGCCATCCAGGAGCCCCCGTCCCTCTTCCTCTTTGTCCTGAATGCAGCCACGCTCAAGGACAGAGGGCAGAGCCTGGCTCCCGGGGGGCACTTTGGGGGGGTGTGTTCAGTTAGTGAAGGGGCAAGCAGACCAAAGGGTTAATCAAGGCCTCTGTGTAAGGGCCTTCCTGACCCTCCAAAGAATCGCCGCTCCTCCAAGCCTGGAAGGGGCTGTGCACGCACATACACATACAAACGCACATGTGCGCACACACACTTGAACACACGAACACACATGTACATGCCTCACACACACGACTGCATGTACACACGTGCGCACTCACCCACGCCTGTGTGTACACATGTGTGTTCCTTGTCCCTCAGCTTCTCCCAAAGGGGCACGTCCTAGTTTCCTGGTGATGGGGCTGAGTGTCCGGCGTCTGGGCCCTCGGGCCCGGCTTGGAAAGCCCTCCCCTGCGGTCAGAGCAGAAAGGGCGGGGACCTGCGGGCGGGCAGTCCTGCTCCCGCTGCTGCCCCGCCGTCAGGGCCCTAGACCCGGGCCTCTGGGTGCCTGCGCCGGTGCTTCAGAGGGACCAGTAACCGTGGCTCTGGGGCCTCGCTCCCAGACTGACCCTGCTGGTTACCTGCCTCAGTTTACCCGCTTGTGCAGCAACCATGGGGACCACCAACCCTGGGAGTGGACGACTCAGTGCCACTTGCCCAGATCCTGGCCGGTTTTTCCTGCATCCCTGCGGTTTTCTGACAAAGAGGGGCATGTTAGCGCTTGAAATGTTCTCACCTCTTGCTATTTTTGCAAGAGGCTTGAGCGCAATTGTTAAAAATAGAAATAATGAGAGAAAGCAGAAGCTCTGACCTTGAGTCCTGAGGCCGGGACAGGGTTCCCAGTACCCTCTCTGGCTCGAGATGATAAATGATCATTGTGCTGTGTTTGCCCTTAGCTAATTTATCCTTGGCCCAGAGAGAAAGTTTTTGCCTTTTTTTCTTTTTGTGACGGGGAATGCTGGGAAGGTGCTTCAAGCCTAACTACTGTGTCCAGTCTTTTGGGGGGTTTTGCCTGGAAATGCTGTGGGGGCCCCATCCAAGGGGCTCGGGGGGCCATACCTCCTATACTGGCCAGAAACCAGTGTGTCCCTACCAAACATCTGGGGGTATTTGGGGAATGACACCCCCACCTCTCTGCCCCCGTCCCCCTGCAAAGGGCATGAGAAGGCCGGGGACCCTCCAGCACCCACGGGAGGCAGTGCCTCAGTGGGGCGCTCAGGCACGGACGTCATACCTGCCCTCCTTCCAGCCTTGCTTTAGTGTCTGTTTGAGATTTGCCATGTGGGGCACACTGGCCCTTCCCTGCTCTCCCAAGGTCCCACGCGGCTCCTGCATCAGGAGGACCTCTGGGAAGGCCTAGGGCCAAGGCCTGGGATTTCTTCTGGTACCCACACCTGCATGGGTTGTGTGCCGCCCCTGTCCCAGGCCCTGTGTGTCTGAGGTGTGGACACAGCTCGGTATATGAGCTCCAGAGTGAGCAGAGTTTGAGCCGGAAAACCAATGTTTCTGACCCTCACTTAGAGCCTGGGCAGCTGCTGGCCACCCTCAGCTGGTGGACACCCCCTTGGCCTCAGTGGCTGCTGGAAGGCTCCAGGTGTCCTGGGTCCTTCGGGTGGAATGAGCTGCATGAGGGTGGATGGCACCAGGGTGAGGGTGGGGGGTGCCCTGCCCCATGTAGTCTGCTACGTGTGAGTCGGGGCCTGCGTGGCCTCAGGAGCTGCCTCCCCAAGGCCCTTGGACTGGCTGCCTGAGGCAGGGCTCCAGGCCCAGAAGTCTAGGATAGAATCTACATGTTCTGCACCAATCAGCAAGTGTGCTCCTAGAGTAACACAGCCGTCTTTCTAAAGAATTTGTATGAACGGAAACTTTATAGTCTGTATTTAAAATATGGAACCCAAAATGTCTCTTTAAAAAGAACCATCTAGGTCCAGGTCAGAAAACTGCAGATCTGAGGCCTTGTTCCACCTCCATCTTCACTTACCGGCAAACCGAAATGACTTTTCTATTTTTAAGTGGTTGGGAAAAAAATATAAAGAGGAATATTTCTTGATGTGCAAATTACATGAAATTTAAGTTTCAGTGTCCATAATAAAGTTTTACTGGGCCCAGCCTCCCACTGGCTACACCAGCAGAGGCTAAAATGCTCCATGTCACAGGCCATGTCCGTGTTCCGCTCCAGAGACCCCGACCTCCTGTGTTGGGCTTGCATGGAGGGCTGGGGCAGAGCCCAATGAGGCTAGGAGACCAAGCTTCCTTGGTATTGGGGTCCTCCTGGCATAGGAGAGATGACGGATCCCAGGACTGGGAGTAACTTACCCGGGAGGCGATGGATCACGGCTGGAGCAGCCACTGCCATGAGCACGGAGGTCTGGAGGCTAGCTGGTCTGTTCCCACGGGGAGGAAGAAATGGCCGGGGGGGGGCTGCGGATGGTGTGAGTGTGGTGGCCGTGCTCTCCTTGATCGAGGCCAGGCGTGCAGTGAGGGGGCAGAGGGTGGAGGTTGGGCCGGCAGCTGGACCAGCAGGGATCCTCCAGGGTCCCTCTGCTCACCGGCCGTCCCCCCCACCCCCTCAGCCTCCCCTTCCAGATCTTCCAACAGCGTGTTCTGTCCACTGGGCACTCCTTTGGGTTCCAGGCACTTCACACCCTGTTCTGCTGTTCACAGGGTAGGCGGGCGGGATGGTGTCTGGCCCAGATAGGCGCCCGTTCCCATTCTGTTTTACCGATGGATTTAGATTCTGGGATGAGGTGAGACCCAGGCAGTTCCTGCACCACTTCTGCTGTAGACTGAACACTGGGGTCCCCCTCAAAATTCGTGTATTGAAAGCTGATGCCCAACATGACTGTGTCAGGAGGTGGGCCTTGGGGGGCGATGAGGTCCCGGAGGTGGAGGCCTCATAAGCAGGATCACTGCCCTGGTGAGAAGACACCCCAGAGAACCCTCTTCCCCGTCAGCCACGAGGATACAGTAAGAAGGCAGCCGGCTAGTGACCAGAAAGTGAGGCCTCACCAGATGCCAAATATGCCAGCGTCTTGACCTCGACATCCAGCCTCTTGCCTGAGAAATAAATTTTATTTAGGCTGTCCAGGCTGTGGTGTTTCTGTGAAAGTCGCCTGACCACCCTGTGAGACCCATGGAGACAGAGGGAGCTGAAGGGAGGTGGACACAGGCCCCCCACCCCACCCACCTCCCTGGCCCCTGCAGAGACCACAAGGGAGGTGGAGCTGGGCCCACTGGAGGGAGGGAACGAATATTCGGCAGCCTTCATGCTCAGTGCTTTCAGAAAACGGTTTTGTTTTTAGATCAGCTGGTTCCATAGGTACTGAAAATAACATCAGCCACACCCTAAATATTCACTTTGTTCTTGGTCCAAAGACACTGGATTAGGTTCACAGCAGGCCTGGCTCCAGGCCCCTGGGTCTCCAGTGGCACCATCAGCCCTTTGGGAGCCTGGTGACTTTGTCCAAGGAGTGACTTCCAGGGGATTCGGGCTTGAGCAACGCCCCCACCCCACCCTGTCACACCCGGGCCCCTGCTGCCCTGCAGTGCTGCCTTTGCACCCAGAATCTGGGGGAGCAATTTCAGATCCCTGTGTCCTGGGGAGGCCACACCCCACTGTAGGCAACTCAGGGCCTTGGGAGGCTGCTGGGGGAACCCTAATCCTGGGGGCTACCCCTGTCCATCCTGCAGAGCGAAGGATGTGGGCCGGGCAGGGAACCCCAGCACTGGGGCAGAAGGCCCAGGACCACAGGCTGGGATTTCTGGGAAGCCACCATTGCTTTGCATCACTGCAGGCACCAGTGTTTATACAGCCTTCGGCTCCTGCTTCTCCACTTCTCATTAACCCTATTTTTAGTCCAACTTGCTGAGGCCTCTGAAAACATCGTTCAGATCTCCACACCTGCCTTCTGAAGCAAGAGGCCAGGCTGAGAGTCAGACATGTTGGGGGCGCACACACCATCCCTGAGGCTGCATCCCAGGGAGGGGTCCCCTCCCCGCCGGGTCCTCTGAGGCCTGGGGCCGCAGAGGGGAGCTTTCTAAAGAGAACTCAGCATCCCCATAGCCTCTCAGGGGCCCCTCCCTGGCTCCTCTGAGGGAGAAAACACTACTCTGTGTGGCACCAGTGTGGACCACGGTCAGATCCTATCTGAGGGGCAGCTGCCTGTAGCGGGCTCTGCTCAGAGGGACGGGGATGGGGAGGGGAGGGTGGTCTGGGAGGCACAGGGTCCATGCGGTGCTGACACAGCTTACAGACGTGCTCAAGAGAAGTGAGCCAGCTTGACCCCCAGTTCTCCTTCCGCCTGGGAGCTTGGGCCGCGGGGACCACTACTCACACCCGTGCCCGCCTCAGTCCCTCTGGCCCTGGTTTTGGATCACGCTTCACCTGGGGCTCTGCCCCACCTCACTGGCCCTGGAGACGCTTCTGAGCCTTTCTCTTTACTCCTTATCCTGGCAGCTCAGCTGGGGCCCCGGGAGCTGGCCCTCCTCCGGTGGGCCCAAGTTTTCCTTTAATCTTTGGAAAGAGTGGAGACAAGGAGCCAAAGCTTTAAGGAGAAGTTGAAGCCATTGCCTTTTTGGGGCCAAACGCAGTGATTTCCCTGGAGTGAACTCAGTTCTTTCCAAATTCTGTTGCAGCGCCAGGGAGGCTGGGGCAGGTCGAGCCATGGTTATGGTTACAGGAGCCCCCGGGAGGCAGGAGGCCGTTGACCTCTCGCCCAGTGGGAATGAGCAGAGCAGAGTGGGGCTTTGGCCTTTACCCCTCGATGAGGACCTGGGCTGGAGGAGCTCAGACATAGAAGAAGAAGTGCTTTTGTTGTCTTCTGATAAAGAGAACGGGGCTTGGCCAAGAAAGTTCGTGCAGGTGACTGCAGAGCAAAGCGGGGGTGAGGGAGACCAGAGGCCTCCGTGGGGCCTGGAGTGGATGCCGTCCCTGCAAAACTGGCCTGGGCCAAGCTGTGCCTGGGGATGGGGCAGGGGGCATGGGCTCTGTCCTTGCTGCAGCCAATGGGCCTGCAGGGAAGCTGGAGGGAGGAATACACTTGGTGAGGTGTCGTCCAGGGGCCCCTGCTCAAGGCCCAGGCTGCAGACTCTGCCCGCATGCTGCCACGCAGTGCCCCGTCCCAGGGCAGTGCACAGCCTTGTCACCATAGCAATGATGCAGAGGTGTGATAAAAGCCATCTGCCACTCATAAAACACGACATCACTTTTCTGCAAAGCCGGAAGCCAGCCTTGGGGCTCAGCCAAGAAATGGCCTATAAAATCCTGAATAATGACCTCAAAGCATACTTTCCAATGTAAAGAACATTCTAGACAGCTGTTTCCAGATTACTTACGTGCAACCATTTTACACCCCTCTAACCGTGTTCACCATCCGACCCCTCCCAAAACCTCCCCTGCAAGCAGTCTCGGGAGCACGGGCCACTGTCCCTCTGTGTGACAAGTGGCAGAGCTGTGCTGCTGTGCCCTTTGCCCCCAGATGCATTGACAGGCAGGGTCAGAAAAGTTGCCAATCTCCAATTTGCCAGGGAAGAGGAGCTGAGCTCTGTCCTGTATCTGTTTCTATGGTAACATAGAGAACAGTAGGTTTTGTCTGGGTTGGTCATGAGACCCTAACGCAGGGGGTCCTCCCTGGCAAGGGCCGTGGGGGAGCCCCCCCTGGCCATGTCCCCCCGGGCAGAGCCTGGGGCTTGCCCCTCAACACCAGAGGAGACGTGGACTCTTCATGGGTTGGCAGAGGAGGAGACGGAATTCTCAAAAAGGGCTGATTACTGGAAGCCATTGCTGTGGCAACGGGGGGCTGGATGGTGCCATCGGGGTGGACGTGAAGCTGGGGTGAGGTCAGTGGGCCCCACAGCAGGCCGCTCCCCCAGGGAGAGCCTGACAGCCCACCGTGTGGCTTCTCAGCATGAGGTTTTTGCTCCAGATGCAGACGTTCGATAGCTCTGAGTAAGAATTTCTGCTGTGATTCGTTCTCACTTGAATCTCGCATTTGCCTTTAAATATCAAATCTTATTTGTCTGATATTTGCATTTTCATCCTTAATCATTCAAGCTGTAAATTACATTCAGGCATAAAATAATGTTTGGTGAATGCCTTTTAATTTTACAAAACGCCTCCTTCTAAAATTATTTCCCTACACCCCAGGAAAGACAGAAAGGTGTCACTGGTAACTTGGAGACAAAAGTATTTAGCAAGTCTTATTAATTTTGGCTTTTGATATTCAGGTTAGCAGTGGACATCTAGTAACGTCCCTCAATTATTGAAAGGAAAAAGACAACTACATTAATACCATCTTTAATTACTACGTCCTCACCCTGCCCAGACCCTCCCACACTGGGGGCCATAGCCCTGGATGATTGAGGTGGCACCCCAAATACTCCAGCATGCCTTTCCTGTTGGACCTGCAGGCGCCTCCGTTGTGATATCTGTGTGTTCACAGGACAGAGAGCACTTCGGGGCCGGCCGGACACCACAGCAGACAGCATCCAGCCAGCACCCAGAGCCACAACAGCCACACCAGAGCTTCTGGGAGAGGAGAGCCCACTTCTGCCCCGGGTGTCCTGGAGGCTCTGCCCAGGACTTGTCACATCCTTCTCAATCTGTGGGATCCCCCACCCTATGGGGCCCCTGGGCAGGGTAGATCTTATGCCACCGGATTCTTACAACTCCGCCTTCTCCCCTGCTTTTCCGAGGCCAGAGATTTGCAGAACCAGAACTCACTCCTCCAGCCACACCCCCTCTTATCCTAGAGGGCTATTTTTCTTCTCTTCTCCCTCCATCAGATTTCACAGCATTTTGACCCTTCCATTGGTCTTTTCAGAGAAATGCTTTCTTGTTTTATTTGCCATCTCCGCCATTGTTTGTTTTCTATGGCATTTGTTTTCGGTTTGTTCTGTAGGAATCCGTTCCTCCTTCATTTGGGTTTATTTTATCGTTCTTTCCTAGCTTCTCTCACCGAGGGCGCCATCATCATTTTCCAACACACGCACTAACCACTCCAGGTTTCCACCGGGCACCCCTTTGGGCATCCTACAGGTTTTCACAGGTGCTGTTCTCATTTGTGTTCATTTTCAAGTAGTCTAATGTGCCTTTTGGTTTCCTTCATAGCCCCCAAATTATATACGGCAGTGTTTTTATTTGTGGTATTAATTTCCAGGTAGAAATACTTTTAAAGCTTAGGTTTTTTTTTTTTTAATTAAACTGCACTGTGTTCGGTGCACAGACTGTAGGTGGGATGTGCATGTGTACCTACATGCAAGTGTCTGTACGCACACACACTCTCTGTGAACACACTACAGATGTTCTTCCTTTGGAATTTCTTGACCATTTTCCTTATAGTCAGTAGATGGTCAGTTTTTGGTGGCTATTCCACATATGATAGAAAATAATATAAATTATGTATTTGAATGATACAAAATGTGCAAAATAAAGTCGAGCTTTTTTATTGCTTGAGTCCCTCTGTTTTTGTTTTTTTTTTTTTGGCTTCTTGATCTCTTGATTTTAATTAGAACAAAGGGGCTCTATTTTCCAAAGACCCCTCAGACTGTGGCTGTGAGGAAGAGGACAGGAGAATGAATGGGCCAGATCCCAGCAGGAGGTGCTCGACGGGCTGGCTGGTGGGGCCGGTGGGGCCAGGTTCGTCCACAGGAGGCTAACCCCACGACAGCCACCCCTCAGAGTCCCTCAACTCCAGCACAGATAACCCTGGCCTTGGCGCCCGCTCCCCACGGAGGTGGCCCTCCTGCGAGGGGTCAGTGTAAATCTCTCTACTCAGGGCCTTACCCTGTTGACCCCACGTCCCGGGCGGGCGGGGGAGGGCAGGAATCGTTCCATGTTTTCTAGTTCCACCAGACAAGGGTTAAAACCCCAAACCCCATGACACCTGGGCACACGTGGATGCCCTATGAGGACCTGGGCCACTCCCCCAACTGCCCAGAGACAAGCCCTCCCCCACCAGCCAAGCTGCCCCCACCCCCAGCTCCCAGAATAGCCTGTGGCCAGGGCTGGCCTGTGGTAAACAGCCCAGGAGCCTCCCTGGTGGGTCTCGGATGAGTCATCCTTAGGAAAACACAGGGGTGTGGGCACTGGGACCCGACTCGGTGGGCGGGTCCCTCCAGGCCTCCTTCCTCCACACTGGGCAGAGGGGCTGCAGTGGGGGAGGCAGGCTGGGTGTCCCAGAAGCAGGACAACTTGCAGGCCATGCTGCTCCCCTTCCCCACCCCCCACTCAGGAAGGAGGGTCCTGGGTCCTCCTGGAATGTTCCTCAGCCATTAGGGCAGGACAACTGTCACCCTACAACTGTCAGCCCGCCGATCCTGGGACAGTCCTCCCCCTCCCGCCCCAAACATCCGCGCAAACGTCAAGGCCCCAGTCTCTTCCCCAGCCTGTCCCAGGCCTCCGGGCGCCACTTTACAGGTGACAGACACTGCATTAGGCTCCAGGGCTGGTGCCACACCCCTCACACGACACGCAAGAGCAAGTGTGCATGCTCCTCCCCTTCTGCACAAAGACAGCCACTTTCCTGTTCTCCCCTCTCCAGTCGCCACTGGCAGCCCTTCCTGCCTGAAAAGACTAACAGTGCCCCCTAAGCCAGGCCAGCTGGTGGCTCCCCACATCCCGGGGAGGTTTGGGGCAGAAGGAGCACCTGGTGGGTGGGGGAGCCAGGGGCCCTTAACGGGTAAGAGGCAGGTGGTGTCTCCCCTGTGTCTGTTCCCAGGGACCTCACCTCTCTCCGCCTGGAACACGCCTCCTCACTGGGAACCCCCATTTGTGCTCTGGCCCTGTCCTAGCACCTCCTGCGAGGTGCACCCACCCCTGCAGCCCCAGCACCCCCCTCCTGTCCTGGCAGAGCAGCTGCTGAGCCTTGAACCCGGGCCTCAGAGCGGATTTCCTCGCAGAAGCCCAGGGTGAGGTGGTGCAGTGGAGACAGTGGCTCCCGTCCAGGGTCCTCAGCAAACGCAAAGCTCAGCATCCAGGAGACCCCACTCAGCCTGCCAAGCTCTTCAGCCTCACAGACCTGCAAGTCGCGTATTCCCTCCCATGCAGCTTTCTACTCAAACGTCATTTTCTCAGGGTCTGTCCCTGTGTAAATAGTCTCCTCACCCAGAACGTGCCTTATTCCCTCTCTGTGGTACCAGCTTTATTTTTCTATGTAATTCCTGGCACCACCTGACATATTCAACACCGGTTTATTGCAGCACAGCCTTTGGGAGGAAAAGCTCCCCGTACTACTCCCCAGTCTCAGATGGGACCACATTTAACCTCCTGGTGCCCTTCCTGCAGCAGCGCCGCCCGGCCAGGCCTCCGCCCGGGGACAGTACAGCAGAGGCCTGAGGGAGCGTCAGACCCTGTGCACTTGTGTGCGTGTGCGTGTACCTGTGTGCTTGTCTCTGAGTGTGTGTGTGTATATCTGTCTGTGGCTGTGCCACTCTGTGTGCTTGTGTATGTGTGTCTGTGCATGTCTCTGTGTGTATGTGTATCTTTCCTTTTTGTGATTTCCTTGGATGAGTCCATTAAACCAAATCAAATTACTTCTCAGAGCAAAATACAAGGCACCAGAAGGAAAGACCTGGCCAAGAGTTTTCCATACTCTTACCTCCTATGGTGAGTGCTCTATTTTCAAAGGCTTTTTTCACGTGTCACCTTCACCTGTGGACACCTGACCCCAAGTGGTCCCTGCACCCGCCCAGGGCACAGGTGTGACCGAGGCACTGATCTTAGCGGAGCATGTGCATTTTAGGGGAGACTAACCAAAAATGAGAACAGAACACGGTAAGGTACCTTCACACACCGATGGCATTGCTGGGAAACTAATTAGTGGTGGGGGGAGGGGAAGGGGGTGGGGCTAGTGAGACAATGCTTTTCCAAGGTGATGGCTGAGATAAAGCACGAACTGTGCAGGGGAGCCACGGTGGGGGGGGGGGGGGAGTTGGGAATGGTGGGGGGCGGGGAGAGCTAACCTAAGTGCAGGGAGCCCCAGTGAGGCCCCCACTCCCGACATCCATGGTTCATGGATCTGCCCACCCCACGTCCACCCTAAGAACACTGAGCATGGGAGGCCTGGGGCGGGGAGGGCTGGCTCTGGAGCCTATAGAACCCCAAGGCCAAGGGAGACACTGCGGTGCCCACGGACCTAGGCTCCCTCCTGCCTGGCTCCCCTTCCCCAGATGGGGGGCAGCTTCTCAACCTCCATCTCAGTTTGCACGTCACCTCCTCGGCCTCTGAGTAACCCTGTCCGAAGTTACCTCTTCTGCACACAAATGGTCCCCTGAGTGTGAGAGGGAGGAAGGGAGGAGTTCCATCTCCAGTCAAACCCACCTTCACCCTCTGGTCCCCACCCACCTCCTCCAGATCCAGCTCCAGGAGGGCCCAGCACTTCACGTACTTCAAATGGCCTCAGAAACATCTGTTTCACTGACTCGCTGGACTGGGACTCCCCTCCTTCACCCCAAGTATCTAACGGGCGCCTTCTGAATGTCAGGCACTGGGCCAGGCACTGAGATCTGAGGATGAGTCTCAGGGAAAATGGACCCTGAACTCACACAGGAGAAACTGCAGCCCTGAGAGGGCAGTACAGTGAGTGAGTGGGAGAGCAGGGGTCCCACCCGAGCCTGGCCTCCCCTCAGTCCTGCCAGAGAGGCTTCATCTGTCTGCTGTGGAAACCTGCAGCCCCTGAAGGGCAGGGGGCAGCGAGCCTGCTGGTGGGAGTGTCTGTGACATCTCCTTTGGCCCGGTTCACTTACCTTCCCCACTGTGACTTCAGGCTGAAATGCACACTAATATTCCCTGTGGGGGCTGGGGGTCCGGAAGCTGTGTGGGCCCAGAAGTACCGGGCCCCTGGCTGTGGCCAGTAGACACACACACACACACACACACAATCCCGCCCAAGCGAGGGCGGTGCCGCCTCCCGCACACAACGGGCGCCTCTGGTGCGGAGCGCCTTCTAGCTGGGGCGCCGGCGCAGCCAGCGTTAAGGCGCAAGCGTGGTCCCCGCGAGGTGGGGCGGGAGGCCGCGTGCAGGAGCCCCGGCGCGGCGCGGACCTCCCCTCCGGGGCTGGGCCGGACCCCCTGCTCCGCTCGTCTCCGGCGGCGGCAGCCCCAACGCCCCCTCCTCCTCCCCGCCGCCGGCCGCCGGGGGCGCGGGGCGCAAGGCCGCCGCACAGGGGGCGCCCATCCGGCGGCGCAGACGCCCCGCGGCTCCGGGGAGGGACTTGGCCTGGGTCCTGGCCCTCGGCTCCTCGGGGAGGAGCCCAGCGGCTGCAGCGGGCGGCGGCCGGCCCCGGGCGGGCGGAGGTCCTGGGCGCGGCAGCCAGGCCGCGGAGCCCTCCCCGGCAGAGCCCGCAGCCCGGGGCCGGCGCCCTCCGCCTTCCTCTCCGCCTGCTCTCGGCAAGCCGCGGGAAGACGGCGCGCTCGCCTCGGCCGGCCGGGAGCTGCAGAGCGTCGCGGGGCGCGGCCGAGGGGAGGAGAGAACAGAGGCAGCCCAGCAGGCCCGGGCGCGCGGGGCTGCGGCTCCGCCAATCTGCGGGCGCTGACGCGGGGGGCGGCTCCGCGGCGCTCGGATATCTGCCCGCCCGGGGCGCAGGGCGCCGAGAGGTTCGGCTGTGCGGGCGCTGCGCTCGGGGAACGGCCGCTGCACCTGCCCGGGGCCTTCCCGGCCGCTGCGTGCACCTCCCCCCGGCTCCTGCCCCCTCCTCCGTACCCGCGGCCCTGCGCCCGCGTTCGCCTCCAGGTCCCCGCCAGCGGGCCGCCGCGTAAGAGCCGAGCCTTGCCCGAGGGAGCCTCCCCTTCTCCGCCCGGCCGGCCCGGCGCCTGGCGCGGCCCGCGGAGCCGCGGAAGAGACTGCGCCGAACCTCGGATCGGACTGCGCCGTGCGGTCGCCGCCACCCCCCGCAGGCCGCCGCGCCTTGGCCGCGATGGGCCTAAGTGTCCGGCCCCTGCGCGCCTGATGAGCGCGGCCGCGGCCCCAAAGACCCAAGCGGGCCGCGACGTGCGCGGGGCCTCACCGAGCTGCGCCCGCAGCTCCGCGGACGAGGGCCGCTGGGCCCGGCCGGCTGAGGGCGCGGCCGTTCCGGAGAGGCGAGAGGGAACGGCCCCGAGATGGCTCCGCGAGCGGGCGCTTTGGCGGTGGGCACCCTACGCGTGGAACAGCCACGGGACTAGTCGCTGGCCGGCGCCAGATGGACCTTGACCCGCGCCGCGGCCCCGCGTTGGTGCCAAGCCGAGGCTAGAGGGGCACGGGCGGAACGCGCTCCGGGGGCACGCCGGGAGTTCCGGGCCCTGCTCGCCCGCCGGGCAATGAAGATGATCCTGGTGCGCAGGTTCCGCGTGCTCATCCTGATGGCGTTCCTCGTGGCCTGCGCGCTGCATATCGTGCTGGACCTGCTGCCCAGGCTGGAGAGGAGCGCCGCGCGGCCCTCCGGGGAGCCCGGCTGCTCCTGCGCGCAGCCCGCGGCCGAGGCAGCAGCGCCCGGCTGGGCCCAGGCGCGCGGACGCCCCGGGGAGCCCCCGGCCGCAGCCTCCGCCGCCGGCGACGCGGGCTGGCCCAACAAGCACACACTGCGCATCTTGCAGGACTTCAGCTCCGACCCTTCCTCCAACCTCACGTCCCACTCGCTTGAGAAACTGCCGCCCGCAGCCGAACCGGCGGAGGGCGCCTTGCCGGGGCCGGATCCTGGCGCCCAGCGACCCCGAGAGCCCGCTCACCGGCCCCTGCTTGGAGACCCTGGTCCACGTGGACCCGTGCTGCCCCCCGGCCCCAGTGGGGACGGCTCCCTCCTGGCCAGGCTGTTCCAGCACCCACTGTACCAGGCCGCCATTCCGCCGCTGACAGAGGACGACGTCCTCTTCAACGTGAACAGCGACATCAGGTTCAACCCCAAGGCGGCAGCAGCGGAGAGCCCGGACTGGTGAGTGGGGCTTCGGCTGCTGAGGTGGGTGTTGGCGGGCCTGACCCCCAAGGCAGCCGTGCGCCCCTTGAGAGTACAGATCCACCCCAGCGCCCCGCCGCAGAAAGTGCCGCCCTTACACGTCCTTACACTGTGTAAAGAGGCTCGGGGTCAGAGACTCCCAGAGGGTGCGGACCCCATGGCAGAGGCCCAAGGCAGAGGACCTTTGCGGGGCAGGCAGTGTGCAGGCTCCAGACCCTGCCTTTGTCTGCAGAGGGACTGCTTCCCTGAGAAGCGCTGCTGGGTGGTTTGGGAGCTGTTCCCTGTGGCCACTGGCCTGGAAGGCAGACGGGGCAGGCAGGAGCCGGGAAGAGTCTGTGCTGCGTTTACAGGAAAGCAGTGCTGGCCTGCAAGGCCCTGCTCACTGGCTCACAAAGGGACTCAGGCAGTGAGTGAAGGCGCTCCCTGGGAAGCTTCTGGCTGCCGGCTTCCAAGTACTTGGCGACACTGCTCTGGTGCACACATCGAGAAAGTCTGGAGAGGCCTAGTGAGCCTTGTAAACCAGTCCCGGAGAAAACGTAGCCGAGGGGCATGCTGGCCCCCGTGAGGCATAACCAGGGGTTCTCCCAGCTGGGACGCAGACAGTGCCGGATGCAAGGGGGTGACCGTTTCCTTAAAGGCAAGTAGCATCTTGCCCTCAGGAGCATCTCTTTAAACCATCCTGGTTTAACCCCCCGCCACCGCCCCAAGGCCCTCCGCAGCCACACAGGTCAAAATAAGCAGATGCTGCAGCCCAGCGTGGTGAAATATTAACCAACAGCAAGACCAGGATAAATAAGTACCTGCAAAAGGTTACCCAGGCAGCAGAGGGGAAAGGCCAGGTTTCCAAAACATCTCATAAAATCCTTTCTCCTTTGCAGTTGGACCAGGCTCAGTGTTTTCTGTCTAAACACACCAAGGTGTTTGGTGGCCTCCGAGCTTTGTCTGCTGGCTAGGTTCACGGAAATGCTCAGAAATTTGAGAGGCAGAGCAGCAGGCCAGGCCTGGGCCTCTTTGTAGGAGAAACAGAGCCCAGAGCCAGTGGTCGGTGATGGTGCCCGTGGCTGGCTTCTCATAACCTGTCGTATCCATTGTGGGGCAGAACGTGGGGCTGAAAAAGCCTCACCTGCAGGCGAATTAGCGTGTGGACAAGTTCTGCTTTTGCCTCCAGCAGCAAACAGGGTCTGTCCTCCCCCGGACTGGCCCTTTGACTCCAGAGACAAGGACGGGCCACGTGGGCAGCAAGTCCTCAATTTGGGCCTTGGCTGGAGTGAGTGCCACTTTCCTCTCTCGCCACCCAAGGCTGCTTCCTGAAAGTCAAATTTAGCCTCTCGAATCACGGCTGCCCCGAAGCAGAGCACCCAGCGAAGGCTTCTCCAGACTGGGCTCAGCTGCCCCCAGGAAGCCGGCAGCCCCTCTCACCCCAGGCTGACATCATGCCTGTCAGGCTGTTTCGGTGGCCCCAGGACAGACGCGGCGGGGCCTAGCGCTGACGGTCTGGCTTTGGTCTGCTTTAGTTATAGCTGTCTGTGGCGTCTCCCAAGGGTAAGTGAGAATTACGGGCCTTCGGATATGTTATTAGTTGGTCGAACAACAGCCACAGAAAAAGTGCGGACGTCGCAGGGTCCTGTTTGAGCAGAGGCACCTCTGAATAAATCTGCATTTGTTTGGATCCAAAGTGAAGACCTTGGCATCGGTGCCAACTTTCCCATCCACCTCAAGACCTTGCTGTTCCCTGTTGACCTTGGTCACCTTCATTTGTGCAGGCCACACGAAGGTCCTGAGGATGAATTCCTACCCACGGGGGAGGCGGCCGTGGACTCCTATCCCAACTGGCTCAAGTTCCACATTGGCATCAACCGCTATGAGCTGTACTCTCGACACAACCCAGCGGTGGAGGCCCTGCTGCGTGACCTCGGCGCCCAGAAGATCACCAGTGTTGGTAGGTGCCCTCACTGCCCGGCCAGCTCTCTGTGCCGGAGCATCAGCTCCTGGGTGGTTATACCTGCAGCCTTCCCAGAGGAGGCGCCTGCAGGCCTTTGGTGCTGTCGGCAATCGAGGGGCAGGGGGTTGTTGAGGAGTGCTGCCTTCTGCTGTGGCAGGATGAGCAAGGCAGGGCAAGACGCCACCCAGCCCGCCCTGCTGTTCTGCTGGGAGAGGGGGCACCGTGGTTCCCCACCACGGGTTAAGAAGAGGCACCCCTGGCAGCTACAGGGAGGTGCTGCGGAGAGCTCGGAGGCTTCCGGTGGTTTGGGGCAGCTCTGCCTCAGAGCTCCCCAGATGCTCCTGGGATGCGGTGTGGACGGGGAGTGACCAGGGCCCAACTTTGTCCAGGGCAGAGCCCTATACACTGAGTAGTTTGGAGGCAACATCTCTGAGTACTTTGGTACCTGCTGAATCCGATTGCCTAGGGCATCCAGTTGCTGATTTCAGGAAAATGTGTCTGCAGTGGTTTCTTAGTGTGGAGGTTTGGTGCCATTGTTCTCGGGCCTGTAGGCGATTGTTTGTGAAGGTCCCGATTAGTCACCAGTGACTCCAAGGGCAGAGGGGGCGGGCGGAAGCCCTGGGTGGGAGGAACAGTCCTGGGAGGTGCCGAGGGTGGAGGGAGGCCCCAGAAGCACGAGTGCTGGGAGCAGGGGTTCCAGGCACTGTCTTCCTGGCGTCTGGGCCATCCTGAGGCTGAAAGGGCTCTGCTAACCTGGGGTCTGTCCTGTCGCTGATGCCAGGGAGCTGGGTGTTGCCTGCAAGGCTGGTGCCTGGGTTTCCAGAGCTCTTTAGAGGGCGTGTTGGGTGTCTGCGCCCGGTGCTGAGCTGTTTGCTGGCACCCACCTTCTCCCTAGCATGTGGCTGTTCACCCTGAGAGAGAACCCACGGGGGCAGAATGGTGGTCTCCCCTCCTCACTGCTGCCCAGGAGGAATCCGAGCGCCTCCCAGCCCCTGGCCCCATCCAGCCCTCCTCCTGTGCTAAAAAAGCAGTCCATGTGGACAACGGGGACTGCCTGGGAGAGGCCACAGCTGGGGTGTCCCCTTCCCTCCTGAGTAGACGAGGCTGTTAGAGAAACATCCAGTGCGAGGAGCATTTGTCGTCCGTTCAGGAGATTCTCTTGAGCACCTCCGGTACCTCAGGGTCCCTTTCTGGGCAGTGGGAGTTGGGGGTGAATCCAGCTTCAACAAGCTTCTACTGAGTCCTGACCTGCACATTCCAGGAGGCTGGGAAGTGCACACACTGATGGGCAGATAAAGTCCAGAGTGATTAGCGAAGAGGTGACCTCCACGTGGGAGGCCAGGGTCTTGAATGAGGCAAAGGCGTTCGTGAGGGAAGTGGGCAGGGAGCACGGGCCTTTCGGGAAAATGACGACAGCGTTTTAAAATTAGAGTTTCGGGAAGTGCAGTGCTGATGCTTGCAGGCTGCTGTCTGCCCTGCTCTCCCGTCTGTCAAGTGGGCTTGGGCACATTGCATCTTATTCCAGGAAGACGGACAGTGCACCCAGGCTTGTACAGTGTAAACTCAGGCTTTGTGCAGGGTCTTGGGTAGAGGCAGGGCTGCGAGCATCCCACAGACGGCCAGGCTCCCCGTACCCCTCAGGGAACAGACAGCCTCCCAGCTCTCACTGGATGTTGCGCTGTGAAGAGGGCAGAGCTCAGGAGCCCAGCGAGCTGCCGGAGGAAGACGACAGGCCTCCAGGGCTTACAGGCAGCCTTGCTCACCCTGGGCGTCCTCCTCCCCTGTCCCCTCAGGGGCCTGGCCTTGTGGCACCCGCTCCACCTTTGGTCCAACTGTCCCAGGCAGTGGCGCCTAGCTGCCTGATGTCCCAGTGGCCGGGGATCCCACCCCAGAGTTCTGGCTTGCTCTGCACCCGGCAGTGTGACCTGGGTTGAGTGCCTGCCCATCTCTGTCCTGCGGGCTGTTTGAGCTGATCTCACCCCAGGACTACCCTGGCCCAGCTGGTCCTAATCCAGCGTGTTCCTTGGGGCCGTGGGCTGGTCAGAGCCCAGGCTGGCATGTACAGGTGCCTGATGAGCTTGGGAAGGTTGACGGGTGGGACCGGGTGGCGTCCCCCACGGCGAACAGCAGGCCCGGTGCGTCCCGGCTCCTCCAGTCGCGAGCCAGAGTGACTCTGGGCAGATGGATGACCCCGTGGGCCTCCCGAGTCTCCTGTGGATCACAGAGGTGGTCATAACCTCGCCCCTGTAATCTCCGGCTCGCAAACCTGAAATCATAACCCATCCGACAGCAAAACCCAGCCCAACATGAATGGACATGGAGGCAAAACCTGAAATGAGAGGCTGTTTACAAATCCTTGTTTTTCTCACTTGGAGTGAATGTTCCCGTGTTCCCCTGAGGGCACAGGAGTGTGTTTAATTCTGGGGTTCTGCGCCTGACCCGCTCAGGGCTACAGAATCTGTGGGATGGATACACGACCTGTACCTTTTGTCATCTGAAATTTTTGAAAGCCCCTGAACGCTTGTGCCCCCGGAGATTTTGAAGAAGGGTGTGGACCCGTGAACCCTGCCTCACGGGGCTGTTGAGAGGTTTTGGTGAGGAAGAGGAAGAAGCGGGAGCCGAGGCCCGGCAGTGTCCTTGCTGGTACCTCTGCGTGGGGCGGCCAGCACTGCGCCAGCTGGGGTCCGGTGATGGCCTCGACTGACACTTAGCCCTACTCCGTGCGGCCTTGGGCCTGGAGGTGCTCCCAGCGAGCTCACTGGAGAGGAGGCCCCTCTTCCTGAGGAAGCAGGATGTCTCACCTGGAGCCCAGTGGAGCCTCTGGGAGCACGGCTGCAGGTGTCCAGGCCCAGGTTCCTGCTGGGTGGGGAGCAGGAGAGGGACTGGCCTGGCCGGGCTGCAGACATCCCCCGGGAATGCATGCTTTCCCGGGGGTGTCTGCCCCCACATGCAGCTGGACGTTTTTGTTGAAAACCCAGCTGCTGAGATGGCGGCCCCTGACTGGGCCCTTGGCCGAACAGAGCCACTGGGTGGGTTTGGCGACTGGGGTCCCTGGACAAGAGCTCTCTGCTGCTGAGGGCACTGCCCGTGGCACCGCTGTGATCTGAGGGGTGCCGTCCTCGGAGGCCCCACAGGAACCTGGGCTGCAGCCTCTCTATGGGAGCCTGGAACCTGCCTTGGGAGTCAGGGTTCAGCGGTGCCATCCTTTTGAGGTTTAAACATAAGAAGAGCTAGAAATCCAGCCCATCTTCCAGCCCCGTCCTGCAGTCAGGGGAACAGGCCTCTGGAAGGGCAGGCTTGCCCACGGTCAGCACATCTATGCCCCCAGCTCTGGGCTCTGTCCAGACCTGCGTGGTCGCATTGTTCAGTCTTGGAACACGAGCCCAGGAATGGTGTGGCGATGAGAACGGGTCCCAAGAGGGCCCCGACGCTCTCCCATGGAAAGATTCTCTCAAGGCTGCCTGTTCAGAACCCCTTGATCCACTCACAAAATGCGAAATGCGAAATGCGTGTGGCCAGCAGAGGTTTCTTTACAGCTGGGCTCCTGGCTGGTTGGTAATGGCCTCAAAGAGGCTCCGGGTGTTATCTGCCTCCATTTCGCCTGAAGCCAGGCCTGCCGGTGCTGATGGTGAGAAGTAGATCACTGTCGTGCACGATTAGGGTGCAAAGAATAAAAGACACAGTTAGCTCCTCTGCACTTGGAGTTACTTAAAAAGAAGTCGTGCAACGGCAGGAGGGGATGCAGGCAGCCTCCGGCCCGAAGCACAGGCCCCGCCGCTGCTCCTCCGGATCAGGACAAAGCCGAGGCTGGGGCTGAGCCCCGGGGACAGCTCCGTGGGACGGAAGTCCCGGGTGCGGGCTGACCTGCTGAGGCCGCCGTCCTGGGTGCCTGCGGGCCACGTGGCCGCCCTGCCTAAAGAGCGGGCTTCTCAGGAAGGCGGCTCCGACCCCGGAAAGGCCACAGTCCTCTCCCGCCCCAGGGGCACCGCCACTTTGGGCCAAGCTCGGCCCAGCCAGGGCTCGGGGAACTGAAGATGCCCGGTAAGCTGGACGCCAAGCCTAGGGCTGGAGAGGCCTTCAGCCATCCCGGAAGAAGGACAGAGGCCACCCCAGAGGACCCAGAGAAGGTGGGGAGTAGCTGAGTCCCTCCTCAGCTCTCTCTACGGTCAGGTTGAAGGTCAAGAACAAAGCCTGTGCGGTGCTGACCCAGCTGCACCCCCGGCGCCTGCTTTCTCCATTTTGAACCTACGGCAGCCGTGGCCCCAGAATCCAGCAGGCGCGTGTTCCGATTGGGTTGCGTCTAAGTCCAGGGCGGGCCCTGGCCTCCACCGGGGGCAGTGCTGCAGTCTCCCTTTCAAGTAGATAGAATTCCCCCCGTAAGGGCGAGCTGGGCCGTGGACAATCACAGCGTCAGGCGTGGTCCAGGCTGGAGGCCGTTGCTGCTCAGACACCCCGGAGCCTGTCACGGGCTGAAGTCTGGGCTGTAGCCCTGAGTCGGGCCGAGGACCCAGGCCAGGGAACAGGCTCACGTGGGGAGGTGCCCACGGGGCTGGCCCCTCGTACCGGCCCCAGGGCGCCTACCACCGCCCGTATGTGGACACGCTGTCGCCCTGCTCCGTGGCTGCGGGTCACTGGGCGGGGAGGTGGCTGGGGGGAACAGAGACCCCAGCTGCTCCCGGTGCCACATGCTCCAAATCTGAGCCGTCCTTGGGTGAGGCCCTCGCTTCCTCTGACCCTTAAAACAAGACAGGGGCTGTGACAACAGCTGGACCAGCATCCCGACCGTGACCCCTAAAGACAGACGTTGGTCCCACTTCACAGATGAACCGGCCAAGGCCAAAGGTGCAGTGTCAGTGGCCCTGCCGATGCCTGGCGGCACCTCCCATGCAGAGGTGTCTGTGGTCCCCCAGTCTCCAGAGGACAGAGTTCGTTCGTTTAAAGTCAGGGTGGCCCATCAAAACACAGGTCGGGGTTCTTGTTAGAATGGGGGGGCACAGACTCAGAGAGCTTCACCCATAGACCCGGGTCACATCGTCCCCAATGCCGCGTCAAGGGCCCCTTCGGGTGGAGCCGCTGACCCTGCGGCAGGAGTCAGGGCAGGTGACCGGGGACCCGGAGGGCGGATCTGGCCTCGGCACCCACAGAGTCCTGTGGCCCCTGGCACGTCCGGGCACTTGGACCTTGAGGCCCTGCCTCACTCTCCCCTGAAATCCGCCGACCTAAACCACGCCCGACGCCGCTCCGGGTGCGTCACTGCTGTACTGCTGTGACCCCTGGTCGTCGCAAGAGCGGCCCTGGGAGCGGGTGCAAGCTGCGCCACGCTCACCTGAGCCGCCGGAGGTGCCGGCGAGTGGGTCTGAGCCCTGCCCCCAGCCCCGTCGGGGAGGCTGGGCAGGTGTGCTGAGTCCCCTTCAGCAGAGGGGGGCTGCGCGCAGGGCAGCCGGAGACGCTGTCCAGGGCTCCCGCCGGGGCCGCCGCACACCCACACCTTCCCGTGCGGGGCCCCCTCACCACCTCTGCCGTCGCCCGTTTTCGCAGGCCCCGTTCACCCTCCTTCGCACGGCTCCTCCAGCCCCTGCTTGGCTCTCCCTGACCCTGAAACACCCGCCTGCCGCAGGCCTTGGTCCCGGACCCTCACTCACCCCTCCACCCCCATGACCCTCACGTTTGCACCCGTATCCTGACCTGCCCAGAGCCTCAGGCCACCACTTCCCAGGGGTCCCCCCAGGCCCCGGAGCGCACGTCATCATCCAGCGCACGGGCCTGCCCTGAGGCAGCAGGTGACGCCGTACTCTTTCCCTCCCATTGCAGCCATGAAGTCGGGGGGCACGCAGCTCAAGCTCATCATGACCTTCCAGAATTACGGGCAAGCACTGTTCAAGCCCATGAAGTAAGTGCCGGGCGGTGGGGGTCGGGTGCAAGGGGCTGGGGTTGGGAGTGCGCGGGTCGTGGGGTCTGTTACCTCAGCCTCTCAGCTCTGCTCTCCTCGCCCGAAAGCAGCCAGACTCTGCGTCTGCGAATGGGCACAGGTGTGCCCATGGAATTTTATTTCTGAAACTAGTGGGTCAGCTGATGTGATTCCTGATCCCCATTCTAAATAAAATAGAAACTGTGCTACCAAAATCAAAATGAAGCCCTCAGCGGCAGCTGAGAACGGGATGGTGGAAAAGGGACATTTGGAAGCCAGACCCCCCCAGGAACGAGCATCTGTGGTCTGTGATGTCCACTCTGAGGGTCGTGGCACTTGGTTGTCCCACATGGGCTGAACGTGTTTGCCATCTTTGGTTAGTTTCAAACAGGGCCATTTTTGCACTAGTGAGAGGGTTCGCTTTTTTTAAAGCATGGGCTGCACCCCCAAGGGCCCGTGCGGCCGTTCAGGTCCCGTGGGGCTGTTGAGCTGGGTGGGACTGTGGCACAGCTACAGGGCATGGGCCCCCCCCAGAAGAAGCAGCTGTCTGTGACCAGGGTGGGCGGCCAGCCTGGTTCACGTCGCTCCCATCGTTCACGAGGGATGATTTGCGCAAGGTGAGGCCTGGGCCGCGTGTGGGATCCTTGAGAGATGTTCTTGAGAGGAGGCGGGCTCCTCATGGAACTTTCTGGCCACCGTGGGCTCCTTCACGCCCTCTCAGACTGCAGCTTGAGTGGAGGGGCCCCTTCCAGCCTCTCGACGTCGCCACGGTGTGTGTGGAGCTGTGCGGCAAGGGGGGTGCTCCAGGCGGGGTTGAGCTCGGGTGCTGCGTCGACGGCCAGGTGGCAGGTGGCCCCGGACCTCTCCCTGGCAGTCGCAGGAAGCTGAAAACCACAATGTCCTTGCTGCCTCCTCGGCCACCTTCGGGGCACAGGCCTCCCGTCTCAGAGGTGCGTTGTCTGCAGTGCAGCAGACCTTCTCCAGGTGCGCCTGGAGGCGCTGGCAACCTCCTGGCCCCAGAGGCTCAGCCTCGGTGGTGCAGGCAGGGGTCCCTCTGCAGATGCCCCAGGGCTCGGGGGTCTGAGTCCCGGGGACTCCAGCTGGCCCGTCGCAGAGGGCAGTGGTTCTGGGCTCTATGCCCAGGCCTGGGGCGGGTATGGGTCCCCGTGGGACTCTCCCAGGTCAGTTCTCACCTCCGAGGGGTCTCGGTGTCCAGCTGTGCTGCGTGTGCAGGCACCTTGGGGCCGTGCCCTGTGCTGAGAGCTTACACACCGGTTGTTCAGCCCTCAAAACACCTCTGTGCCGTCATCACTATTACTCTGCCACGTGGAGGTGTGGGAACCAGGGCTCCGAGAGCTGGAGCTGTCCGCCCGAGGTGGACCCCAAACCTCTGGAGCGCCCTGAGTCCAGGACGCCCGGCCTCCCCAGGCCTCCCCCTGCTGCAGTGTGACCATCACCTCCGTGGTCACCGGAGGAGGACACAGGCAGCCTGCCCACGGTCTGGCAGTCTGTAGCAGCCAGGCTCTGGGGGCCCCTCGGAAAGCTCACGTGGCTCACGTTTGCCCCTTTCCCCTGACCTCCCCTCCCTCGACCTGATTGTCGTGGGAAGGACGTCAGGCTCCTGTCTGAAGGCCGAGCACGGATGGACAGCCTGGGGCAGGGCTTGTGTCCAGTGGGCTGAGGTTGAGGCCGAGTCAAAGCCGTGGAAACAAGATGGGGAATCCCAAGGCAGTTGGGGAAACTGAGGCCGGGAAGCACAAGGACACGTTCACAGCTGCCAGCTGGCCTCCTTCCCCTGCGCACGGCATCCCTGGGCAGAGGGCCCCGGTGGGCAGCGGGGCTCAGGTGGAGTTCACAGCCGGCTGACGTCATCCTCTGGCCAGTGCTCTTGCTGCTTCTGCTGGTCGGGTCCAGGCCTGTCTCGGCGCCCAGGGCCCTGCTGTGCTGGCCAGGCCCCGAGTCCGACGTTGGCTATGGTCTGGTCACCAGCAGACATCACTCCTCTGGTGACCCTGGAGGGCACGTGTTGTCCCTGTGGTCTGAACAGGAGACAGCTGGGGTTTATGACCATACCATTAAAAAATTAGAAGTTTCCTTTAAGAAAAACTTTCTTCTATGAGCGCGTTATAGCTTTGTAAGTTGAATATTCTGAATTAATTAGGTGGTAGTATTTTTCCTCTGAGAACTTGAAAGATGTATGCTGCAAGGCTCTATAGAGGAACGCTCCTGAGGTGGGAGGTAGAGCCTAGGAGGGGCCTGCGAAGTATAATTTACATGGTATGTGGGTGAGCATTTAAAGTTTAATGGGTATATATTTTTCATAAACATTGAAAACTATGTAACTAGCACCTTAGCGCATGAGTTGCTAGATATTCTTGCTTTAGTATTAGATTAAATTAAGATGTTTTAACAGCTTCATCAAGATGTAATTCACATATTCACGGAACCGGGCATTCATCACCACAATTTTAGAACTTTTCGTCACTCCAGAAAGAACCCTTGTACCGTGCTGCCCTCCCTGCAGGCCTGGACCCCCAGTGCTCTGCTGTCTGTCTCTGCGGACGGGCTCGTCCTGGAGTTTCACGTAAACAGGATCACGCGCTGCCCGATCCTTTGGGTCTGTGTCTTTCAAGGAGCATCATGTGTGCCAGGTTCACCCACGCTGTGGCCGGTGTCAGAGCTTCAACGCTTTCTGTGGCCGAGCAGTACTCCGCGGTGTGGATGGACCACATTTTACTTACGCTTTCACCCGTTCGTGGGCATTTGAGTTATTTCCACGTTTTGGCTGTGCGAATAATGGTGTCTGAACATTGGTGTACAGGGTTTTGGGGGGACATATGTTTTCATGTCTCCTGGGTATGCCTGGGAGTGGAACTGCTGGGTCACGTGATATCTAAGTGCAGCTGCTTGAGGAGTTGCAGACGCTTTTCCTCGGCAGCTCTGGGCCGTGTCACGCCGCCGGCCGTCTCCGCGTGCTCATCAGTGCTCGTCTTCATCCGCCTTCTCCACCCTCCTCATCCTGGTGGGGGCGTGGCCGGTGTCTTCTTGGGCTTCCGCCTCAGTTCCCCGTGCACTGATGATGTCGAGGGCCTTGTTGTGCCCTTGCTGGCCACTTAGGTCTTCCTCGGAGAGACATCTGCTCAGGTCTTTTGCCGTTGTTTGGTTGGTTATCTTTCTGTACGTTGTAAGAATTCTTTATTTATTTTGGATATGAGACCCTTATCACATACGTGGTGTCCTTTGAAGCACATGTTTCTGGCTCTGAGGATGCTGGATGTAACGATTATTTTGTTGTTGCTCGTGCTGTTGGTATAGTGTTTACATTTTAATATCGAGAGATGTACGTGCTCGGTGTGAGTGGTGCAGCTGAAGTTTGGCAGCACTGGTGTATCCACGGAGACAGCAGGCCTGGCAAGGCCATTGTTGTGTAACCTCCAGTAAACTCATTCCCCTCACTGGAACTCAGTTTACCCATTTCTCA
Source organism: Hippopotamus amphibius kiboko (assembly GCF_030028045.1). NCBI lineage: Eukaryota > Metazoa > Chordata > Mammalia > Artiodactyla > Hippopotamidae > Hippopotamus > Hippopotamus amphibius. The sequence goes on along the minus strand of NC_080194.1, from coordinate 144,051,083 downwards.
ACAAGGGCATTGTGGGAATAGGTTTGAGGTCTAAACTCTATTGGATGGGCTTCGGAGACAGGGCACCAAGTTTATGGAAGGAAGCCGGGAGGAGCTGGTAGGTTTGGCCAGGCGGGGTGGGGCTGGGCAGATGGCCAGAGTGTGCGGGCTTTGCAACAGATTCCAACCTGCTTCTTGGGAAGGAAGCTTCCAGGCGTGTTTGTGGCGCCGGCTGTGACCACCTCCCGGCAGAAACATGCGCTCAGCCACCCCACGAACACGGAGCCCGGCCCGGCCTCGTGCCTGGCGCGGGGAGTGCACGCGTGACTCAGGCCCGGCACTGCTGCTGCTCCGGGCGGGACAGAGAGCAGTGTCTGCTCCACCGCCCCGCCCCCGGGGCGCAGGGCCTGGTCCTCAGCGGGTGCTGCGTCTGAAGCACGAACGAGAGAATGAGCCACTGATGGCAGATGGGAGACTGAGGGCTGGCGAGCACTTGGGAGGCAGCTGGAAGGTTTCTCAGAAGTGACCTCCAGCTGCGGCATGAGCACCCGTGTGACGGTCAAGTGGACGTCACCCCAGGCCAGGAGGCCAGCCTGGAGGAGGCGGCACGGCCCAGGACCGGGTAGCTTCTGCAGGCTGGAGGACCAGGGCCGTTGTGCAGAGGACTACATCACATAGCTGTTTATATTGAGGTTAATTTAAATGAGACGAAGTCACAACCTACTGTCTCGGTCACACCTGCCACCCCTGGGGCATCCGTGGCAGCACGTGGCTGGTGGTGTCGTGCTGGACGCTCCCAGAATCACAGGAGGTTCTGTGGGACAGTTATGTGTGTCAGCACAGAACTCGAGGGGGGATGAGGCCAGGCCGCTGGAGAAGGGCAGGGGCTAGACCCTGGAGGGCATCTGGGCCTGGATGTTTGGATTTTTTCCAGGAGCTGCAGCTGCGCTTCTGCTCAGGTCACTGGCCAGTAGGCAATGCGTCGCTCCCCGTGGCCTGGCAAGGCTGCTTTAAAGGTGCTTCTTCAGCAAAACAGTCGGGCCGCCTCCTGAGCATTCGGAACCAGGACGACAACTCCCTCTGTGCCGCGTGTGGTTTGGGATCCAAAGGATGTTCAGATGCAGGGAGGGAAGGAAAACACCCCCACCCCGCCCCTGCGCGGTAGCTCTGAGGGGAGAATAACTCCAACAGCAAGATGACACCTCCAGCACAGACGGGCCGGTAGGCTCAGTGAGTCTGAAGTGGGTCATTTCGACCTGTCATCCGAGGCTCAAACGCTGGCGGGACGGTAGAAGGTGCCCCCAGGAAGCCCCGGCCTGGAGGAAGATGGGGCCGAGGTCGTGGGTGCGGGAGAGGGTGCCATGCCAGGCATGGTGCCGCGTGGGCCCAGGCAGGGAAGCCGCTGTGAACCCCCACAGACCTCATTGTGGACGAGGAGGGTGAAGCGCAGGGTGCCCGTGGGCACCCAAGGGCACCAGCCAGCAGTAGGTGGGCCTGGAGTGACCAGCACACTGTCCCTCCTCAAGTCTCAAAGCAGGGGCCGTCATCATCGTGGATGTCTTTAACGTGTAGGTTCGTTTCTGCTTCCTTAATGCACAACCGCAGTTGAGCTCTGAGCCTCTGTGTCCGCACCGCGGGAGTGTCCGGGGCAGCTTCCAGCCTCAGGAGCACTTCTCTCTCAGTTCCGGAGGCCAGAGGCAGAAACCACAGTGTCACAAGACGGCCTCCCCCGAAGGCTCCTGGCGGGTCCTTCCTGCCTCTTCCAGCTTCTGGACGTGGCCGTCGAGCCTCAGCGTTCAGTGGCTTGCGGCCAGGCCACTCCCGTTTCTGCCTCTGTCGTCCCATGGCCTCCCCTGCATGTCTGTGCCCCCTCTTCTTACAAGGACACCAGTCACTGGACTCAGGGCCACCTTGATCCACTATGACCTTTTCTTAACAAATCCCGTTGCCGGGTCCCTGTTACCAGACAAGGCCACAGTCACAGGCTCCAGGGTTAGGACTTCAACATACCTTTTTGGGGAACACAAGTCGGCCCTTTTCCACATCCAGGGGAGACTGTATTCTGTGCGCACCCGCGGCTCTCCCCAGGGCCTGGGTGACCAAGGTGCGAAAGGGCTTCCGTCCTCACTGCGGGTGGCTTTCCCTGCCGCCTGCCTTGGTCTCCTCTGTATGTGCATGAGGAGGGGTTGGTTAGGTCACAGCAAATATCATCAGTGCTGGTAAAATCCAAGACAGTTCTCTCTTTACCAGCACTTATAATTCCCCACTTTCCCACCTTCTTAAAATGCACCATTCTATTGAATTGCAACCTTCATACAGAAATGCACGCAGGTGGTGAGCAGATCTTTACAGCACACGCAGGTGACCAGGTGATCAGGTAACCGGCACCAGGTCGAGAACAGCCGGCAGCCCCAGTCCCCTGTGGCCCCTGCAGGTCCCTCCTCCCAGGGTGGCTCCTGCCTTCCTGTTCCCAGCAAGTGACTCCCAACCGCCCCGCTCCCACCCTTGCTGCTGGAGCATCCGTGACATACCTTTCCCGTGGCCCACTGTTCTCGTGGCCAAGTCACATTCCATCGTGTGAAAACCCCCCGTTTCTTCATCCGCCTCCTGTGGATGGGCTTGTGCGTCGTTTCAGTTCAAGGATGTTGTTGATGGAGCTGCTCTGACCGTTCTCATACTTCTGCAGGGCTCGTCTGGGGGGCAGGGCCGTGCCAGGAGCGTCGTGCTGGGGGTTGGGGTCGGGCTCCGCTCAGCTTGGCTCCAGTAGAGCCGCTGCCCAGGACGGCCATCCCATCATCTGCGCTCCAGCAGCACATTCCAGGGCAGGGCGTGGTGCCCAGGCTGCATGCCGATGTCTGATGGCCGTACACACAGAGCCTGGGCAGGTCACAGGCCATGAATGCCCTGACCCCCTGGACCAGGCCAGGCCTAACCCCCATATCTGGCCCTTGGGGCCTCACTCCCTTCATTTGGGGGCAGCAGCTTCCCTCTGTCCTGCTCTGGGCTCCTTGGTCTGGAGGAACCACCGTGTGACCTTGGGAGGGAGGGGCCTGTCTGCACATCCCGGGGGCTGCTGCCAGCCCTGCAGGGACACACAGCCGCCTCTGCCCACCTTGTGCTTCTCGTTTGCGCTTCTTGTTTGGGCTCCCTGAGGCTACCACTCTGGGCCGGGGTTCTCCGCCCCAGCGAGAGCGGGTCCCTCGTCTTCTCGAGCGTGCTAGGATTTCACAGCCTCTGCTCCAGCCGGCCGGCGGAGCCAGTGACCCTGGCTCAAGTTGTTTTATTTTTATCACCAGCCTCCTTCAAGGAGGAGGACATTGAGGCTCAGAGGGTTTAAATGTGAATCGGGAGTGGGAGTCCGGCCAGGGCTTGGGTCCAGGGTCAGGTTGCAGGCCCGTCAGGCTGAGGCTCAGCCAGCCGGGGAGCCCTGGACCTGGGGTCTCTGCTGGAGGTGCCACGCTGCCCATTCCTCCCACAGGCACCACGTGTGAAGAGGCTCTAAGTACCCGGATTACTTTTGCAAAGGAGAGAAGTGTGTGTGTGTGTGTGTGTGTGTGCGCGCGCGCATCTCCCAGAGAAACTGTCCCTGAGCAGCTGTTTGGAGGCCCAGGAGTTCCTTGTAGCTGAGGTGCGCACACAGGCGGCTGCAGAAACACGTGCAGGCCAGCCAGTCTTTCTCACTGCAGGGACCCCAGCCCCCCACCCCACCCGGGCCCCAGGGGACCGCGCGGGGCTCAAGAGGATGTGCGGGAGGGCAGGGCCTCGCCTGGTGGTTTAGGCCTGCTGAGCCCTGCTCTGGCCACAGGCGGGGGCCGGGGCGCGGATGGGGTGGGGGGAAGCGGGGCAGGCGGTGCCTTGGCGGGGTGAGCGGGTGGCCTCCCTGAATCGCCTGCCCTGCAGGCCCTGCCAAGGCCTCCTGAGGACCAGGGCCCAGCTAGATGTGGAGCTCAGACGGGCGCCCTCTCGGCCATCTTCCTGGTGCCTGAGCTGCCTCTGGGTTAGCGACACGGTGGTCTGGACCCACGGCCTGGCCCTGAGCAGGCCCTGCCCCTCGCTGGGGCCCCTCTGCCCTAGGACCCCATCCAGCTGTCGTGAGCCCCGGCCCAGGGGAGCCGATTGGCTGTAGCCACGTAGGGTGCGCTGCTCTGGGGCCAGCACGGGGCAGGAGTCGCATGGGACTTGACTCTGGGAGATGGTCTGTCCGGGACGGTTGTCTGATGTGGGAGGCGACTGGAGGAGCTGGCTGCTCCCTGACGCCGCCTCCCTCCCGCCCTGGAGGGATGGGGGAGGGAGGGAGGCAGAGGGGCTGCGGTGGGGTTCCCCACGGTCCCCACATGGCCTACCCGTCAGTGGCCCCGGGGCTCTCTGCCTCATCATAAAGCGTGAAACTGTTGCACACAATTTCCACTCATCACTCTTACAAGGAGAGCATTTGAAGAGGCTCTGATGACACGCTGTGCTCCCCCGGCCAGCAGAAGGGGAGCCGCGGCCATGTTTATGTTGCAACACAGGTCCCGCTACAGCCTTGCATGGTTAGCAGCTCTCCCGGATTAATGTGTAAAACGCAGTTTTGTTGTCCATGGCCCCGTACTGGGTGTTGGTCTCCAGGACCAATTTATACATGAGTTAAACAGCATCTCTCCTATTTTTAATCTCTTTTGGTGCTCCCGTTAGATGTGCCGCATGGATCCTGTACAGCGGGGACTGGGCTGTGAGCCGCACAGCTGCCTCCTTTGCTGAGAGGGGCAGGTGCCACCTGCGGGCTCTGAGCTCACCTGGGCCTTGGCGTCCTCGCCTGCGCCATGGGGCACACCGGGAGCATAGCAGGGCATCCGGGCTGGCTATTTTCTCCCTGAGCCATTGTGGGATTTAAGTACAGGTGGGGTCTCTGGGCCGCTCTGACGCTCTGCACCCCGCTGGCCTGGTCTCATCACCTCCACTGGTCAGCAGCACCTGGAGTCCCCTTCTTGCACTTACCTCGGGGGACGTCCCCACCTCGGCTCCGTATGCCGGGCTGCCCAGTGCCCTGCGGTTTGTCCACCACCTCAGTGGATCTTCCACTGAGCCCTGGGTGTGACCCATCAGATGTCCCCAGTAAACACAGGGCCTAGTGGACCCAGAGGAGCTTCAGGCTCCAGACTCTGGCAGTTAATGTGCGCAACCCAGCAGGGATGGTGTGCAGGGCTCGCGCAGGCTCAGAGCCGCCCCTGGTGTCTCCATGTGGCCCCTACTTGAAGGAGCAGGACCTCTGAGGCCGTTCTGGCCACTGCGGGCGGTGCAAACAGAAAACAACGTCCAGAGCTGCGGAGCCCAGATGCCCCAGGACCAGGGGGTCTCCTCAGCCAGCAGAGGCCCTGTGACGGGGGAGGCGGGTGGACGGGTGCTGTGGTTGACCTGCAAGGGTCTGAGCGTGCGGGGGGCTCTCCAGCAGCTGTGCCTGGTCTAGTCCTTGGCCCTTGGTGCATCTCCATGGTCCTCCTCATGCCACCGGGAGTGGTGAACAGACACCGCATCTCATGTGGTCGATCACCTTACAGGCTCCCAGTTGTAGGACACTTAGGTTGTCTCCAATTTCATGGGTTATTTTTATAGTCAGGAAACAGTGGACTTTATTATTTGAAAAACAAGTAACAACTCATTATAGGCTTTTGAGAGACTCTCCTGAGCTAGTCAGCATCAGGGCAGAGCTGGTAGCCCAGAGGAGGCTCAGGGCAGAGTGGCCAGGACCCCGGCTCAGCCTGCATGGCCACCCTGGGCTCCCTGCCTCAGAGCACCATCAGGAGACAGCTGTCCACCCTCGAGATCCACCATCACAGAGAGTCATTGTCTCGAGGAGACCAGAGGGCAGGAGAAGCATCTTGGGGACAGAGGGGCTCACCTGAGATGTGGGGGGGGTGTTGTCTGGGGAGCACGATACAGGGCCTTGGAGAAGGGGCTCCGGAGAAGGGGCGTCTCCCGCTCTAATCCCTGCTTTGATTCCAGGGTCCACGGCAAGCCTGCTCCCTGGGGTCCAAGCGTCCCCATGACCCCATGTGGAGGACATGGTTGCGCCCGACCAGCTGAGCTCTTAAGCCCCTGGGAAAGGCTGGTCTGGTGCTGCCCAGTCAGAGGATCCTGAGGGTCCGAGGCGGGGTACCTTGAGAACAGCACAGCAGCATCACCTCCGCGTGCCGAGGGTGCTGGCACAGGTGGGCGCGGGCGCAGGTGGGCGCGGGCGCAGGTGTGCACGGGCGCAGGTGGGCGCGGGCGCAGGTGGGCGCTGGGAGGACTCTCTTCGTTGATCCCCACTGCAGCCCTGGTGCTTGGCATCCTCACCCGTTTGGACCGTACCCAGAGGCTCACGGAGGGAACGGGCAGCCACAGAGCTGTGAGGCCAGCGTCGCGGCCAAGGGGACAGCATCCCCCCGGGGCTCTGTGGTGACTCCCTGTGGCTGGCCCAGCCGTCGCACTGGGCCGCTACTGCCCACGGGCTGGTGTGGGCAGGGCGCGGTCATCCTGGCTCCCCAAACACCCTGCTGTTTCACCATCGGCCAAAACTGCATAATTTGGGGGACCATGGGAGTTCACTGTCTTCAGCTGCTGCTGCAGCTGGAATTCCTTTGCTTGACAAAATAAAAGAAAAAGGAAATTATCCACAATTCTATAACAGTAGCAGAGAAGCTGGCAGGGAAATGGGTAAATGGTAAGAACTTAGTAGAACCTGCAGAGAGCATGGTTCTGGCCCCATGCCCCACTTCACCCCCATCAAACAGGTAGGGGCTGCGCCATCTCCCAGGCCCCCCAGCCTCCTCAGGACGCCCACCCTGGCCAACCAGGACAAATGTTTCCTTGGAAGCTTCTGGAAAAGATTATCGCCTTTGTTCAAATCAAAGCAAGCGAGTCATTTTTCCCGAAAACATCCTCCTGAACAGCAGCATGGAGAGTATCTTTCTGTCTTTCTCTCTGGTGTTAGGCTCTCGGGTGCCTGCTGGTGGGGCGCCGTCAGCGAGCTATCGTGGAAGGGGCAGAAGGTGAAGAGAAGGAAAGAAACTCTGGTCTTGGTTCCCACATGCCAGAGAAGAAACCAAGGTGGGGCGTCTCAAGAGCAGTTTGATCAGCTGGTTGTTTTTTTCACCCCAGAGGGAAATTTTGCAGACCTGAGGTCTCCTTAAAAAGCCTCGAGAATAAGCTGGAGTCGACTCTATGCTCGGGATTGAGTTTGTTTTTCCTGCTGGAGGAAAAACAACATCACAGCAGTTGTCTTGGTGCTAAATATTTAATCCACAGTTTGGTAGATTTGGAACATCTTTTTTTTTTTTACCTTGAATAAAAAGATAAGCAATAGGGGCTTAAATACAGAAAGAAGAACTGCGGGCCTGTGTCCACAGTTGCCAGGGACAGAGCATTCATTTCCACTATAATTTCATTCCTTAGTCATGTCCCCAAATTCCAGATGAGCTGGCACAACGGTATTTAAAACACGGCAGATCTTAGACTTTCAAGCCAGGCGCTAGAAAGTTCTCCATGAGGGTTTGCTATCATCAATAACTTACTGAATAACGGATAGAAGAGGGTCAGGGGAGGCTGGGTGCACGGGGACCCGGGGTGGGGGGGACCCTTGGGAGCCCCGCCATCTGTCTGTGAGCATCTCTGGGGCCAAGCAAGACCCTGCAGTGAGACGTGTGCCTTTCACGGTTCTCACGCGGCCTGGGAAGTGCTCTCTTTCTTTCTGCCTCTGTCTCGCTGGGTCTGGGATGCTGGTCCTTCTGCATGACGCACAAAAGCTGTACGTGTGGCCCCACCTCTCTCTGGGCTTCAGTTTCCCATCTGGGCTCAGGGATCTTGGGGGCCCTTAGCTCTCATGAGGACACACAAGAGCCACGTGACAGCTGTGTGTGCCCTGAGCAGTCGCACAGTTGCCCTTTTTCCGGAGTTTGACCTGACGGTTTGCTGTTCTCCCTGGCTCGCGCATCCCTGTTCGGTGGGCCTGGGCTCTCCGTGTGGGACTGCGTGGCCCTGTCCCTCTATGCCCAGGCTGGTGAGGCAGCCGGCAGCAGGGGGGACAGCGGGGCTCTGCTCCCCCGGAGGTGTCACCCCTGAGCCGTCTCACCTGCCACACTTCACAGAGGCACCAAGGGCGCACCTGCCCCATCAGCCTGGAGAGGGTGGCAGCCCGGGCCGGCCTGTGTGAGCAGACCCTCCACTGGACACCCCCAGGTGTGCAGTGGAGAGAACATGGCCCAGCCCACTGCCCGCCCCAGACCCCCCATCTCAATCCAGGGGCCCCCTGGGTTGAAGCAGGGCCTTGGACCCCGGCACTGGGCCCTGCGTCGGGACCCCTCTGTTTGTGAACTGAGACCTCTCGCTGGCTGTGTCCTTGGCTGTAGGACAGGGATGCCTCCCAGGGGTCATGAGGACCCAGGGGGTCAATGCACAGAAAGCGCTTAGCAGGGCACTCAGCTCAGAGTAACAGCCAGATAAGTGCTGGCTTTTATTCCTTCACGGATTTTGGTCATAAGCTGCCGATTTACTCTATTTTTAACCAAAGCAAAAATTTTCTGTTTTCCCACAAGGTAAAGAACACTGAGATGTTGACGGTGGCATTGGGAACAGTCGGGGGGCTGTTGGTCTATGGGAGGAGATGAGGGGTCCGACAGCTGTTAAGCGGGGTGCGGGGGTGAAGACCTGCTGTGTCTGGGACAGGCGTCCCACAGGAACTGGACACACCAGTGGGCAGTGCCTTCCCCCGGGAACCAGGACCTTTATTGGGAATGTGGGGACGACTCGTGCAGCTGAACCTCTGGGGCTGCAGCCCCCTGTCCCCTGTGAGCCTAGACACCTGACCTGGCAGCTGGCAGCTGACCTGGCGATTGGCAGCCAGTGTCTTCTGGCCTCGCTGTGCCCAGAGGTGGTTCTGATCCCGGAGGAAACAGACTTTCGGGACCCATAACTGGAGCCATGTCTGACTTCGGGGGCCCGAGAGAAAGAGCCTAGGATTGGGTCAGACACCCAGGCCCTGACCCAGGACCGGCCATTTCCAGCTGTGTGATTCTGCCAATGTCACTTCCCCTTTCCCAACCTCAGACGTCTGTATCATTAAAACAGGGACAAAGATCAGAGCCTTGAGGGGCTCCCCAAGGACGAATTGTGCAGCCCAGGGAGGGCACACGATTCGAGTTGGATTCTGCCCCCCCGGCTTCTGTGAAAACAGAGGTACCTTCTCTCAAAACATTCTGCGTCATTTCTTGAAAGTGTAATACCTTTCAGCATGACCAGATCTGGAGGAAATAGGACAGATTTCACAACCTTTCCAAGGTTGCTAAATCACTGTGTCCTTTGTGCTGCTTTGATGGTGCCAGAGATTCTATACTGGTTTCCTGTTGCTGCTATAAAAAATTACCACAGATTTAGTGGCTTAAAGCAACATAAGCTTAGTCTTTGATGGTTCTGGAAGTCTGAAAATCTAAAATGGGTCTGTGGGCTGTGGGCTTCTAGAGGCTCTGGAGAGAGTTGGCTTCCTGCCGAGGAATGCCGGCGCCTCTAGAAGCTGGAGAAGGAGACAGATTGCCTCCCAGAGCCTCTGTCTGTCCTTGTAGCCTCTTCTGCCTTCAGATCTTCCTGTGTGTCCCCCTTTTGATGACATTGGGCCCACGCAGATATTCCAGGATAATCTCCTCATCTCAAGATCTTCAGCTAAATCACATCTGCATAGTTCCTCTTGCCATTTAAGGTAGCATATTTACAGATGCTGGGGATTTAGGTCACAGATTTCCTGGGAGAGGTCCACATAGTAGTCATTCTCACTTTAGTATGAATAACCACAGTCAGGTATTGTTATGCTTCCTTCTGAGCTAAGGGAAGTCCCTCTAAAGGAAGGGGGTTGGGGTGTGGTCAGCTCTGCAGAGGAAGGAGAGGGGGACGTGCAGGAGGCCCTGAGAACTGGTCCCAAGTGGCCTCTCCCCAGGGTTTAGCGAGCCTGGGTTTGAGGGTGTCAGGGGCTGCCCCTCACTGCCTGCTTTCGGGTGGCCTTGGGGCTCCATGTGTCTGTCTGAACCGAGCCTTCCTGAGAGAGGAGGAGTGGGTCCAAACCTTCCCTGGACCCTGGGCCTTCTCACGTCCACCAGCTTCTGCCCTTCTTTCCTTTCTAACCCCAGTTGCCCTGCCATCTTTCACTTCGCCAGGCACCTAATCCGTGGTTTGCCTCAGCTGCTGTCTGACGTCTTCATTTTCCTGCCTTGCAGGCCCGAGGCCGGGGTGCCCGACTGACCTCCAAGGCAGTGGAGGGGGCCTCCAGGTGCCAGCTGCTCCCTGTGTGGGGGCAGTGGGCCCCAGGAGGCTCCTCCCGTCCCTGGTCCCTTGGGGGTCTGGGTATCTCCCATGGGAGGGGCTGCCGCTGGCCCTGCTCCCTGTCAGTCAGCGGGGGAGGGCCGTGACTCCTGGGCTCCAGGTGCGGTGCAGGAAATGCTGGTTCCTGGCCCCCAGGCTCCCCACCCCTCGTCAGGGCGCGCTCTGGGTGCTCAGCCAACCCCACAGGGTCCGGTAGCATCTCCTTTCCACATCTACACTCCCCCTCCCAGGAAGAAGCCCGGGGCGGGCGGCACCCCACGCCTGCCCTCCCACACCTGGTCACACCTTCCGCCAGGACACCCAGAGGAAGAAGAGGCTGCCAGGCAACCCAGTTCAGCCAAGTCCAGTCTCCTGCCTGGGGCTTCGGGTTCAGTACTTTTCCAAAGTACCTGCTGTTCCCCGGTGCAGCCCAGGACGTGGCAGGAATGTGGCTGCCCCCCTCCCTGTGAAGGGGAGTGTGGTCCACTGCCTCCTCGCTCAGTGCAAGGAAAGAAATCCCAGTCTCCCCAGTGGGACTGGTGCCCCTGGCCCCAGCATCCCACAGGTGCCGCCAGGTTGTCCCTTGCTAAGCAGCCAGGCCCTGAGATGCGCCAGCCTCCATCCCACAGCAGATGCACAGAGCTCCGAGGCTCCCTGCGTTCTCCTCCCAGGCGTGGACTGGCTGGTGAGGACATCCGCCAGGAGGCAGGCAGAGCTGGCTTCCTGTGAGTGGCCCAGGGACGGAGGGCATCGGAAAACCCCGAGGCGGCAGATGGAAAGGAACCAGGAACTGTTCTAGAACCTGGTCACAGAGCCTCCAGGACGTGGCTGGGCTTTTCCCAGAGCAGCAGGGCTCAGAGCCACCTGCACGTCGGGTGTGTGACCTGCTCAGACGGGTGGGCCAGGGTGAGGGAGAGGGAACAAAGGCCAGAGCCCCGATGATGGTGGTGGTGATGGTGGTGGTGATGGTGGTGGTGGCCCAGCTGAGAGAGGGGAGGGAGGAAGGTGCAGTGGGAGGGCAGGCAGAGCCCTGTTGGGCCAGCGGAGCCATGAGGCAAGTGGAGAGACAGAGCCCGGGAGACCGCAGGCAGAGAAGGATGTGGGTCCCACCTTCCACCCAGTGAGGATAGACAGGCAGAGCCAGTCAGAGGGAGCAGAGAGCCCTCAGAGAGGCCGTCCTCTAGATCTGCACCATCCAGGACAGTAGCCACCAGCCTCATGTGCCTGTTTATGTGTAACTTAATTAAAATAAAATGTGAATGTTGGGTCTTGCACCCAGCAGCTGGGTGTGCCCGTGAGGTGTGTAGAGCGCGTCCATCCCTGCGGAAAGTCCTGCTGGGCCACGCTGAGCTGGGGAGGGGAGTGCAGGCCACTCGCAGGCCATGCTGAGAAGCAGGGTCAGTGGCCCGGAGTCCCTGGGTGGGGCGAGGACGGCTGGTCCCCTGACAGCCCAGGAGGGAGCGGCGCTGCCAGCCCTGGGCGTGGCCCCGGGGCCTCCGAGGGCCCACAGCGCCTTAGGTTTTTCTCGGGTTCTGTGAAAGGCTCTGCCCCAGGGGCTGGCGGTGAGTCCTGATGTATCTTCCAACGAAAATAATTCTCAGTTCCACAGCCGGTCCGTGTGGGGTGGGGTTTGCCGACGTATGCGGTTGGGCAACGCTGCCTCGTGGGAGGGCCGTCTGAGGTCGGCACATTCAAGGCTCACAGAAGTTCTGCAGACAAGAAATCTTGCCTAAATCTGCACCACCCCCTTTCCAGTTAAAACGTTAAAATGCGTAGAAGCAGCCTGGTGTGGACAGTGCTTGGCTCAGCCAGGGAGTCTCAGCTGAGTCAACAACCACTTTCAGTATCAAGTACCCGGTCCTCCAGCCGTGGCAGACTCAGGGCCGTGGGCAGCTTCCAGTGAGGGAGGCTCACATGTTTAATTAGACCCACAGTGTTTTTTTAAAAAGGAGAATTACTTGCCAGCACTTAGAAGTCAGGAGATTCCGCCAGGAAGCCTGGACGTGGTTTCCTTGGCGTCTCAGAAGCCCTGGTCAGCATGGCCTTCCCCTCTGCCGGGTGCCCAGTAGCCCCAGCCCTTTGCGCCAGCCCCCTGCAGGGTCTGGGACTGGGAAACACACGCCAGCCACCTCCAGCTCCTCCAGGTGACTGGGTGGCCTGCGCCTCGGTCACCAGCAGCCGTCCGCGGGGTATCCCTGCGTGGCTCACAAAGGGACCAGTGCAAGGTCAGGGTTGTCCCCAGCCGGACTCCTGACCAGGCGAGAGTTACACCAGCGGGAATTGTGAACGACAGTCTGTTCCCAGGGTCAGAAACTGGTTCCTGGAAAGGCTGATTCAGGTGACATTTGGGGAGGCACAGGGGAGGGGCGTGTTACGTCAGGAGTTCTGGGAGGACCGGGAGCTAGGAACCCACCCGTGGACGTGCAGCCCGCTGGCCTGAGGCCTGGGTCTGGTCCTGCTGGCGTGGTCTCGGGTTTCTGAGGGCGGCTCTCCAGTACTCAGCACTCAGTACCTGTGCGTGTGCATTTAGCAATGACATCGGCGGGCAGTAGGGTCCGGATGCTGGGGGGAGGGGGGCTTTGGTTGACTGGAGCTGCATCCTGGAGAGTGAGGACTCAGGCAGGGAAGCCAGGCTGGAGAGAGTTACCTGGGGAAATGTGGTGCGTCTCCTGTCGCCGGTACACTCAAGCCCAGACCCGACAGCCTCTGCCTTGAGTGGGAGGTGTGGGCCGGATCATGTGGGCCCTGATTCTCGCCCAATGTTACCCATCTCGGGGAAGGTCACCAGCGTTTGGTAAATTCTTCTCAGGTTGAGGGTTGAGTTTCCTCCCTGAGCACGGCCAGGCGGTGCCTCCTGGGGAAAGTGTCCCCAGCGGTGGAGGCCGGGCACTGACCGGACCTGGATCTTATGCAGGGAGCATGTCTGCTCCCACACGACTTTGGACCGTGGGCAAACGTCCCACAGTCTGAGGTCAGACACTGGCCGTCACCGTGTTTGCCTCCAGGTGCCTGCTAAGCACTGCTGTTCGCAGGGTGACATCCACCAAGGCTTGTGAAGGAGCTGAGTGCGGGGGGTGGAGGGGGGAGGACTTGCAGCGAGAGCTCAGCGGGCAGTTCTCACAGGTGCGGAGCGTGGTACTGTGCTTCAAGCCCCGTGGGCAAGGCTGCAGGCCTTGTCAGAGCCTTCACGGTGCTCACGTGTGCACCAGTAGGACTGTTACCCAGACTCCAGACTCCTTCAAGGACTCTTTTGTGCTGGGAACCTGCGGGCCTGGTGGGGCGGGACACACGTTTGGAAACGCCAACCGAGCCGTGGGAGATGCGGAGGGAAGGCTGTCCCAGGAAGACGGAGGCTCAGGAGACAGTGTGGTGATCTCGACTCTGCTCAGGGAAATGAGAAGACGCAGCTCAGGGGCGGCGGCCAGACGTGGGTCTTAAACGCCAGGGTGCCCTGGGGACACAGAAAACGGTCACCTCGTGGACTTCAGAACCAGGTCCCACAGGCTTCACCCACCTCCCGCACACCCCCAGGGGGCCCTCTGTCCAGGCAGCGGCCGGGCAGCTGAGAGCAGGTCCCGGTCAATTTGCACAACCTGACCTGGGCCCCAGCGCACACCTGGGGATGCCGCTCACTCGGGGCGGGGCCTCTGCTGCCTGCACACCCTCGCTGGCAGCCTCTCCCGCGAGTCTGTGTTTGGTGGCCTGGATGTGGGGCAGGGGCGCTGGGCATCACGTAGGAACCGGCCCCTGTGGGGGAAGCCTGATGGGCAGCGTCTGCCGACTTCTGCGGTGTGGACACTTCCAGGCCTCAGGCTCCCAGCACGAGGTCCCAGAGGTGGGCTGGGAACAGGGGGCCCCGGCACGGGTTTCCACCTGCAGACGAGAGGAGTTGCCTCAGCTCAGGAGACAGTAGACAGAGTGAAGTAGCCGGGACACCGTGAGATCTAAGTGGTTATTACTTCTTAAATGCAGCGTACTTAACTGTACGTTTATATAAGTTAATGTCTGGGGGATTTTGTTTGTTTGTTTTTGTTGTTTTTCTTTCGGCCGTGCCACACAGCTTGTGGGATCTTACTTCCCTGACCAGGGATCGAACCTCCACCCGCAGCGGTGAAAGCTCGGAGTCCTAACCACTGGACCACCAGGGAAGTCCCTATATAATTAATTTTTAACGATGACTGTGTTTAACGACTCATTCCCAGAATCCTTGGGAATTTGACAGTCAGCACCCCGGAGCTGGTGAGAGCCACACGGCCCCTTCCACTGGGAGGATTTCTCTGCGGTAAACTCCTTCTGTTTTGTCCCGTTTTCTCCAGGCAGACGAGGGAGCAGGAGACACCCCCTGACTTCTTCTATTTCTCCGACTATGAGAGGCACAACGCGGAGATCGCTGCCTTCCACCTGGACAGGTGAGCCCTCCCGCCGGCGCTCTCGTGCCATTGTCACCCCAGAGACGTGCCCTGCTGCGTGCCCAGCCGACAGGAGATGCTCCGGTGACCCGGGGTAGAGAGCCAGCCATCAGGAATAGAGGAGAGAAAAGAGGAGACTCCCAGGGCATCAGCCCACTGGCGAGACCACAGAACTGGGCCCCTTCCCTCCGTGGTCACCTGTCTCAGGGCAGCTCTGCCAGCAGAACTCGAGTGCCTTTTGGCCTCGCAGGGCCCGTTGCTGCTGGGGAGGAGGGCGGGCGGCCGACACGAGGGGTCCGGACCTGACGGGGGAGAGCCAGGCGTCCTTTCAGCTCTGGCGGGAGCGGCCAGAGGCCCGAGGTGACCATTCCTTTCCCTGTCCATCCGCAGGATCCTGGACTTCCGCCGGGTCCCGCCCGTGGCCGGCAGGCTGGTCAACATGACCAAGGAGATCCGGGACGTCACGCGGGACAAGAAGCTGTGGAGAACCTTCTTCATCTCCCCAGGTACCCTCGTTCCCCGGGTGATCTGCCCCCGCACCATGTGTGGCACTGGCTTTGGCTGCTGTGTTCACGTCGCCGTGCGCCACACACCCGGAGTCTAAAAGCTGCCAGGATGGTCTTGGTCGTTCCTGACTCCGTCCCCTGGGCTGGCATAGATGTTGTTTCTACCAAAGGCAAAAGGAAACTCCCAGCCTCTTGGGAATTCTTCTCCGGGTGGCTTCCATTCTTTGGACTCCCCCAGATTTGAACACACCCTAGCAAGACCCTCACGTGGTGGCAGGGGCCATGCTGCCTCCCCTTCCTCCAGTAAGCACCGGACGGGGCGCGGTGACGTCCCCCAGTCCCCCGGAGGGTTGGCCCTGGCCCCCCCGACTCGGGCGCCCTGCACCCTCCCCGTACCACAAGGTGCTGATGTTTGTGCAAACCTTCAGGACTTCATACCACACAGCCAAGGGCACACAGAAAGGTGAGCCATCCTCTGCGGAGTGACCTGCCCTGGCTTGTTGCAGATCTGGCGCCTGGGGCCCCACGACCCGCCCATTCCTTTCCTGAGCGCTTCCTGTGAGCCAGGCCCTGCCCTGAGCTGCTCCAGGCGCCCCCCACGCTCTAGACTTGAGCAGTGGGGAACTCCTCCTGCGTCCTGGGACTCTTGTCACTTATATTTTATCTTGGAGCACTTTGAGTTGTCCCAGGGATGCCGTCAAAGTGGAGTGACCCAGCTGGGCCACCGAGACCCCACAGAGCGTGGACCTTGCCCCCCCCACCCCCGCAGGAGCGCCTCAGCCACACCCGGCACCCACCCCGGTGAGTTCGTGCAGACAAAACCCACACGCGGCCCTGGCTTGGCTGTGTCTGCAGATCTGCTGGTGACGAGAGGGCCAGCCTAGAAGCTCCTTCCTCGTGGATCGATGTTCAGCTGACGTCCTCAGCACGCTTCTCAGCCGCGTTCATACGCTCTGCAGGGCCCGGGCCCACGCGCCCGTAATCTCATTAAGCTCCACCTGTGTCGTCCAAGCTCCCCGAGAGCCTCCTCCGTGTCCCCCTCTCAGAGCCACAAGGAGAGGAAAGCAGGACAGAAACCACCCCCCACACACACCCTGAGGCAGGAGGGTTTCCAGTCCCTTCTGCGGCAGTACCTCGCCCACGTGACCGGAAACCAGCAGGCCGCGTGAGAGCCTGTGCGTTGGGAGGGGTCTCTGAGGGCTTCCCGGCCACCTTGCCTCTGCCTGAGCCGTGTGGACAGGTGAGCCAGGCCTGCCCCGGCCCAGGTGGGAAGGTTCAGGGGCCGCAGCCACAGGGGCAGGAGCCCCAGCCCCGCCGAGCACCCCCGTGGCCCTCCTCACTCAGCCCCTGGGGTGGCCCGTCTTTTCCACATCCCCATTTTGAAACGGTCTCATTGATGTTTGGAGTCTGAACTGTCCCCACGGTCGAGATGGCGACCGTGTCCGTCCCTGCGTCCCCCAGACGGCCTGTGGCTCGCCTTACGTCTGTAGGTTGGGTTGCTTCTGCCAGTTTTGTGCCAGTGGAGGGTGGGCGGCGTCGGGCTGCGCTTCGTCTTCCAGCGACTCTGAGAGTCACCCGCACTGTTGCCTGTCCCCGCATTTTCCCTTTCGTGTCCAAACTCGGCCGACGGTTGATGGGTTGTTGGGCCCTGAGCAGAAGGGATGAGGTACCGTGCCACGAGGAAGGGGAGGCCGTGACGTTTGAAATCTCAGGTGAGGGCCGTACATCAGGGAGTCTCTGTGCTGGGTTCGCTTCCTCTGGGGCAGAGGGACCTCCTAGTGGATGCCCGCGCCGCGCTCTCCTGGGGAAGGGCCGCCTTCGCCTGGGCTCTGATGTCCTGCGGACATTTGTAAATGAGTGCGGGCTCCTTTCGACAGCAGAGTCAGCCGTGGTCTGAGCAGATGCGCTGGGACGCCGGGCGTCCCGCCCCGTCCTCTGCTCCGCCCGCATCGGGACCGTCCGTCCCCCTCCCCACGTGCACGGCCTGATGCCAGCGTAGGTTTGGCGGCCGACACCCTGCCTCACCCTCAGCGGAGCCGTCTCTCTGACTGCGGTCGGCCCCCGGCTCCGGCTGCTCTCCGCGGCGCTGAGGGTTTCTCCAGCATCCGCTTGCGGTCCGAGGCCCCCGCCTGGGTCGCGCTCCTGAAGCCTCTCCTCCGTGCGGCGGGGCTGCGGGCTCAGCTGCACCTGCTGCTCCTGACACCCAGCCTCTCTGCCCAGACTGTTTCTGTTCCCACCGCCCCTGCTCTGCCAGCTTTCTTCCTGAAAGCCTTGGGGAACGTCTGGCTTTCTCTTGCGCAGCAGGACACCAGGAGCAGCTTTGATCTCGCTTTAGGGCGTGAAATCTGCTCGGGTGTGTTTGGACCGTGTGTGCTGTGCTTGCTCTTCTGCACCCATCGGAGGCCAGAAGCTCCGTAGATGCTGTGCCCTGCTGGAGACCAATACACCCCCACTCCCTGCCGCCTCCAGGGGTCTGAGTGGAGGGCGGGGAGCCCAAGGGGGTGAGAGGTGGAGGTGGCTGGCCTGCCGCTGGGCCCGGGGCAGCAGTGAGCGGCCGGAGGGGAAGGGCAACGTTGGACTGTGGGGCTGCGCGGAGACGAGCAGCCGGAGCCCACACCTTCTGCGAAACACGTCTCTGGTGCTTTTCCTGCACATTTCTGTGGACGTGTCTCGTATCCCAAGATGAGCCTGTGCTCTCCTGTGCAGATGTGTGGGCTCCTACAGGGGCCCCGTGTGAACCCCCCTCCCAGCCACGCAGCCCCACTTATAAATCGGCTCTTTTCCGGCCACGTCGGCCAGGGTCTAGCTGGGTGGTCACTGGGCCTCTGTCCACACACTGTGGTCAGTGTCCAGTCAGAGTCCCACTGAGGGCCAGAGGGGTTCCCAGAGCTGCACCCCGGCGTCCTCAGGCCCTCCGCAGGAGCCCCACCCCATGTGACATCCCCCGCCCCCGCACTTGGCAGCATCCAGGTTGGGCAAGGACTCACTCCTCCAGCCAGCAAACCCCCGAAACATTCAGGGAAGGGCCTGCCTGGACCCCCCGGGACCCCCAGGCTGGCAGGTGTTGGGACCTCCTGACCCTCACAGAGACGAGGCTCCCTCCCCGGGCCTCCCGTCTTATCCAAGTCCCCAGGGCGTTAGAGCAGGCAGGTCCTCCTGGTCATCTGGCCTCGGCCGCCCCGAGCTGTCTGTCTTGAGTGTCACTGTCGAGATGAAGGAGGACCACCTCCCTGAGTCGCCTGCTCTCCACGCGCAGGGCCCTCACCATGACCGGCCCCTCCCTCCTGCCCCCTCCTTCGGGTCTCGAGTTGAACGCTCAGCCCCCCGTTCAGAGGAGACCTAGGCGCAGAGAGGTGAAGGGCCTCCCCCAGGCTGCACAGTGAGAGGCGAGAGGCCGCGGGCTGTCGGAGCCCCACCCTGGACGCCCCGTTAGAGGCCGGATTTGGGTCTCTGATGGGCAGAGGGCTGTGGGCCCAGGAACGCCTCTCTTTTCACGTGGATCCACCTGGCGCATAGGCCGTTAGAGGCACAAACCCCGGGGCTCAGCACGGGCTCTTCTCCTGAAAGCGGGGCTGAGGTTGAACTGTGTCGGTGCGACAGGCTCTCAGGCTGATCTTTCTTTGCTGGCCTGATGGTCGTGACCTAGCTGCGGCCCTGGGACCCTGAGGAGGGGGAGGGGAGGGCCTGCTGTTGCTGGGGGTGTGGTGGCAGCGGGCTCCCACCCCCGTGTCCTGACCTGGCTGGGACTGCACGTGCCAGGGGCCACCGCGCCAGGGGCCGTGGCTGCTGCCTGTGGCCAGAGAAGGTCACACGTGTAACTCGGGCAGGATGTGCGGCAGGTGGGGGACCCCTGGCCTGGAAACTGGCCGTCTGCCAGGGGAGGGGACTGCAGTGGTGCCGGGCCTCTGGCCCCATATTCCTGCGTACCCCAGGCTTGGGGTTTGTTTCCCCAGCGAACGAAGGGAGTGACTGACCCTGAGCGCACGGGTCCACTGGGGAACGCACGCGCAGACCGCCTGCTGCCCCGCACTGAGGCCGTGGCCACAGCCTGCCCCGTGCCCGGTGCCTCTCGGCTCACCCCGCTTTGTGGGGATATGATCCACACATCGTAAACCCAACATCCGAAGTGTGCAGCTCAGTTGGGTTTTAGTACATTCTCAGTGTTGCGCAACTGTCCTCACTAGCTGACTCCAGTTTGCTCACCCAAAAAGAAACCCCGTCCCTGTTTAAAGCCACCCCCACTCTCCCTTCCCCACTGCCCTGGCAGCCTCCAGTCTTTCCATGTGGATTTGCCTGTTCCCGTGTTTCATGTAAACGGTGTCTGGCTTCCTCCACGGGGCACAGTGTCATGGTTCGTCCATGTGGTAGCAGGTGTCACACTTCATTCCTTGGGGTTGAATATCGTTCCACTTTCTGGGTGGACCACGCTGTGTTTATGAGCCATCCCTGACGGGCACGCGAGTTGGTTCCACTCTGACTGCCAGGAATGGTCTGCTGTGAGCATCTGTGATGAGTGTCTGTGTGTGCCAGGGGGTGGGATGGCCGGGTCCCGTGCTAGTTCTGTGTCCACCTTTCTGGCTGTTGTTCACAGCAGCTGCACCATTTGACATTCCCACCAGCACTGTGTTAGGGATCCAGTTTCTCCACACCTTCAGCAGCGCTAGCTATTATCTATTCTGTTGATCAAAACTATCTTGGTAGGTGAGAAATTGTGGATTTGATTTGCATTTTCCTGACAACTAAAGGTGTCAAGGATCTTTTTGTGTCCTTGTTTGGCCATTTCTATATTTTCTTTGGAGAAATGTCCTTTGAACTACTCTGCCCATTTATTGATTGGGTTATTTATCTTTTTATTACTGAGACATAAGAGTTCTTCTGTGTGCAAATACTGGATGCTTGTTAGGTGACGATTTGCAAGCATCTCCCCCATGCCGAGTCTCACTTCTTCTTGGTACGAGGGCCTTTTTCAAGTCCCTGGATGGAATCCCCAGACTCCAGACTTAGTTTTGATGGTGACGAGAAGAAGCTCGGGTTCAGATGAGCTGAGTCCCGAGCGGTCTGTGATGCCGGGGTGGAGCGGGCGGCTGAGATCAAGCGTGAGAGTGTGGGTGGCCCTGCCCAGGGCAGGAACGCGTCGGACGTGGTGCAGACACGCTGGCCCAGGACAGATGTCCAGGAGGGGCCGGCCCAGGGACGCTGCCCAAGTGGCCCCACTGACCGAGTGTCCTCTGCCGGCAGCCAACAACATCTGCTTCTATGGGGAATGTTCCTACTACTGCTCCACGGAGCACGCCCTGTGCGGGAAGCCGGACCAGATCGAGGGCTCCCTGGCTGCCTTCCTGCCGGACCTGTCCCTGGCCAAGAGGAAGACCTGGCGGAACCCCTGGCGACGCTCGTACCACAAGCGCAAGAAGGCGGAGTGAGTCGGGGGTGTCGGGCAGGGGCCTCCGGGGTCTCGACTCCCCCCGGGTCTCCAGAGGGCTGGCTTGTCCCCGACCTGCAGCAGGGGACACGCGCGGGGGCCTTGTCAGTGCCACGTGGTGTGAGGAGCGGCAGGGCCGCTGATGACCAGAAAGGGCCCTTCACTCAGGAGCTGGGTGCTGACTGGCCGCTGGGGTCTCTCCGTGTGTGGACACGGCTTCTGATCCCTGCTCTTCTTGCAAGAGAGACACGGTCCCTCCAGCCACAGAGATGTCCTTGCAAGTGTGCTGCCCGGGCCCCCTCCAAACACATGGCCTCCGGCTGCTGTGGCTCAATCACCTCCCAGCCCCGTGCTCCTGTTAATGCAGCCTCAGCCCACAGCTGGGGGGTATCATCTGCAAACACTTTGTTCTGCGGTGACAACGTCTCTCACCTGTTTCCTCTTGCCGCCCCGTGAATCCACCGTACTGAGCCGGAAGCCCCAGAGGTTGGTTGGGCCTCCTTGTCGTACAGAGGAGCCTGCCCTTCTTACGCTGGCTGCCCTGCAGGTGGGAAGTGGACCCTGACTACTGCGAGGAGGTGAAGCAGACGCCGCCCTACGACAGCAGCCACCGCATCCTGGACGTCATGGACATGAGCATCTTCGACTTCCTCATGGGTAGGTGTGGGGCCACAGGCCCGCCCTGGGAAGGCCCGACACAGATCCAGCCACCGTGGTCCTGCTCAGTTCTCCCGGCTTGGAGGCCAGATGGGGGGCGGGGGGGGGGGGGATGCCTCTGAGCCGCACGCAGGCTTCCAGCAGGCTCGTCCCCACAGGAAACATGGACCGCCATCACTACGAGACCTTCGAGAAGTTCGGGAACGAGACGTTTATCATCCACTTGGACAACGGGAGAGGGTGAGTCCTTCCAGACGCAGCGAAGGCCGGCTCTGTCCCCGCCCAGACTTAAGGGAACGGGCGCTGCGTGGGGAGGGACGCGCAGGCCCCAGAGGCCCCGCTGTGCGACGCAGGGCTCTGGCCAGGACTCCTGTGAGCCTGTGAGCTGGGGAGACTGGGGCCTGGAGTGGGTGTGTGTGCAGGGGACAGGCGGCTCCCGTGGTCAGAGCTGCACGTGCTCGGACGCTTCGGGGGAATCAGCTCTGGGGGGCAGTTACGTGTGTGGGTCACTCGTTACTGGATGTAAAAGGCGCCCTGCAGCTAGACGCTAGGCTGACCCGCCCTCGCGCCTTCTCTACTCAGCCTGCCCAGAACCTTGACTTTTGACCTTCTGTTCCGTCCAGTGGCCAGAAGGTCAGGCTGTTTTCAGGCGCCTCCCTTATCCCAGGCCCTGCATCTGGGGCTGGACAGCAGGAGCCAGGCCACACGGCCCAGCCTGCATGGTCCTCACAGCCTGGCAGGGCGCACAAGGGTACCACCTGCTCTGGTGCTCCTGTCCCTGTGCTTGGCCTCTGCATGCAGTGTCCCTCCGCAGGTGGCCTCTCCACAGCTCTGCGCTTCTTCCCGCAGGTTTGGAAAATACTCCCATGATGAGCTTTCTATCCTGGTGCCTTTACAGCAGTGCTGCAGGTACGGCTCTGCCCCTCCCCGAGGGCCCCGCCCTGGCCTGGCCCGGCCCCGTCGCTGCTCGGTGGCCAGAGCTGCTGCAGCCACGGATCAGGCCACGCCTTCCCACCCCACCCCCACCCCCCCGGCAGCACCCAGCGCCCCTCCCAGGACCCAGCTGCTTGTCACCGTAACAGCCCACCAGGCCCCGGGTCCCCTCTGCGGGGCTCCCACGCCAGCCCCTGCTCTAACAGCTGGGGAAACAGGCTGTGGGGCTACACCACCTGCTTGGCTCTGGGGCAGCTCCACGGCTGCCCATCCCAGACCACGAGCGAGCCGAGCTGGGGCTGCCTCCCTCCCCACTACCGTCCGCCGGGAATAATCACGGTGTCCCTCTGAGAGGTTGGGGCCTGAGCGGGCCGGGGGCCAAGCCGGGCCCCCCGCCCGGGGCGGATGCAGCTGACGGCCGGGCTCCTCCCGGTGCCAGCCCGACGTTGCTTTCCCTGCAGGATCAGGAGGTCCACGTACCTGCGGCTGCAGCTCCTGGCCCAGGAGGAGTACAAGCTGAGTCTGCTGATGGCCGAGTCCCTGCGCGGGGACCGCGTGGCCCCCGTCCTGCACCAGCCGCACCTGGACGCGCTGGACCGGCGGCTGCGCGTCGTGCTGCAGGTGGTCAGGGACTGCGTGGAGAAGGACGGGCTGCACGGCGTCGTGGCGGACGACCTGGGCCCTGAGCGCAGAGCTGCTGCCGGGAGGTAGTGACTGCGAGCTGCGGCCAGGCCGGCCGCCGAGGGCCACAGGCCACGGGCCACGTGGGAGCAGACGGGCCGCCCGGGGACGCCTGTTCCTTGCTTTCCAGACCAGGACAGCCCGGGGGACGCACTCTGCACCCACGGACAGAGGCGGCCTTACGGCGGGCCACCACCCTTTTGTACGGAAAGGAAGCGTTTATTTACTATTTTGTATTTATACCTGGTGTAAATGTACATAAATAGAGACGTCTATACAGACCCCGACCGCCCAGCAAATCACGGCAGGGCCAGGTGCTCCTGTGAAGGGCTCCCACTCTGGACCCAACTTACAGTAAAAACTCTCCTCCCTTCCGGTGGCTAGGGCTGCCGGAGGCTCCCGAGGTCATCACGGACTCGCGTGGACAGGTGAACAGCACGTAGGCTTTGGGCGACGAGACGGAGCAGTCACCTCCTGGCCGCCTGGGCTGTCTTCACGGCAGCTTGTGACCTGCCTCAGAAGCCTGCGCGCGTGTGTGACACAAGGCCGGGCAGCTGGTTACTTCCGCGGCATTTTCGTGGAATAGTTTGCAATGTGGTGAAAGTGCAATAAAGATTCAGCAAGTGTGCTGGGGCCTCGCTGGCTTCTGGGTCCCGCAGCCGCCTGCCCACCCGCCCCCCGAAAAAGCCAGTCCTAGAACCAGGTGGGGCCCCTTGTCCAGGGTGGAAGGAGGGGCTTGACCCCAGACCTGAGGGGGGCCTGGAGGCGGGGCGGCCTGTCCCGCTTCTGGTGTGGCTGCTCCCAGGGAGCTGAGCGGAGATCCCTGAGGTCACGGGCAGGCTGCAGAGTCTCTACAGGCCTGGCATCACGTGGGCACTGTGTTTACCCAGCAGGAGCCAGGACAGCGGTGGCTGGACGGGCTCCAGGGATGGAGAGGGCGGGACTGAGCCAGTGCTGGCCTGAGCGACCCAGCTCCGCAGCACCCTGCTCGAGGGCAGGGTGCACTGGCCTCCGCCCAGCTCCAAGCGTCTCCTACACGCGGGCCGGGCCGTTCCTGGAGGGAGCCTACTGGCTGAGGGCTCCCCAGAACCTCGGTTTTGAAGCAGAGAAATCACAGCCCCTGTGCCTTTTACTAGAGGTTCCCTCGCCCGTCTCCCCACAGATGTCCCCATGCACACAGAAGGGGAGGCCACGTAGGGATGCGGGGAGGACATGGCCGTCTGGAAGCCAGGAGAGAGGCCTCACCAGAAACAACCCCACCAGAAATAACCCTGCCAGAAAACTGACCTTGGGCTTCCAGCCTCTGGAACACGGAGCAGCGTCTGTGTTTCAGCCGCCCCATCTGCCTTGTCCGGGTGTGGTGTCTGGGGCGTGACCAGAAATACACACGTGGTCTTTGTCCTCCATCGTGACACAGAGCTTCTCAATCCCTCGGAACTCCCTGAGCTAAAGATGAAAGAAGGGTGTGGGGAAGCCAGCTGCGGGGGTGACCAGGGAGAGCAGAGATGAGGGTGTGGTTGTTACGTGGGTGACATGTGTGCTTCTCCTGGATAAGAGTCTCCTGACCCCGAGTCACCCCCGTGCGGGTGCAGAGAGAGAGACACTTATAGAGAGAGATTTCCTTAGCCTTGCGAACGCCCCTCCCGCGAGGGCAGCTTCTGCTCCATTGTTTCTCAAAATAATCAGCTCAAAATATTCATAATGCCAAAGAGGCACACTTTGGGTGGCATCTGCTTCCCTTCAGAGGCCAAGCAGCATTGCGAAGGCGCTTCCGAGCGCCACAGAGCTGCCCGAGAGGCCCAGAACTGCCCAGTATTGAAGCCATGGAGACAGTTTGGTTCAGCACCATTGCAGTGCGGACAAAACGCCTCAGTGCAGAGCCAGCTTCATTCCCAGTGCCGCCTGGAAGGTGAGGACCGATAGCCAAGGGGCGGGTGCCGGGGTGGGGGTGGGGGGTGGAAAATTGCTGCATCCGGGCTTCTGGCTAAACCAGGACTCTTGGTGATGGCAGGCCAGGGTCTCTCATCCAACCGAGTTAACAAGATTCCTGGTAAAACTGGGCAATGCAAAGCCGGACACGGGAGTCGAGGCCTTGCTGGGAGGGGCTTCCAAGGAGGCTGAGTGACACCTACCAGTAGGACCGGGTCTCACCCCTCGGCACACGGCAGGCAGCACTCTCAGAGGCTCCAGAGCCGGGGCAGCAGCCAGCAGGCTGCCCGCCTGGAAGCCTAGAGGTGAGGCTGGGACAGACAGACGTGCAGCAAACAGACGGTGCACACCCCCCGCCCCCAAGGTCCTGAGGATGCTGTCGGGGGTGCAGAACCCGGAAGAAGTCAAGAAAAAGCAAAACGGGGTGGGGGACAGGACCCCTGCATGATGAAGAAAGTTACCAGACAGGGCTCCGAAGACGGTCCCCAGGAAAACAGGAACGAAGAGGAACTTCGGTCCTTCTGTGGGGAAAGGCTGAGGCCGCGTCAGGGTGAGGACAGGCCTAGCACGGCAGCCGCGAGAACAGGGTACATCCGGGTGAGAGTCACACAGGAAAGGAAACCCAATGGAGGACAGTCTGGCTTGGCCGCGAGGAGGTTCACAGACGTGGCCCTGTCAGCAGTCAGCACAGTTTCCCACAGGAAAATGCGATACAACCGAACCGGGGGGGCCGGGGGTGGCGCTGGGGAGAGCTGGGTCTTCTCTCAGGTTGGAAGCTGGTAGGCATCTTGTAAAACTTTAAAATGAAAAGCCTGCCGTCTAGCAAGGTGGAGGTAACGCACAGAGGAGACAAAGCAGAACCACACGCCCGGGGACTTGCCAACGGGGGATGCTCTGGGTCTTTGCTTCGGGAACGAGGTGAGGCGGGTAGAGGGCCAGCTCTTCTCCATGATCTGATCTGTAGTGTTGTTTGACTTTTAAAACTGTGTTCGTCTATTTGATACAAATTCAAACAGCGGGTGAAGCTGCTGGACAGGAGGGGAGAAGGGGGTGAGCCCGGCCGCCCAGGGCCCTCCTGCCCTGTCCTGTCTGCTGCTCACGACGGCCGAGCGGCTGAAATCTGAATTCCACCATGCCCACTGTCACCACCTAAACCGAGGCCCACATGGGTGAAGGGACTGTCCTGAATTAACTCGGGTGTTCCTGGTGTTTGGGACCCAGATCTGCAGGGGGAGGGCCCGAGGGGGGAGGGCCGTGGAGGAAGCCTTGAACAGGATGAAGGGAAAGGCTTTCGACTAAATTCCTCTCGTGAAGGTCTGCTTCCCCGGGAGAGGTAGGCGGCCTGCTTTGTCCACAGGTAGGACAGCACCTGCCACAGGGCCAAGGAGAAAGTGGTAAGAATTCAAACGTGATTGAAAAAACAAACTGGGTGGAAATCAAAACAAAAACCCTCCTTCAGCCGGCCTGGGAGCTGGTTGTGGAGACCCAAGAGGCAAAAGTGGCCCCTCTGAGGGCAGAGACCACTTCCGGAATTAAAACAAGTAAATGGACAAACGAATCAGTATATAGATGGGGATGCGTGCGTGACCTCTGCCCCGTGGGCCCGAGGGGTGGCGTGTGTCCGTGCGGCTCCAGGGGTGCAGGTGGTGGGCTCGCCCTCACTCCCGGCCCCCACCCGCAAGCCTGAGAGAGACGAAGGAGAGGGAGGCCGAGGAGGGCGCTAGCAGAGGCCCCACGTGGACCCTGACCCTCCCCGGGGCCTCTCCACTTGGGAGCAAGTCAAAGGTACAGATTCCCGGAGCCAGTCCCCCAAAAGGCCACGCCCAGAGGTGCAGGCTCCCAGGAGGGCTGGACGCAGGGGCCCGCAGGCTACCCTCCCGGGGTCCTGCCCAGTCCCCCTGGGAAACTCTCTCAAGTCACAGTCCCCCCCACCCAAAGGGACCATGAACAAAGCAGGTGAGCAGAGACACCTCAGAGGCCTTGGCCTGGGGGCAGGGGGGATGAACCCCACCTTCATAAGGAGAGCAGAGCTCCAAAGCCCTCGTGGGAGGGGATACCCACGTGCACAGAGGGGTCTTTCTTACTCTTCTCGGAGCAGGAGCTTGTGGGCTGACCAGGGACTGAGAACAGTGTCCATCCAGTCCTTAAGGGGAGGAGCAGCTCCTGGCCTTGCCGCTTTAATGGAATAAGTGGGGAGAGGAGGCCAGAGGAGGGGCCCTCGGGGCTGGCTGCAGGGTGGGGTCCGTGGGTGCACGAGGCCCAGGGCAGCCCTGCTAGGCTGCTGTGGGGGCTCCAGTCCGCCAGCCCCGCCCAAGGCCTGTGCTCGGTCCCGTCCCTGGTCGCAGCACTCCCAGCTGCCGGTTGTACCCTGTGGTCACTG
Organism: Hippopotamus amphibius kiboko; assembly: GCF_030028045.1. NCBI lineage: Eukaryota > Metazoa > Chordata > Mammalia > Artiodactyla > Hippopotamidae > Hippopotamus > Hippopotamus amphibius. The sequence goes on along the minus strand of NC_080194.1, from coordinate 144,023,882 downwards.
TCCTCCCAGGGCGGGGGGGCAGAGAGGCCTGTACTGGGGACACGGCCACATCTGGTCCCCCTGCACCATCTAGAGGAGAACCTGAGAAAAGCGGGACCGTCCTCCTCGGGGCAGAGATGACCAGAGTCTGGCCTTGGAAGCCCCCTAGGTCCTCAGGTCCAAATCCAAGACCTCAGAAGCAGAGGTGCTGCAGAGACCCTCATCTGCCTGGCAGGTAGGTCCCCCAGCCACCCGGGCCCCAGCCAGGCCAGCCCGTCCTTTCCGTGTCCAGGGGCTCAGGGTGGTGACTCCAGCCCCCAGGCCAGGCCTGGAGTCCACGTGAGGGGCTGTCCACTGTGGCCCCTATCGTCCAGTTCCTGGCACACTGCCTGTGTCCAAAAAGACCTGCAGAGTCAGTGGGTCATTCTTCAGTGATAAATATTTAAACAGCAAAGAAGAATATGGAATTCATCTGGAGGGCTGAAGTGTTCTGGCCTTCCAGAAGCTTCTAGAAGCACCATCTCTGTGGTGCCCCTGGGTCATAGCCCAGCCTTCCGCCCTGGAGCTGTCTGCCCCACCCCACCTTTATTTCTTTAATTCTTATTCCAAGTGCTGCTCAAACATCCCATCCTAGCCTTTAGCCTGGGTGACCGCAGTGGGTTCTCCCGCGGACGCCCCCCACCCCATCTCAGATCATATGTTTCTGAGGTCATCTGGCCAGCGTCCACTTTCCACTAGACTGGAAGCCCCATGAGGACAAGAAAGAGCACAGCTCCCCGCACACACAGGCCTGATGAGCTCTGCCTGGCTCAGCCCCGCTGCCCTGGCTGCTCTCCCGACCCTGACCGTCCCAGCTTCCGCAGAGGCACCAGCCCCCCGGCCCCGCGTCCAGGCTGGCCTGGTCCGTCGTCGAGCTGCTCCAGCCTTTCTGATCCTCTCCAGACCCCACGCCGTCCCCGCCGTCGGGGTCCAGGGTTCCCAGTTCCCCACGTGTGGCGGCAGCGCACAGGGGTCCACGCCTCCTCGTATCACAGCCGATGAGCCCACCCCCACCCGGTGCCCAGATCGTCTGTGAGGCCAATAGGAGACACGTGCGTGGTAGCCGGTCAGGGTCAGAGCGGGGCTACGGGACACCCCGGGCTCCGAGCCCTCTCTCTGGACCTCTCGTGAAGGGGGTGGGCTGCCGTGTGTGAGGATTTTTATGTTTTTACCTTTCTCTACTTTATAAACTTTCTGTGACAAACACAACTTTGAATTACAAAATACAAGAGTGTGAGGAAGTTACAAGACACTATAGAGATCACGTGCGGTCCCCCGTCTCCCCTCGCCCCCCGTTCTCTTGCACCGGTTGTGACATTTCTGCATCACACATGCTGGGTGAGGGCTGCTGGGGTCCAGGACTTCTCCCAAGGACCAGCTGCAGCCCCCTGGCTGGTCCCCCCCATCTTTGCACAGGCCTCCCCGTGAACAGGAGTGCCGGCTCCCTCAGGCCACCTCCCAACCCCTGACACTCTGGTCACATCCTTTCCTGAAGGGCCTGGCTTCCCCCGCACCCGGCTCCACCCCCACACGAGTGCTGTGACTTCTCCGCCCCGGTAGAGGGGACTAAACTGTAGGCCTGTCTCACAAGACTGTCCTGAGAAGTGAGTAAACATAAGAAACAGAAAAGAATCTTAGAACACTGCTGGCCTAGGATTGCTGCTGGTGCTGCCAGTATTAGTGGTTTTTGGAGGAAATTTTTGGCTTAAAGACCAGAGGCTTAAAACCCTAACCCTAACTCTTTCCTTCTCACTGCCAGGCCCCAAATTAATGTTATTCTCAGAAGTAAGTCAAGCACGTCTTAGAAGCCTAAGAGACCAAAACACATTCAGAAGGTTTCCTAACCAATCATCCTTCATTTTTCTATTCAGTTAAACAAGTGAACAAATTGAGCCGTTTCCTCCACCATCCACTCTTTAATGCTTCGGAAGCTCCTTCCTTCTCTCCCGAAACCTTGTCTCAGGACCTGCAGCACCTCTGGGACAGGGCACCAGCTGGCTGTTGCCTTCCCTGAGCAGATCCTGTTTTGTTCCAGGAAAGAGCTGTGCGATTCTGTGCCCCCAGGCCTGGCTCGCAAGAGGCCTTCCCAGATGTCTCCCTCTCTTCCTCCTGTGCATCCAGTGAGGTCCACCGGAGAGCCGGCCGTGCTTCCGCCTATCCTGTCCGGGACTCTGGGCTCTCCCACAGGTGCTCGTGTGGCTTCAGCAACTCACTGTTCTGAGCCCCACCTGCTGCAGGTAAGTGGGCATTCAGACCCGCTCTCCTCTGATGGGCCAGTTCCCCTGGGTGTGAGTTGGTTGCCCTGCAACCTTAGTTCTCTGACAGATTCAAGAAAGGTCACGACAGTGCAGATTTCTGGCTCTACTGCTGGGAGGGTGGGAGTGCTGCCCTTTCCACTGTGCGGGCGGGCCCCTGTCGGAGCTGTATCAGCCGCTGGCCTCTGCGCCGCTGGTGGTGCCTGTGGTGTGGCTGGACCACAGCTTGTCCAGCGCTTTCCTGTTGAAGGGTATCTGGGCTGATTCATTTGGGGAAAAGAGGAATAAAGCCCCTCTGAACATGTGTCACAAGGGCCCGTGTGCGTTAGGTCTTCACTTGGGATAACCGCCCAAGAGAGCAACTGCTGGGTCACACAGTAGTCGCATGTTTAGTTTTTAAAGAAACAACCAGAATGTTCCCGCAAGGGGCTGCGCCACCTCCTGTCCCCGCGTTCCAGCGTGTTTAATTTTGCCACCTGTGGAGAGGATGCAGAGAAATGCCACTGACCGCATCTGAGCCCGCGTGCGCCTCGGACTCCACCTGAACAGGAAGGGGGCTGGCCCAGCCACCCCGGCGGCCCCAGGTCCTGGCCGCGCCCCAGCCCAGCGCAGCAGGCCCTCCCGGGGCAGCGGGCTGGACTGAGCACAGGTCATTTCAGAGCTACAAGCGCAGCTTTGAAGGTAGAATCTTCTGAAAGAAGACTATCCAGATGTCCTGGCCTTGGGCAGACTCACAGCCAGGGCTCATGGCTGGAACTCTGCAGATTATTCATGGAAATGCCTTTTGGTGGCACGTCCACCTTGAAACAAAGGGACCCCCTTAAGATGCCACCTCATATCTTCCTAAAACATCCTAGCCCTGTCTTCTCCCACGGGCACCCCCCAGAAGGGACCCGCGAAGCAGTGCCTCGGCTGAGGAGGAGTGCCAGCCCTTCACCCCAGGCGGCAGGAGCTGGTACAGAGCAGGTGGCCACTGGGCTCAGAGTGCCGCACCGGGCCCCTGGAGGAGGGGACAGTTGGAGACAGTGCATCAGGGACACAGGGCGTCGGAGGATGTGTCAGACCCTGTCTCTCTGGCCCAGCTCTGGTCCAGTGTCCAGGCAGGACACACCCTGGACCACTGCTGCTCCAGGGCTGAAGGCAAGGTGCAGGGCCTGGTGGGGAAGGGGCGAGAGGCTCCTGGCAGCTCCGGAGTCCCCTCTGGGGGTCCAGGAGCCAGAGAAGAATCTGCATGTCTCGGGGTGCGCCCAGGCTTGGGGGACACAGCGAGCTCTGCCCTGAAGCCTGGGGCCGGAGCCGGGAGCGCGAGCGCATCCTGGAGCGGGAGGCGGTGACGGCCCCGCCCGTCGGACCACCCAACGCTCGGCTCCCTCCTCCTGCCGAGAGTCACAGGGTCACCGAGCCGCTCGGCTCCCTCGACCGCTTTACCGGTGACTGGGGCCTCCCCCGCTCCGGGATTGGATGCGAGAGAACCGGGTGGGGGCGGGCGGGGGGACCCCAGGAGCCCAGGTTCCCAGCTCAGGCAGAGAGCAGCGGGAAGTGCAGACGCCGCTGGTCCGCGCGGGAGAGAACCTCCGCCCAGACCTGGAGCGCCGGCGGGCGGCGCGGAGGAGGCGGCAGCAGCGGCGGCCCCGCAGGCGCCAGGCGCACCAGGATGTTTGACAGCTCGCAGTATCCCTACAATTGCTTCAATTACGACGCCGACGACTACCCGGCGGGCAGCTCCGACGAGGAGAAGCGGCTCACGCGGCCGGCGTACAGGTGACCGCGGGGCCGGGGCGGGGCCGGGGCGGGGCCGTGGGGGACAGCGGCCTTCCTCCGTGAGCCGGCCAGGGCCCGTCTGGGACGGGGGAGGGCTGGCTCTCTGCTCGTCCTCACGTTTGGGGAGCCCCCAGGTGTGAGGGAGAGCTTCTGGGGTCTGCGCAGAGCAGCGCGGGGAGCTCTAGGGGTCCCCAACCCAAACAACCTGTCCCCGCTCTCCACCTCCAACACCCCTAGGCTCCCCGGGGGAAGGCAGGGCAGAGCGGGCCCGGCCGGGAAGGGCCGGCAGGGGAGACTCCAGACGCGCCCCGGGGTCCCTCCTCCGGCGCCCGCCTGGCCTGAGCGCCCCTGTTTGCAGCTACATCGCGCTGATCGCCATGGCCATTCAGCAGAGCCCAACGGGCAGGGTGACCCTGTCGGGCATCTACGATTTCATCATGCGCAAGTTCCCCTATTACCGCGCCAACCAGCGCGCCTGGCAGAACTCCATCCGCCACAACCTGTCGCTCAACAGCTGCTTCGTCAAGGTGAGCCCCTCCCGCCCCCTGAGTGGCGGCCGAGTGTCCCAGGCCTTGTGACACCTGGACCCCGTCGTCCCTGATTGGGGGGAGGGTGTATTTTGCAGCGGTGGTTGCTGGAAAGTTCATTCTTAGCAACCTGGGCTGCCTCCGCCTGCTCCCGAGGGACGCCCCTACCCCGGGGCGGGGGCGCGTCATCCCCGAGCTGCCCAGGGCTCACCCCAAGGGACCCCGAGAGCGCGCGCGCGCGGGGCAGGCAGGGCGCGCCTGGACGTCGGCCGGGCGCTGAGCGCCTCGCTCACACAGGTGCCGCGGATCGACGGCCGTGAGAAGGGCAAAGGCAACTACTGGACCTTCGCCGGCGGCTGTGAGTCGCTGCTGGACCTTTTCGAGAACGGCAACTACCGGCGGCGGCGGCGGCGACGCGGCCCCAAGAGCGAGGAGGCGAGGGCGGCGCGCGCGGCAGATGCGGAGGCTCCCTCGGGTCCCCCTGAGCCGGCCAGGGCGAGGGGGACCCCCATCCCCCGCCGCGAGCCCGCGACCCCAGCCAGCCCCGCCGCCCTGGGCGGGGAGGCACACAGGGACATCAAGTTCAGCATCGACTACATCCTCTCTGCCCCCGACCCTTTTCCCGGGCTCAGGTCGCCCTACGCGCAGGAGGGCAGGTACCCCCGGCCAGAGGCCCAGCAAATGAACCTCCACCTTTAGACGGTGTGAGAGGGGCTGGGGCTGGCACCCCATCCGTTTGGGGTCTCCTAGGTGCTTTCAGCCCACCTCAGGCGGGGAAGTGAGGTCCTGCCACATCTCCTGAACCTCCACAGACTCAAGTTCAAGCTGAAGCCAGCTTGGGTTGGAGGGGAAGATGGGGATCTGATGAAAGGCACACATTTCTGTACTGTGGCTTTATCCCTTCAGATGACGCCCACAGGGTTCCTGTTTGATGACCTAAGGGTTTGCTCTAGACTCACGGGGTGATCCTGCTTGAGGACTAAGAACGCGGGTTCAGGGTCACATTCACTCAGAGTCAAGGTAACGTTGGAGAGTTGGCTTCACAGACGGCAGCACGCCAGGCTCCCGGTGAGCTAAGTGTCCAGTCGGTGAAGTCGGTGGGCATCTTCCCTAGAGCTGAAAACAATAATAATAAAGTGCAGACGGTCAAGTCAGCTATTAATCAATCCCATGAATGTTGCCCAAGGTTTTTGACTGTGTCCTTGTGTCATGGATGATGTGATTAGAAGTGACAAATGCATCTCGTGTTGTGGGCAGAATATTTGATGATTGTTTAAAAAATTCTGTGTCCTTTTTTATAAAGGAAAGAAGGAAGGAAGAAAGGAAGGATGGGAGGGGAAAGGGAGGGAGGTCCAAATTTGGGACAGCTGAGCAGGGAGGAAGCCCTATTCCGGCATCTTCCATCCAGCTGGCTTCCCAAGAAAGCAGACATTCCGTCGCAGCCGGCTGATAAATTCCTGCTACGCTATGAGGTGTGTGGTTAGGAAGTACACAACTGCAAGCATTGGGGGTGGGTGCATCCATTTGAAATGTAAATGATTTAATTACTGTGTAGAGACGGGCATTTAAAAAACACAATTACGCACAGTGAAACTATTTGACCAACCTTATCATTTTTCACCAGCCCGTTTTTGCAGAGTTAATTGCTTCCATGACTTAATTTGAACATTAGTATGGATTGCACCTAATCTGATTCACTAGGTGACAATGATTGGCTACTTTTGTAAACGGCAAAAACACACCCAAGGAGGCTGGCTGTCTCGACTGGGAATTACAGTCTTGCTTTATCAGACCCTGAGAAACTGGGGCTGCGGGCAGATGCAGGCAGGCAGGCGGGCAGCCGAGACAGACGGAATCACGCAGACATGCGTCCACGCGGCTCCGTGTCTGATTCAGAAGCCTGGGCAGTTCATTAGATCACCGTATTCCTACCTTCACCACCCTGTAAAAAAGAAACCCCACATGTCCTCCCTTTCATTGTTTGGAGAAGAGGGGATAACTCGTGGGAGGTGCCCGGCCCCAACTCCGGAGATGGGCACTGGCGGCCATGTGCCCCCTCGCCCTGCCAGCTCCCTCTCGGCATGGCCGGGCCACCAAAGGCAGCCTCTGCCAATGGGAGAGGACCGTGGCCTGTAACACGGAGGCCACCCGCGCCTTCACACACCCACGGCCGGAACTCTTTGCTGGGGCAGCAGCCAGCGTCTGTGGGCTCTCAGGGCCAGCCAGGCACCGTGCTGAGCCCCCAGCGCCAGCGGTCCATGGCCAGCACCCCAGCCCTGTTCCCCTCATCCCACTTGCAGATCTGGAACCTGCAGCACAGCGGGCCCCAGTCTGAGATGCAAGCGTGTGACTCCGGGGCCAGGCTGCCAACACGTGACTTCCTCTGTGCCGTGGTCACATGCACACGTGTGCGTGCATGTGCCTCATGGGTGTGTGTTGCGTCTGTCTCATTCCTTTTACTTATCCCTCCTTGTCAGTTGTGCAGAAAGCATCATTTTGAGTTATACCACATATAAGTCAGAGGGTGACGGACACAGGTGGTTCTACACACGAGTACACCGCACATAGAGTATCTGAAGATGTATTCTTCTGCTACCAACTGAGCAAATAAAGTTTCATTTTATCTTTTGAGTTATCTTCCTGCGTTTCATTCCGGTGATCAAGCTTCGTTGAGATGGAAAGACGCTTTGCCCTGAGCAGGCAGTCTGGAGGCGCCAGCCTTGGAGAGGGGAGAAGCCCCGGAACAGCCTCCCCGCACACGTTCCTGGGCAGAGGCCCGCGGCGGCCGCAGCCAAGGGGCGGCACCGGGCCGTGAGCTCTGTGTACTGTGAGGTGTAGCGTTTGTTTTGCAGAGGATATCAATCATGTTTTTAAAAGCGAAGGGACATTTTCAATTTGCCAACATGTGACACCCTGCGACTTCAGAAAGGCTCCCAGCCCTCACAGTGAATGGCATTTAATCCCAAACAACACAGCGGGGCGAGGGCTGGCCTGACCTATTCAAATGTCGCCTCCACCACGCACACCTGCCCAACGCAATTATAATTAAATACTTTATGCCTCTCTTGCAAATCTGCTGATTGATCACCGATACGTACATCACCAGCACATTACCCCGGGCAGATGTCTGCCACACGCGTCATGGATCACCAGGTTTCCATTAGCAGAGTCAGGGGGCTGCGTGTGGGAGGCGCGTGTGAACTGCCGTCGTGCAGAGCAGGTTCCTGGGCTGTGCGGTATCGGGCTCACGGACGGTGAGGTGTGCCTGCTCAGAGCGGCCGGCCAAGCGAGGGGCCTCCGTCCAAGCTGGGTGCTGCAGGGGTGAGGACAGGGTACTGACAACCAAGGGGCGGGTGGACACCCCGCCTGCGGCATCCCCACATCCCTACAGGGACACCTGCAGCTCCCCTCTCCAGGGCCCTCAACCGCCAAGCCCGTATGTAAACACAACTGGCCTCATTCCGCAGGCTCCAGGAGCCCTATGAGCAGGGACGGGCAGACACAGAGCTCCATTTCACAGAAGAGGAAACTGAGGTTGGGGGGGCAGGTGCTGGGCCCGCCCTCCCCCACCTCAGGTGCCCCGGATGCACGGCGGAGGGCGGCATAGCATCCTGTGCCCAGGAGGTTAGAGGCCCGTCCATCCACTCCCTGCGCCCGCTAGCGTTCAGCCCCTGAGCAAGGGCCAGGCACCCGAGTCTGGGAATTCCAGGGTGTGGACCCCTGAGCGGCCTAACCTTCTGCCCCATAGTCGGGGGGAATCGGCCTGGTGTGTGGTCCCCAGTACTTACTTCAAGAGGAAGCCAGGAGGGACACAGTCTGGGAGCTGTAATTTGACCTTGTATTCAGCCAAATTAACAGTCCACACACATTCGCACGATCGCTTGTTTTCATCCCGTTAAAAATACCAAGTGCATCTCATATAAGTGGGCCTCGCTGTTCTGGAGAAATCGGTTCCCCAGAACCAAAGGCACAGCTCGTCAGGCTACCGCCGAGGACAGATGAACTGTCCTCACACACGACTGTGCAATTACGTTTCCCCAGCTTTAGGCGACTTCAAGCCCAGAGTCCAAAGAAGGTGTGCGCTCACTCAGCTGAAACTCGCTGTATTAGATTTATAATAAACTGAGAGGGGCCGCGCGGCTGTGCCGCTTTTAAAGAGCGGAAATTGAGTGAGAACTTTGTCCTGCTCTGCGCTGGATGCGAGTGGGGGGCGGGGCGCGGGGGGCGGGCGCTCCCGTCCCGGGTTCCTGCCCGGCGCTCACCTGTCACCCATCAGGTGGTGGTTTTCCTTCCGCTCACCCAGGAGCCCTCAGTCCTCTGGGACGGCCGACGCGTCCCCCCGGCCCCGCCAAGCCCAGGGCCCCCAGGATCTGAGACACCACACTGTTTGCCCCTGAACTGGGGGCAAGAAGAGAGAGTTCAGACCAGCCAGTCTCTTCAGACACTCACAGGGAAGCGCTGAGCTGCCGATGGGCGGTGGGGGCGGGGTTCCCACATCCATTCCCGCCTTCGTTGCTTTACACCTGCCTCCTTCCCTTCACATGCAGACAGCGAGCCACAGAGCGCGGGCCCTGGGGCCTCGAGGTGTGGGAGACGCGGGAGCAGCAGACCCGGACGGACGCCTGAGAGCCCAGGCTCCCGAGGGCAACTCGCCTGCCTCCCATGCCCCGCTTACGGGCATCCTGGAGCCTCACTCAGGGGACAGGGACAGGACGGTATGCTCCCCGCGAGGAGTCTGGGGCGGGCACACCCCTCGTTCCGGGCTGCCGAGCCTGGACTCCAACCACACGCAGGGAGCCTGGCGTTTCAGGGAGAGGAGGGACACGGGAGGAAGGCCTGGTGCACTCGGGGTGGGGGGGTGTGGCACGTGGCCTCCCCCGGACACAGGCCCAGGCCCAGGGCACTGTCATGGGAACACTTCATCCACCGGGTGACGCGAAGTCCTGTCGCCCTGGGTCCTGACCGCCGGGAGCAGAGAGGGCTCCCCCGCTGGGGTGCTCTGCATGTGTCTGAATGCTGGCTGTGCACGGGCCGTGTGGGCGTGCCTGCCAAGTGTGCAACTGTGAGCGCTGGTGAGTGTGCACGTGTGGGTGTGAATGCACGTATGTGGTAGGCGCACGTGGGTGACCAGAGCGTACACCTGCGAGTGTGCTCAGGTGGGTGTGCACACGAGAGAGCGTGCACACACCAGGGTACACTCATGAGTGTGTGTCGCGGCAACACCTTTTCCAATCTTTTTTGTGCCAAAAAAGTGTGTGCAAAGCAAAGGTGCCTAGGTGCTCCCCAGGTCTCAGGGGAACAGCTGCCCCGTGGGGTGGCTGGTGGGGTCCTCTGTGGGGAGCCCTGCCTCCAGGAGCCACTCAGCAGGACGGGGTGAGACGTGCTCACGTGAACGTCATCGGAGCCGCTGGCTGGGGAGGCCAGTACATAAATCAAAAGGAAGTGTCAGAGGCCTTTTAACCTTGGTTGAGGCATAATTTGGGGTGGGGCCGGGCGCCCGGCACTTGCTCACAGAACCTCAGAAAAGTCGTGTCCATAACACCTCCGGACTAATAGCCCTCGATCCAGACGCATCCTCTGTTGCTTCCCCGGTGGGAGTGTGTGCCCATCGATCGGCCCCGGGGCCCCGAGGACACCCAGGACGCATCACAAACATGGGGTCAGGTCACAAGAACTTTCCACACGGCCCGAGGGCATGTGCGTCCTGGGATCGGCCCTGAGGAGCCAGACAGAAAGCTCAGGAGACACCTTCCTTCCCAAGACCTCCCCGTGCAGCCCGTTTCCTGCCCTGCTCTGTCCAGGCCCCCGTGCCTTCTGCCTGCCTGTGGCTGCCAGCTTCACGTGGGACACTCCAAACGGGGCCAAGACCCTCCCTGGGGCCAGCGGGCAGCCTCCAAGAGCCAGGACCCAGCCCAGGGCCTGAGCGGCAGCGGGATGTCGGGGCTCTGGGCCTCGCGTCTGCAGAGGTCTGCAGGTGTGCTTTCTATGTTATCTCCAAGTGAGATGATGCTTGCAGTCTGTGTTAAATATTGTTAAACTTAAGCATTGAAACTACTCTTAAAAATCACAGCCCTGTTTGGCCAGTTACTTCATTTTTTAGCATTTCTTCAGCTGCAGTAAATAAATGAGGCCCCTTCTCCTGTCTGCCTCCACAGACCCTGACGACGTCCTCTCCCCAGCCCAGAGCCAGGGCTGCCAGCTTTCCAACTGGGCATGCCTCCGCTGGGCCACCTTTCCCTCTCAGCCTTGCTAACTCATGTTTGCGCTCTGAGTCGCAGTGCGCAGGCTGCCTCCTCCAGGAAGCCTTCCCCAGCTGTCCTTCCTGTAACCCCCAGGTTATAAACGTCTTATATTACACTTTGGTCTGGAAGCTCACAGTTCTCTATCTAACGCTTAGTTGTCCTCTCCATCTTGAATTAAGCTCTGGGTGGCCTCGGGAAAGCGTTAAAATTTATTTTCCCCATACAGTCATTTCAGCACCATTAATTCCCTCTCCCTGTGGGATTATTTTGATGTCCTTGTCAGAAATCGGTTGTCCATGCATGGGTCTGTTTCTAAACTCTCGTAATGTCCTATTGAGCTGCTCATCTATTTGGCACAAATACCGCACTGTATTCTACAGTGTAAATATGGAAAGTACGGAGTGTTGGTCTCACAACTTTGCTTTGCTTTTTCAAAGTTGGTTGGGCTATTCTAGAGTCTTTGAAATGCCAAATAAATTTTAGAATCAGCTTGTGGATTTCTACGAGAAACCTGCTGGGAGGGACTGGGATTGTGTTGAAGCCACAGATCAGTTGGGGGAAAATTGACATCATAAGTAGTTCATATTTTTGATACCACTATGAATTGTATTTCTAAATTTTAAATGTCTCATTGTTTGTTGGTAGTCTACAGAAATACAATTAATTTTTGTATATTGATCTTGTATTCCAAAACCTTGGTAAACTCACTTATTAGCTTTTTGTAGTTTCCAACAGATTTTCTGCACAGAAGGTAAGGAGTTTTATCTCATGATTTCCAATCTGGATGCACTTTACTCATTTTCTTGCTTTTCGCAGTGGCTAGAACCTCCAGCACGTTGTTGGATAGAAGTGGCAAGAGCGGGTATCCTTGCCTTGCTCTTATCCTGAGGGGAAAGAATTCCATCTTCCACTGTGAAGTGTGACCCCAGCTACGGGTTTTTGTAAATAAATGTGTTTGTCAGGTTGAGGAAATTCCTTTTTGGTTGCTAGTTTGCTGAGAGGTTTTACTGGGAATGGATATTGGATTATGTCAAATTTTTTTCCTGCACCTCTTGAGATAATGTCGTTAATATGGTGATTGCATCAATTGTTTGCAAATGTTAAATCACCCTTACATTCCTGGAATAAACTCCACTGGTCATTATATATTTTTCTTTTTATATATATTGGATTCAATTTGATAAAATCTTGTTTAGACTTTTTATATCTACGTCTATAAGAGAGATTGGGCTGCAGTTTTCTTCTAAGGATGTGGTCTGGCTTTGGTTTCAAGGTACTGCTGGTCTGATCTTATAGGATGAGTTTGAAAATATTCCCACCTTCTCAATTTCATGGAGAATTGGTGTAGAATTTACATTTTGGTAGAATTCACCAGTGAAGCCACATGAGTTTTCCATGTAGGGAGGGTTTTAACTACTAATTTGATTTGTTTAACAAATATAGGGCTATTCAGGTTATCTAATCTTTAATAAGCTTTGGTGGTTTCCAATTTTTAAGGAATTTGTCCATTTCATATACATCGTCTAACAGAAAAATGGTTCCTAACAGTCTCTTTGGTATCCTCTTAATAATCATAGAATCTGCAATGATGTCACCTCTCTCACTCCTGACATTGTTCCTTTCTCCTGATAAGTCTACTTAGAGGCAGAGAAGTGCCAACGCCCCCAGCTGACCTTGGATTCTAGGTGTGACTTCTCACCTGGAGGCAGCAGGACGCCCCACATGGAGGCGGCCCACCCTTCAGCTCTTAGCATCAAGGAGAAACCCAAAGACACCCCAGTAACGTCCCACATGTAACCAATGAAAGCCAAGGGTTATTTGCCAAAACAGACCCACCAGATGAGAAAACCCTGAATCCACCTGTCTAGACCCATCACTTCTCAACTGGCATCTCAGGCATTCTACCTATTGACCAACCTTCAGCAGCCAGTCTCAGCAGGGGCTGCTGCCAGGAAGGACGGGAGGTGCCCCAGCAGCTCACAGATAGCGAGGAGCCACTGGCTAGGGGCACGGGGGCCAGCTGGATGTAACCCAGCCCCCTGCCACCCCGTGGGTCTCTACGTGGCACTTCTTTTTATTCTAAACTATAACATATTTGCTTAAAATGTTTCTATATAAAGTAAAAAACGAACCCCCTACTCACGCTCCCTTTGTATCCGTCAGCTGCTGCCATGATAACGCTGAGAAACAGCCACCCCAACATGCAGCAGCTCAAGCAGTCAGTGCAGAGCGGGGCTGGGCACGGCTCGGGCTCTGCTCCAGCTGAACTGTGCCCATGCTGCCCCACCCTGGGCGGGCTGGGCTCAGGCTGCCGTCTGCACTTTTTCCGGGGTTCAGGCTGCCTGGAGCAAGCTCCTTCCATGACGTGATGGCAGCAGAGGTGCGAGAAGGCAGCCCAGATTCAAGTCTTCTGTGGGCACCAGGTCCACAGACATCCTGTGTGCAGAGCAAGTCACGTGGCCACACCCAAGCCCAGGGCCAGAAGAAGTGGGTGGGTGTTTCTGGACAATGTATCCACCTCACCCACTTCCCCACAATCCCAAACCCCAAAGGCAGCTGTCCTGAACTCTATGTGCTGCACCCCACACTCCTTTCTCTGCAGGCACAGACCTGTAGTTCTACCCCAGGCTTGCTGCACACCCCAGGGAGCCATCGTCAGCATCTGCCGGGCCCCAGAAGATCTTGGCAGTGTCAGGCACGCAGCCTCAGACCCTGCATTTGCCTGTTTGTGTGGCCTGGTGTCCTCCAAAGAGAATTTCAGAACTTTGTGACGGCAGGACCCTTCATACTGAGTTCTTATTGTGTCCCAGTCCTGCTACTTGCCTGATCTCAGGGGAGCCTCACACCAGCCTGGGTGTCGGTCCCCTCCTCCCTGTCGCGGGTGAGGAAACAAGGTCACGGGGCAGGTGAGAGGCTGAGCAGGGGCAGCGCCAGCCATGCAGCTGCAGGGCCCATGTCCCCACGCTCTCCCGTGTGTCTTACGTGCCGGGGGCTGACACCCTCCCTGATTCTAGGACGTCTGAGGAGGGAGAGGTGCAGCCACGCGCAAGGACGCTCTGCAGGGCGACGGCTGAGGCCTCAGGGGCCTCGGTCACAAAGGTCAGGGGAACCTAGCACAGCTCACATCACAGGTCCTGGGGGAGGGGACGAGAGCGGGACAGGGCTGGGGGCCAGGGCCGTGCTAAGAGCTGCACGAGTCAAAAGGCGGGGGGCGGGGTGGTGTCAGCCACTGGCTCCTCCTCGCCCCCTCACCTGGCCCTAAGCTACCACCAGCCGCCACACTGTGGTCCAGACAACTGGTCTCTGCTGGTGACCACTGTGTGTCAAGCACTCAGAGTTCTATGAAAGCCCAGCTAATTTCAGCCAGGCAGAGGCAACGGGATTTAAAGTCTGACTTAGGACTCACCAATAAAAAGACAAATAATTCAATTCAAGAACAGGCCACAGATCTGAACAGACATTTCTCTGAAGAAGGTAGACAAATGGCCAAGAATCTCAAGAAAAGATGCTCAGCTCCTCGGGATATACCCAAAGTACAGAAAAACAGGGATTGAGACACCTGTACACACATGTTCATGGTAGCACGACACACACGAGTCCAAAAGTGGAAATCACCCACATGTCCACCAACGGATGAAATTGTGGATGAACAAAATGTGCTCGATCCGTACAATGGAATACTATTCGGCCATGAAAAGTGATGCTACAACGTGGGTGAGTCTGGAACACACGCCAAGTGAAAGAAATGGTCCCAACAGGCCGCATATCGTGTGATTCCAGAATAGACAGGTCCACGGACACAGAGTGAATGGGTGGCTGCCATGGAAGGAGGGAGGGAGGATGTGGGGGTGATGGCTGGGGACGCAGGGTTTCTTTTCCAGGTGATGAAAATGTTCTGGAATTAGACAGTGGTGATGATTGTTCAACGGTGTGAATGTGCTAAAAGCCACTGAACTGTACCCTTTAAAACAGTGAATTTTCCATCATGTGGATTATATCTTAATTTTACAACTGCACACACACAATTCTGTGGCCCTGCTCAGCACCCTTGGCCACAGAAACCGCGACTGTGTCACCGTCTGAGCGTTAATTTCCTTGTGCCTGAGACTGGGGCCATAATCCTGACTCACAGGGCTGCTGTGCCAACCACAGGCGATAAGGTGCGGAACGCTGGGGTTATTGCACTGCATGGATGAGATAATGCACGAGATGTGACAGGAGGCTCTCAAAGCGGGGCCATGCAAAATACGTCACCTGGCCCTGTGCCCATCACACCTGTGGGTGATTCGCGCCTGACACCTGGGAGGCGGCCTTGACCCTACCTGCCTCCAGCAAAGCAGCGCCTTCAGCCTTTGAGCCGCACACAGCTCCTGCCGACAGCCTTCTCCCGCACACCCCGTCCAGCCCCACCTCACTCCCCTGAAGGCAGCAAGTACCCTGCCTGCTGCCCGCCCGCTCCAGCCAGCATCCAACCTGCAGCCGGAGCCCTGGAATCACACAAGGCCCATCCCATTCCCTGCTGCCCCCCACCCCCTGGCCCTAGCCAGGCGCTCCTGCTCCCAAAACAAAGCTCAGCTCTGGGCCAGCGCCGCCCTGCTCACCGCCACCTCCGCCCGCCTTCCGCTCCCCCACGCACTGGGCTCCAGCCACGGGGCCTCCCCACCGCTCCTGCCCAGGGCCTTTGCGCCACTGACCCCAGGCCTGCAATGATCCCCACTCCTGGTCCTCACTCAGTCTCCACTCAGCGCCGCCCGTCCAGTGGCCTTCCTGGCCACCACCGAGCCAGCAACCACCCAGCTGTCTTCTCCCTTCGCTTGGTTTTTAACTGCACTCCCAGCTTTATGATGTCGTGTCGTACTCGCTACGCGACGATATTTTGGCGTTGAGCCGCATCCCCCTAGAATCAGGCTCCGCCCACAGGCCAGCCCTTGCCCCGCGGCTGGCCCCAGACCCCAGGACAGGAGCCTCTCCGCGGGAGCCCGTTTCCGGCTGTGACAGCAGGGGATGCTCCGCGCGCCGCAGAGCTCCAGGTGCAGCGCAGGCGGCCGCACGCCACGGGGAAAGCTGAGCCCGGCTGGACTTGGCGGGAAGGGCAGCTTCTCCTTCGCCCCCGCTCTCTCCCCACCTGCGATCCTGCGAACCGGCTTCAGGGTGCCCGAAAGCCCCGCGTCCCGTCGCGTCTGACCCGAAAGGCCCGGCTCCTCCCGCCCGCGAGGCCCAGCGGTGCGCGCCCGCGCCTGGCCGCCAGGTGGCAGCAGAGAGCCGGGGACGCGCGGGTGGGGGCGGGGCGGGGCGGGGGGCGGCCTCCCGAGGCCAGGCCCCGCCCCCGCCTGGACGGTGCCGCGGGTTCGGGCCCACGGGCTCCCGGGACCGCCTCCCGAACAGAAATCGGTGCGGCGGGCGGTGGAGCCCGGCGTGGGGGCGGCAGGCGGTCGGCCGGTGGAGCGGCTGGTCCACGGCCAGGCCCTCCCGAGCGCCGGCCGCTGTGGGTCCCCCGACGGCTCTGCGGAGAGGACCCCGTTCCCACCAGCGCCGGGACACCTGCGGCGCAAGCGGAGACGCGGAGGCGTAGGTGGGCCCTGACCCCGGCCCGGGGGGCTCTCCGCCCCAGCCGGCCTCCTCCCGCCGCCCCCCAGCCCCGCACGGTGACCCAATGGGGGTCCCCCAGGACAGCGGCCCCGGAGGCGCCGGAGACTGACCCCGAGAAGCAGGCGTGGATGCAGACGCAGGCGTGCGGCTCCTGTCGGCCTTCATGTCCCCCTGCCCCCAGCCATCCTCGATACCCTTTCAGGGTCTCTGAGCTAACCTGAGGCCCTGTCACCCCCATCCCGTCTGAGGAGGGGTCTTGCTCAGACCTCAGGCCAGGGCTCTCAGCCTTGGCGAGGAGGGGCTCCTGCGCTCCTGCCCTCGGGGGAACCTTGGAAGGTGGTACCCAAGTGTTCGAGGCAGCCATGGCGTTGGGAATTCAGACTGACTCGAACCTGTCCCCTAGTGTTTGTGCTAAAACAAACACAGGTGCCCTCTGGAAATAGAATGCAGAATTTCCATGAAGTCCCATCTAAAAAACAGGAATGTTGAAGACATTCTGAACCTGGGTGGGGCTGTCTGGAGGTGTGCCCCCCAGATCCTGGTCAGGGGCGCACCGTTACTACTCTCTGGTTTTAAAGGTGTGCCCACAAATGTTACAGAACCTCCACGGAAAGCCGCCATCCGCCACTAACACTGTAGTAAAAGTAAGAGTGAACTGCCCAGGAGTCTGCAGGACGCTAGCGGCTGCAGGGCTCCGGTGCAGGGCTGTCCCAGCAGTGATGCACCAGCACCAGAGCTGAGGGGGGGGCCCTTTGTGGGGGACGGAGATGCAGGGAAGCACGGGGCAGACCCCCCCAGTCCAGGGTCTCATCCATCTGTCCTGGAGCCCTCCCCTGGCTCCCCCATCTCTGCCCAGTCCTGAGCCCCAGACCCCACGTTGGATGACTGGTGAGCACCAAAGGATCATTTTTGAAAGGTATTAAAGGCTCTTGACTATCATACAAATGTAAAATGCATCAAAGATTTTATCGAACTCTAATTAATGAGGAAACCAGTAACATGTTAGAACCAGCTCTCAGGAGAATTCAAAACACCACATTATATGGGACACAGGGAATACTGAGGGACATCACAAATGATGCAGATCAGGTCCACCCACAGGCTCGTCAGCAGTTACACTCCGCCAGACAAAATTTACTTCATTTCTGTGGACAGGAGTCACCTGCATTATTGTCAGTTTTCGGTAGAAGAGCTTGCACAGAAGGCAGAGTTAACTCAGACAGGACCCATTTCCGTCTTTCAGGAAGGCGCCCGCATGAGCCAGACCACTGGTTTGCTCCCATTGCCTCAAAAGCAAAGGCCCTAGAAGCCAGGCTGGTCTACTCCCCTGTCCAGGGCCTCTCTCCCAGCCCTCTGTCCAGCCCCATCGCCTCCGTGAGGAACCTCGCTCTGGTCTTCAACCCTCCTCCCTGGGAGAAGCGGCCTGCCTGTACTGCAGACCTGGGTTCAGATCCCGAGAGCAACTTGCTAGCTGTGTAATCTCGAAAACAAGCATTCCACACCTCGGTCTCCACGTCTGCAAAATGGCAGACACGCCCACCCTGCCAACCGGCTATGAGGACAGAATGCATGGAGAAGATGGGCCAGAGCTGGCTGGGTGTCTGTTAGTAGCAGGAATGACAGTCCCCACCCCCACCCCACCCCACCCCCCCCCGCCACCTAGCGCGCTTCCTGTGCCCCCCACCTCCTCCCACACACAAGCCCAGCCTCTAGGGCCTGTGGCTCAGCTCTGGCAGGGGAGCTCTCCAGGTGAGCTCGGGGACACTGGCCTGCATGGGCCTCCCTCCCTCCCCCAAGGCACGTCTAGCTCTCAACTTTCTTGGAAATAAAACCCAAATGCCTTGCCCCAGCATGCAGACTCCCCGCGTCTGGCCCTGTGATGGTGCAGATCCAGCTCCACCTGCACTGCCGTGAACGTTCACGGTGGCCCACCCCGCGTCCATCCTCCCTCCCCACCCCCGTGCCCACAGCTCCCGTGCATGGGGGTCAAGCTGCCCACACCCCCTCTTCCGAGTGCGGCCATGGTTCATTTGTATCCATCACACGTTCCTGCCGTGTGCACCCGTTGAAAGATGGACATGTAACCTAAGGGGTCCTGTCAGGGTGATTCCCTCTGTGGACTGCGGCCACAGACACATTCTCTCTCCCCTGGGCAAGGTGGTGTTTGAATGTGAAATCTGGACCTGGAGCACCTATTTTGGGCTCGTGAGGCACAACTGGATTTGGAATGAGGCAGACTGTGCAGAAGGCAGAGATGGAAAGAAACTGGGACCCTGACAGCATTGTTGGGTCACTGGATCAAACCAGCCCTGGAAGCTGGCCTGCTCAGGGACCTTTCGTACCACGACCTGGCCACCCCTCTCAGTCAAGGCAGTTCCAGCTGGCTTTCCCGTTACTTGTGGCCAGTGCACCTTAACTGACCTACTTCCCCTTGGCTGCAGCTTTCGCTGGTTTCCACCTTTGTACTTGCTCTCCTGGGTGCTCCAGGCATTGGGTGACTGTCTGGTGTGCTCTGTGCCACCAGTCCGGCCAGCCCACTGCTCTGCCTGTAAGCTAGCAGACGACATACGGCCAAGCCTTCAAAGGCCCCCGGAAGTGGCCACTGCCCAGAAACCAGGCTTGCTCCAGGCACAGTTCAGACAGAGGCTCGCACACATTTCCGTGTGAGACCGAGGCAGGTAGGAACGGCTGTCGCGGCCCCGGAACCCAGCACCCGGTGGCCTGGCTGCCGTCACAGCTTCTGCGTAGGGGATGGCGCAGATCGGCACAGGTGGCAGGGGCACGCCGGCCTCCGCTGGCTTGGGAGCCTCTGGAGTTCTCTCTTTTCTCCCTTCCAGTCCTCTGGAACATGCAGGCTAAAACCTCCACCCCGGGTGGGAGGCAAAGAAGTGTCCGGGCTGGAGGTTCATGGAGCAGACAGAGGCCCTAACAGCCCCCCGTCCCGTGTTGTGAGTTCCCAGGAGCCCCAGGTGTTCCTTCCACAGCAGTATCGTCCCCAGCCCAGCAGTGCTGGGCAGGCCGGCCCACGCAGCCTGGTTTTAAAAATACCCTGACGTGCACTTCATGATTCTGGAAGCTTCAATTGATCTGCAATCACAAGTGATGCTTATTAAAAATCCATGCAGCCTCCCACATCAAACAAAATTAATCAGTAACAAGCGAGATGCTATTAAGTCATTTCCCAACACAGTAACTCAGGGGCAGCCCTATCTGATCGGCCAGCCTGGGCGGCCTCCGGAATTCTCCCCACTTATCTGTGTGTGGTGAGCTTGACACGAGGTGTTTGTCTGTGGCTGAGTCACGTGCAGGTCTCAGTTCCGCTGGACGTGTCCCCGTTGACCCGGCGGGTGTGCTGTGGGCCACAGACCCTTCCCCAAGCAGCAGATCCTTTGTGTCATCCTCTCTCGCTTAGATGTCACCTTCCCGAGGGTGGCATCTCTTGGCCCGGCAGGCCTGCCTCCCCCACACCCGTGGCTGCACACAGGGGAGATGGTTTCTGCACCGCTATTTTTAACGACCTAAGAGCCCACTGATAGGGAATTGTTAAGTAAATCATAGTAGGCCCATAGAATGAAACACAATTTTTGAAAAGAATGAAGAGTCTGGGTTTGGCTTTGATCAACCAGGGCGGAGGAAGTATCTGCTAGAAGGCGTCAGAGCTGCCTTGGCGTCCGCAACAAGTGCGGCAGAGAAGGGGGTTCGTCGGGTCCCCTCTCCGCGGAGCTCTCCCCAGGGGCCGCCCTCTGCGCAGGACCATCGGCCTATGGTCTCGGGGCTGCACGCCCGCTGGGCCCCAAGACGTCTCCCCAACCCTGGATTCATTTGTCCGAGAGACGGCGGGGTTGCCAGGACGTCAGGACACCTCTGGGGCAGAATCCCCAACCCCCCCCCCCCCCACCGGCCCCGCCTCTCGCCCAGCCAGTCAGTGCAGCTCCGTCCTCCTCTGCAGGCAAGGCCGGGCCGGGCCTCCGCCTTCAGCCTTCAGCCTTCAGCTGCAGAAAACGCCTGGGTTCTGACCACCGCTCCCCGCTGGCCGCTCGGCTGGGCCTTCTCCTCCCTCTGGGTTAGGACGACGGCCTCTGCGCCCCTTGGCCTCAGCCTCCCCCGGAGACGCAGCTAAAGCAGGAGGATGGACGCAGCTGCCCGAGACGCCGGCAGCCTCCCACCCGGCAGCCCCCACCCAACTTTTCTTTAAATAAACCTTTATTTTAGCATAGTTTTAGATTTACAGAAAGCTGGTGAAGGCAGTTCAGAGAGTTCCCGGACACCCGGCCGTCTCCCTGTTACTGGTGCCCCGCGAGCGTCTGTCCCGCGAGCGAGCGGCACTGGCCCGCTGCCGCGGACGGGCCCACGCGCGTCTGGACATCCCTGGCTTTCCTGCGGGGCTCCTGGCTATTGCCAGACCTGCCTGGATTTGGGACCGTGTCACGGTATCACCTGCCAATTCAATGATTGGGTTTCTTCGTTAAGCATGTCCCAGCCCCTCTCTGGCCCGGGAGCGGACCCGGGCCCGTGACTGTTAGGTCCAAGGCCAGGTCAGGCAGCCTCGGGTGTGAGCTCTGGGGTCAGGGCTGCTGCCCGGGGCAGGGGGAGGGCAGCAGGGACGCTGCTTCGGCTCTTGTCTGAGCCCTGGCTCCGCGGGGCCCTCGGCTGGCCTGGCTTCAGGTCTGCCAGCAGATGTGGTGGGGACAAGGCTCAGGGCCAAAGCCCCAGGAACCGCCAGGTGTTTTTTCCAGGCTGCCTGAGAGCTCTTTATGGGACGGGTGACCAACAACGTCTGCTTCTTGGCCTCTGGGCCTATGCCTGCTGCAGCTCGTGGGGCTGCTCTCCGGGGGAAGCACCATCTGAAGTTTGACATCTGGGTTGGGTGGGGAGGGGGCCCCAGGCGCGCCCCAGCCCTGACCTGGAACAGTCATTTCCGAGGGAAATATGGCCATCCTGCAGGTGCCAGGGGCTCCAGGGGCAGGGAGAAGCAGCCGTTGTTCTACGGAGGACGCTGGGCTCTGCCTGGCCCCCGTGCCCCTACACCAAGCCCGGACCTCCACGTACAGCATGGTGCAGGGGGTGGATCCCAAGGAGAGGACCCGCGGAGGGGTGTGGGGAGAAGGCCGAGGACCAGCCTGCGTCCGCTGCCCCAGCCCTGCTGCCCGGGCTGCTGTGCCTGGCCCCCTGCACCAACCCACAAGCTGGCCGTGCACCTGCAGGCCCGCGTCTGCCCAGGGATGCCATCCCCGGACACTCCGGAGGTGCCCCCTGCAGGGGCAGCTCTCGGCAGCCTGTCCTGCCTCCAGCCCCCTCCTCTAGAGCAGGGGTCCTGCCCCAGCCTGGGTTTGAGGCACTCACTTGATAGGAGGATGTCCTCCAAAGGAGCCCCCAAGGGCGGTGGCCTGGGAGCCCCCCAGCGCGACAGTGGTGGGTTCCAAGGTTCATCCTGGATACTCCACGGGAGACGGGGGACATCACCCCCACACGTCCCACACGTCCCTGGCGTCTCGTAGGTGGAGCTGGAGAGGGCAATTCCCCTAGGAAGGGAGCAGAGGGTCCCGGGGTCCCTCCCACCCCCACACCTCCCTCATGGGCTGGGCCCGGTGAGGGCATCGTCCTGAGGGCCGGGCCCCACGGCCTCGGCCCCGGCGGCCCCCTCCCACCGCTGCCGGCCCTCTGAAAGGCCTTTTCATTCCTGTGTGGACAGTGCCACTGGCCGCATCAAAGAGCTTCTATGGAAAGTCATATTTTTCCCCAAACCAGAAAAGTTCAGTCTCGGAGCACAAACATTCAGCTCATTATTTAGAAATAACAAGTCCTCCGGGTCCTGGTATCCGATCAAAGCTCAGAAATTAAATTCTCCAGAAGAGGAGGTGGCCTGGGATCAGCAGATCTGTGTTTGCTTATTTTTTTTTCATTCGGCAGCTAAAAAAAGGGACTCGAAATCTGCCTAGTGGTTTGGAAGTCTGGCCGGGGTTTGTGAGTGGCGAGGAGACAGTGTGCTCCTGGGTGTGGAGCTGGAAATATTTGGTTCACATGACAATGGGGACGGCTTGGCAGCGTGTCAAATGCGGGTCTCCAGGGGCACCCTGGTCCGGTCCCTCGCCCCCACCCCGTTCACGCACGCGTGCAGACATGCGTGTGCACACAGATGTCCACGCACCTGCAAGAGCTCATGGCACTCGCGTATCTGCACCCAGGGATGCACACGGACCACGTCCACACATGTGTGCGCACGGAGGCCCTCCGACGGGATGCACACACGTACTCAGAGCAACCCCCAGGGAGAGCCCGGAGGCTCGGTTCTGCGCGTCCCCCAGGAAGCCAGGGCTGGCCTGGCCTGAAACTCGACCCATAGCCCGGGGAAAATGGCCCTGTGACCTCGCCACCACACCCACACGCGTGGGAGGGGGCAGGGATCGGGGGGTGGTCACAGAGGCCACCACTCCAGCCCCAGACCTGCTGGAGGCCGTGTGGGCCACCGGGGGGCGGGGGCCGGGTGGGCGCTGGAGGCGGCTGGAGGGCCGGCCGTGTTTGCGGCCCGCTCCCTTTCCTTGTTGGCCGAGGGTCACTCCTGAGCCCCGATGCCCCAGAACTTCTGGGGTCCCGGCCCCGCTGCCCAGCGGCCCCCAGGGACAGGGCTCGCCGCAAGGGCACCGTGCAGGGCCTTGGGTGTGGACGTGGCCCGTGTCGGGAGCGGGGCCTGGCGTGGGCACCCCAGGGGGCAGACGCTCGTCCACCAACAAGGGTCTGGGGGGGGGGACGCAGCAGCCCGTCCGACACGTGCCCCGAGGCTGGTGTCCCTCTGATGTTCTCCCAGAATACCGCCCCCAAGCTTAGCACCAAACAGCAAATAAAGGGAAAGAAATAGGAAACAGCTGGAAATGCTGACAACGTGACTCCCTTTTTAGTCCTCAAAACGGATAAAAATAGTGTCATAGACAAGTTCATCTTCTAGGCAGTGTTATTTTAGGCTGTGCGTACTCATGGCAGGAGAATGAGTGCACATGAAGGAGTGAGGCTCCGGGTGAGAGGCCCTGACAGACGAGGGACGCGGTGCTCCCGGCGGCCCGAGCGGCTGCGTGGCCGGGGCTGCTGGTCGCGCCTGGACGGGGCGTCCTGGGGACGCCCGTGCTCTGAGCAGGTCGGAGGCACAGGGTAGCACCACAGTAGCCCTCGTGAGCCCGGCCAGGCCCCGGGCAGACCTGCGGGGCCGCGAGGGGCCTGGGGCCCAAGCCCGCAGAGCCTGCTCTCCCCAGCGTGTCCCAGGGGCCAGCCTGCCCAGCGGCGGATGGGCCCCGCTCCCTCCAGAGGTGATTGGCTAGGCAGCCCGGCTCCTAGAGAACCGCTGGCCCCTTTCACAGATGAGGAAACTGAGGCCCAGAGAGGGACGCTGCCTCCCCGAGCCGCAGAGCTGGGGTGCGTCTCGCTCACCTGCGTACCTCCCCAGGTCTCAGGAGGGCAGGCCTCGGTGGGACCCGCCAGCCAGCAGGCGAGGGTGGCAGCGTCCAGAGCTCACGCTGGCCATGGGGTGGCGTCCCTGGAAGTCCTCTGGGTGCTCCTGGCCGGGCCCCCGGCATCCCTGGTTCTGTGCTGCTGCACAGCTCGGGACGGACCCTCCCCCAGCCTGTTCTCTGCACGGCAGGAGGGGCGGGCAGGTTGGGCGGGCAGCTGGGCTAGGAGGGTGTAAAAGGGAGACGCGCTGTGAGGCGCCCGGCGGCACAGAAGCTATGGCTGATGTGCCCGGTGCTGACGGTCACCTTGGCCGCTGGCCTGAGCCTGTGGGCCCCCCAGGCTCCCCCCGTCTCTCTCTGACCTCCCTCAGCCCAGGCTTCTCTTCCTCTCACGTCAGCATGGCTTTAAGAGAAGCTGAGCTCTCCCAAAACCCCTCCTCAGAACCCTCTGCGCCTCCCGCCCGCGACCTCCGACCCCCCTTGAGGGCAAAGGTCCCTCCCCCTTGCTCACTGCTGTGTCCCAGCACAGAGCCAAGCACGCAGTGGGCCCTCGGAGAGTGTGTGCAGCCGCTGGGGTGACCGAGGGGTGTTTCCTCCTCCCCGCACCCCCCCACCACCCCGTCCTCCCGGAAGCCTCGAGGAGGCCCTGACGCTGTCCTGGGGGACGTGGGAAGCCATCTCTGGAAGCAGAGGCATCGCAGGCCTCACTGGTCTCGCTCTGGGTTTTCCCCAATCAGAGCCTACAAGAGGCTTCAGGAAGCATCTTGGGAAGCACAGTCGTGTCGAGAGTAGAGGGGCAGGGGTGTCACAGCCTCTGCTGACACCAGATCCTGGCAGCAGGAACGAGTCCTCGTGGTACTGGTGACCAGGAGGAGCTGGTTCCAGCCCTCAGCACCGTCCACGCCCACAGGGGCACCAAACCTTGGGATGCTCGTCCTAGACAGCCTGTCACTGGTCGGAGGCTGCCCTGCAGGACCGAAGCCCCGCCCCTTTGGGCTGCTCTGAGGGACAGGCACAGTTCCTTAGCTGTGAAGAGGCCCTCAGAGGCACAGCTGCCTGGCGGGGCTGGTGGACGAGGCTGCACGTGACCTCGGAGGTGAGCCAAGGGGCCGTGGGGCAGGACCTCAGCAGTATCTCTTAAAGCAACAAGCTCCACACACGCGGAAAAATGGCAATGTCTGCACCCCCGTACCTGTCTGCACCCCTATATGTGTCTGTACCCCTGTACCTGTCTGCACCCCGTACCTGTCTGCTCCCTGTACCTGTCTGCACCCCTGTACCTGTCTGCACCCCATACCTGTCTATATCCCTGTACCTGGCACACAGGAGAAAGCATTACAGCAACACGCCCAGTGTTTGAGGACCAGCAGTGCCCTGACAGGCTCCAGGTTAGGGGTTTTATGAAAATCCCGGGGCTGCTGGGGTGACCGCACACGGAGTGGCTTAAACGACAGACATTTATTCAGAAGCTGGACGTCACGGTGCGGGCAGGGCTGGCTCTTCCAGGGCTGGCGGCGGCATCTGGTCCAGGCCTCTGTCCTAGCTCGCAGTGGCTGCTGGCTCCCTGGCACGTGCATCCCCAGGGTCTCTGCCTCCTTCTTCACGTGGCTCCTTCCCAAGTCCCTCTTCTGATAAGGACACCTGTCACGTGACACAGGGCCGACTCTACATCCAGGATGTCTTTACCCCGAGGTCCATAACCACATCCGTGTGCAAAGACCTGTTTCTGAATAAGGTCACGGCCGTAGACTGACTGTCTGTGTCCCCTCCATTCACATGTTAAATCCCCACCCCCAGTGTGATGATGTTGGGAGGTGAGGCACTGGGGTGACGAGGTCCCGAGGTTGGGGCCCTCAGGGTGGGGTTAGTGCCCTCGTAGGACGAGGCCCCAGAGAGCCCCTCACCCCTCCCTCCACATGAGGACACAGCAAGGAGATGCCATCCGTGAACAGGGAAGCCGTCCCTCACCAGACACGGAATCTGCTGGCACCTTGCTGGACGTCCAGCCTCCAGACTTAGAGAAATGTGTGCTGCTTGTAACTGCCCAGCCTGCAGTGTCCTGTCGCAGCAGCCCAGGCGGACTGAGACGGTCACATGCTGAAGCGCCAGATGGACAGGAATGGGGGAGGCTCCTGTCCAATCTCGTCCGGGGTTTCCAGGGACGGTGTCTGGGGACATCTCTACACTCACACATGAAAATGCATCTCAGGCTGCAGCAAAGAGGAGCCACGGGCCCTGCGGTCTGAGGACGCACCTGCTCACCCGCGTGCAGCCCAGGGCGCCACTGTCTCCGACCCGCAAGGCTGCCGGTTGCGGCCTGCCCGCCCCCTTCCTGGCCGTTCCTCCCGCTCCAGCCCCTCCCAGCCGCGTCTCCCGACATCCTGGACTCCTCGGAGGAACCGCACACCCCTTAACACAGACACCGCGTCCCCGGAAACGATCCCGACCAAGGTCTTCATCAGCCTGGCTGCTCAGCTGCCCAGGAGCTGGTGGGGAGCACGGGGGTCCCTGGCTCCACCCAGGCCTCCCTGATCAGAAGCGGCGTTCACCGAGATCGTCAGGCCACCCCGGGCATGTCCAAGGCGGAGAGGCGCCGGCCCACGTGGCCAGACAAACGGGCAACCTGTCCTGGCTGTTTCATCTGTTCTGAGCAGCCCGCGAAGGCAGGACGCGGCGGTGCCAGCTGTCAGGACCACCTCTGCTTCCTGCCACAGACCCCCACGGGCGTGAGCTCCCCGCGCAGGGGCCCTCGGGCTCCAGAAACATGGAGGCTGGTGTCCGGCTGCCCACTGCTTGCACGTAGTCTGGCCCACCTTCCTTGACCAGCAAGAGTTTCTCCTAGAACCTCGTCGCTGCGACAGAACCAGTGTCCTGCAGGGAGCACAGGCCACGTGCAACCGCGGCGGGCAGCTCCCCTGCGCCCGACAGCTCCCCCCGGGGCCCCTGCTCTGGGCGCTTCTCGGCTGAGGGCTCCCCGGCACCCAGCGCCCTGCCCCGCCCAGCCCGCCTGGACCGGCGGGGAAAACAGGCCTGGCGGCGGGGGGCGAGCCTGTCCCTGGCCCCAGCTGTGGAGCAGCTGAGCTCATTGCAAACAGGCTGTGGCCTGAATGCCGCCCTTGTCTCTGGCCTCGTCAATAGCCTCCAGAACCACCCGGCCTTCTATTGACTCAAGATAAGTTCCGGGAGGCCCAGAGCAGCCCTGCTTGGCCCTGCGTCTGCTGGCTGGGCCAGCTGGGCTTGGCGAGTCCTGCAGGCCGGGACCCAGCTCTGCACACACCCCGGGCCCCGACCTTGTCCGTATCCCTGCGTCCCCAGCTCCCAGGCGATTACACCTATCGCTCCCTTTGGCAGCGCCACTGCGGACACGCCCGCATTCACCAGCTCCGTCCAGAAACAGGTGCTGGGGGTGACATCACATCTCACGGCAGAGAGCACTTAAGTCTTCTGACTTCTATCAATATTTACGTTTCCATCTCTCCGGAGAATCTAATCAGACTTCCGATGACACCTGCCTGTTTCTGGCCCACTCTGCTCCTGGCTCAGGGCCCTGGGTGGTGGCTCCAGTCCCGCTGGTTTGGGAGTTTACCGTTCTCAGGGCCTGGTCAGCTGACAGGCGGGGCCCCTGGGGCCCCAGACACAGGGCAGAGCTGGGCTTGGGGACAAGGCCCAGGAGTGGGAATGGTGGGATCCATCCAGGCCCCAGACTGGGTGGGAAGAGAGGGTGTATCCCCTCCGTCTGGGGCTTCGGATTTACCCGCTCTCCCCAAGCCTCAGTGCTCGCACTTAGAGGCTCACCCAAGCAAGAAGGGTGCAGAAGCTCTTTTTGGAAAAAAGCAACTTTGCAGCCCAATGCCTAGGTAGTAAGTACCATGTACATCAGGTCCACCACAAGTCCCAGCTCTGCTAGGGAGGGCCCTGGACCACCAGGGCTGGGCTGCGCTGTGAGGACATGCTGGGGGCTTCGTCCTGCCTTCTGCTGCTTCTGAAACCCGAGGTGGAGGCTCCCGTGCGCTCCTCAGGCTCCCGCGCCCTCAAGCAGCAGAACTGCCCCCGATGCCCTGGGCGGGACCCTCAGGCCCTCTGGACCTTCCGAGGGGGGTCACCCCTCCGTGCAGGCCGCTGTGACCCCCACCCCACCCCAGAGGCCAGAACCTCAGCAGCGTCTGGGGTTTTACTGACACACCAAGAGCAGGAGGTAAACCCCACCTAATGTCAGAACAAATAGAGGCTGAACCAGAGCCGCCTGGGAGAGATAAGACAGGGTTCGCGAGGGGCTGTGAGGGAGGAGACGGCGCCCCCCCCCCCCAACCCGGGGGAAACAAAGAGCTCGGGAGCAGGGGGGTTAATCACTCCCGGGGGGCTCAGAGCAGGCGGGCCCACCCCCAGACCAGGCTGAGGCTTCACAGGGTCCCTCTCGGGGTGACACCGGCACCAGGCCCGGCCCAGCGGCCCAGAGAGACCCCTCCCTGCCCTCTGGACGCCCCAGTCTGGGAGAGACATGGTGGCTCAGATGACCACACAGGCAGTGGACAGGGACACGGGTCCACGGGCCCTTGCCGGACGGAGGCAGAGCTCTGGGAACGCTGTGTCTGTCAGAAGAGGCCCCCCGCCCCCCACTGAGCCTTGTCATGATCGCGGGGTGCGCGTGGGGGAGGAGGAAGACACTGACGGCGCTGGGCCAGCTGCGAGCAGGAGACACGCACCCCGTGGGACCCCGGGTCACCCCAAACCCCCAGCAGAGGGCACACAGCAGGTGGAAGGCAGAGCTGGGTGAAGCCTGCCAGCTGCCACAGGCCGACCTGGGGGTCTGACCTCGGGGTCCAGACCGTCCAGTCCGGGCCGGAAGAAGCCAAGCGGTCAGAGAGGGGCTGGCCTGGATCCTTCCCTGGGAAAGCAGGGAAACGGCCGAGGTCGCCCAGGAGCAGGAGAGGCCCCCACGGACGGTGACATCCTCTGACAAGCTGGGAGCGGGTGGTCTGGAGGCCCTGAGGGGAGGGGCACAGAGTGGCCGGGGGGTGTGCGGCCCACTGGGAGCCTGGGCCAGAATCTCCCCCCAGGCCGCCAGGAAGGTACCTCAGTCCAGGTACCAGGTACATCACAGGTGTCATTTTCATACCTTATGCCAATTAATTACATTTTTATAATATTATACAATAATATATGGTTATATTTTATGCCAACGAAGTGGTAATTCTCAATAGAAAGGACAAATTCCTAGGAAAAATGGCTTACGAGGCTTGCACAGGGGGAGGTAGACAGTGCAAGGGCTCAGGATGCGTCCGACCCACGTAGGACTGAGGTCCGAGCAGGGAGGGCAGCCCGGGCTCAGAAGGTCCTGACCCCAAGGCCTGGCTCTTCCCGTGAAGGAGGGACACATCCAGTGGGGGGGGGCTGTGCCTGCCCTGACGGGGCCTGTGTGCTAGTGCACGCGTGTCTGCCCTGTGTGTGTGCACCGTCTGCACGTGTGCGGTGTGTCCGGGCAGAGAGCGAAGCTGTTCGGACTCCAGCGACATCTGAATACAAAATATGTCACTATAATCCCGCCTTCCTGGGTTAGTGCTCAACACAAGAGCACTTTCCAGGGCAGAGTCTACTAGGCCACTACGATCAGTCCTTGTCGGTTGTCTCCCCTGAAAATCAAGCCATTTCCAATTCCCTTTTTTTCATTTCACTGAAATTCTATTCATAGAAATAATTTCTCTTCCATTTCAATTTTACCAAAAAAAGTGATTTATTCATCGTTAACTGTTCGTATCAGTGTGTAGGATTAGAGCGTCTCATCTGGGGTCTCTGGGGATCAGGAGAGCCCATCCCGGGGTGTGGGGCCCCTCACCCGCTCCCGCCCCAGCTTTGCAGGCAAGGTCCACTCTCAGCTTAGAGTCCGAAGCAAAACTTACCAAGGTAGCTTCGTTTGTACGGATTTTATTTTGTGTGGGCAATTTCTACCGTCCTGACTTAGAATCACGTAAGAGAGAGTTTCTGGGGGCTTTCCTTGTTTTGTCTTGTTTTTTCAGCTAATCCAGGAGAAAACTGTGAGGAATTCGTGACTGAGGGAGAGGATGGGCGGGGGGTGCAGGAGAGAAGGGCAGAGAGGATGGGGTGAAGGCGGTCCGGGGGGTAGTCAGGAGACGGTGGCGGAGAGCTCCCGGAGACCCCAGCCCCGAATGACAGGTCAGCGCGTTCTCCGTGTCAAATGCCAGAGGCGCAGTCGTGGCCGCGTTGCCTGGAGGAAGAACCCTTTGACGTCGTGGAGTCGGAGCTTAGGGTGGGGGCACTTCAGGGGCTTTAGAGCCGGGCACGGCGCACCTGGCCCGTGAGGGCTGGGGGGCCCCAAGGGCTGGGGGGTGCGGGCGGTGGAAGATGACCGCGGGAGACCCCAGCCCGGATGCCCGTGGGTTCGTGTGGCCCCTAGCCCTTGACTCCACATGTGGCCGGGCAGCCCCTCCCTGCTCGAGCCCAGGCTCCCCTGTCGCTGGGCGGTCGGGGCCTCTGGACCTCGTCACTTGCAGCACCTTTGAAAACCGTAGACGCTTCAAGGGCAGTTGGAGCTTTCACCCCTGTATCCCTCCTGGCGGCCAAACTCACTGTGAAGTTGGACAGAGACGAGGGTTTAACCAAAGGGCTCGCACGGGGCCCTCAGTGACCAGGACCGCGCAGCGGCCCCACCCAGCTGGGCCTCCTCCCCTGCACCGGGCCGGGGCCGGAGTCCTGACCCCTCCCGGGCTCTCAGCCCCACGCGATGACCCAGATCAGGAGTCGCTCCCCAGACAGGCGCCGGGGAGCAGGGCCCGAGCCCCCCGCCTCCAGGCGCCGCAGTCAGGGTCCAGCCAGCACCCTGAAGGGGGGGAGGGTGCGGAGCCCGCGGAGACCTCCCCACCCCCACCCCGCCAGCACCGGGGCCCCAGCCAGGGAGGCTCCTGCACCCGCGGCTCTCCCGCTGGGCTTGAGGACACCGCTTCCCTCTCCCTGCTGCTGTGTCCGGAAGAGCTCTGTGCTCCCGGCTCCGTTTAACCTGAATTCGTCACAACGGTGGAGGCAGGCGCCCCCGCCCTCTGTCTCCCCCTCCTTTGCTTGCGGGCGGCGCAGCAGCCTCGGTGGGACCAGGACGCGTGGACGGAGGCTGAGACCCCCTGCCGTTGGTCTGCCTGTGACTGGTGCCTGGGGTCCACGCGGCCACTCCAAGGGGCTCTTGGACACCCTTCTGGCCTGGGGGGAGGGTTTCTGCGACTTTAGCGCCACTGCCCCAACACCTCGGCCTTCCCTTCCCTGCTGCAGAGACTCAGATTCTAAGTCCATCAGCAAAGAATCAAGGGACCAGGGCCCAAGGGCACCCCTCGCTCGCCTCCTGTGTGGCCGAGGCCCTGCTGGTCGGGGGCAGAGCACCTTCTGACCCTCCAGGCCTGTGGACACGGTCCTGAGGTATCTGGCCGCAGCTCCGCAGACCTGGGCTCAGGGACAGTCCCCGAGGCCCCAGGACAGCAGGGCCCAGGTGGCAGAGGGTGGGGGCTTGCATTCCGGACCACACAGGAGACTCTGAGAGGCGGAAAGGGAAGGAGAGGTGGGTCCCAGGACCAGGGGAGCAACACGGCCGCAGGTGTCTGTCACCCCACTCAACAGAGACGGCCTCCAGGCGGCGTTCCCAGCTCCCAGCCTGGCAGAGGGGGGGCTCGAGTAGGGTCGCTCTTCTGCCTCTGCCCCCTGCCCCCTGCCCTCCGCCCTCTGCCCTCTGCTCTGTTCTCTGTGCTGCGGCCCGCCACGGGCCCTAGTTCCTGAGGCATCTGGGCAATCCCGAATCGCACGAGGGCCGACGGGGACAGGGAGGGACCGGGACAGCTGGCTGATGGTCCAGCTGCCCACGACTGGACACTCACCCGGGGGTGCGGGCACAGCGCCCACAGGGAGAGCCCTCGGGACAAGCACCAGGTGCCGACAGACCCTGGATGTCCTTTCCAGGCTGATGCGAGTTGCCCGGGAGTGGACGCCACGAGGGAGGGCAAGGCCGCGCTCGGCCACGTCAGGGTGTGCATCTCCGCGGCCGCATCCCTCACTGTCCCCCCGGTCCACCAGAGCCCTGAAGAGGGGACAGCCTGTGTACTGCAGACGGAGGCCTGGGGCCGGGTCCCTGTCCCGTCAGCCGAGCAGGATGGCCTCGGGCACGTCACACATCATCTCCTCTGGGCGGTGGAGGCCGCGCGCTGCCCACCTAGTGACTTGTGGGAGGCCCGAGGAGGTGCCCAGGCCACCACCACCGCCACCACCGCCACCTTTATCAGCAGCACGGCTGCCACCATCGCGCCACCATCACTTCCACCCCCTGGGACGGCACGCGGGCCAGGCCACATCCTGGAGGGTCTGCCTACTCCGCGGGGCCCAGCGGGCTCCCAGTCCCTCTGTCTGCCTGTTTACTTGGACCCTGACCACTTGCTCACAGTGTCTGGGGCTGGTGGCAGCTGAGGTCACTGGGGAAACCTCAGCGAGAAGGGAGGGTGCCGGATGCCTGGCCTGCTGGCGGGAGGAAGCGGGTGCGCGGGGCCAGGCTGGCCGCGGGGAGAGGGAGTGGCAGCCCGCGCCCAGCCTGAAGCAGGATCAGCTCCTTTCTGTCAAAGTTTGGTTTCCCAAAACCCGTGAAGCCAATCACGCCCACGGCAGATTGAATGGATGAGTCGGACCCTGAGCACGTTCTTTGCACAAGCGTGTTGGCAGGAACCCACCTTCGCACCACCCGCAGGTGAGGACACAGGGGGAGCCTCTCTCCCCTTTCACATCCTGCGCTGGACTTCGTGATGGTCACTGCCTTGCTTTTCTAAACAGTGTTATCATGGATTAGCTTTGCCCATTTCTTCATTTCCAATCAGCAAAATCTTGCTGCCGCGTCCTAGTACCTGCCTCTCCCTGAGCGGAGTCCCTCCTGCCGGCGGCGGGGGCAGCGGCGGGCCCCACCGGGCACACAGCCCGCACGCTGTCCACGCCGCTCTGAGGGTTACATCGGGGTTGTGTCCAGGTGTTTTGCTTTATGAATAACATGGCCATGGACAGTCCCACAAAATCCCCAAGTCCTCCACGCGGGAATTTCTCCAGGGCTGATGGCGGGGTGGGGGGGCCATCTGGGGTGTGTTCCCTGGGCTTTTCCAAGATGCTGGTGCCGAGTGACCCCCAACCCGGCCAGGCGTGAGGGTTCCCGCGCCCTCACCCGTCACTGGTTTGGTCACTTTTTAAACTTTGCCAAGCTGCCGGGTGAGTAATGATGTTGCATTGTGCTCTTAACTCACTCTTCCTGACTCCTGGTGAGTCGGATCACAGCTGGGCTCCTCTTTCTGAGAGCGTTGCCCTGGGATTCCCAGCAGAGGTCGGTTTCCTCGTCCCGGGCCCTCCTTGTTGGGCTGCGTGTGTGCGAATCTCCTCCCACTCTGTGGCTGTCTCCTCACGCCTTTTATGGAGCCTTTTAATGAAACGGAATTTCTTCATTTTGATGTGTTAGAATTGAGCAGTCTTTGCTTTCATGGCTGTTATTTTGTAAGTTGTAGAAGTCCATCCACAGCCCAGAGCTACAAAGATGTCCCTGTATATTCTCTAAAATGCTCTAGTTTTGTGTTCCCTTCAAGGGTTTATCTACCTGGGTCATTTTTTAGTGTGAAGTAGACCCTCACCCCCCACTTAAGTGGCCGTTCATCTCTGTCTTCAACGCCCGTTGGTTTCTGCAGTCTTGGGGGCAGGGCCTTGCGCTGTGACCCCCCGCCCCGCCCCGTGGATCCGAGAAGAGCTGTTGACTTTCCGTCCGTTCAGCGTCTTCCTTGTCGTGGGGACGGGGTGGCCGTGTCCCAGCTCCGTGAATGCAGCGGCAGACCCGGAATCAGCCGCCCCTGCCGGGTGTCAGCGCCTTGCGCGTGGCCTGTTTTGGAGCTCCCTGCTCTGCTCCACGGGTCTGTCCTGTTCCCACATCGGCGCCGCCGGGTCATGAAGACCAAAGCTACAGCCGCCGCCACGTCAAAGCCAGTCTGTCTCTTGTCCTTCAGAGCGGCTTAGCTATCCTCAGCTCTCTGCATCTCAGCATAGATTTTCGAATCAATTTGCAACGATCCACCAAAATTAAAAAAGAAATTTAGGCTGGGGTTATACAAAATCCACGGATTCTTTTGGGGAGAATTGGCTCTCAGTTCATGTCCACAGTGTTTCATTGCTCTAATTATTTCGGTCTTGTATGTCTCAACTTTTTTGGATCAGCTTCCTCTGTAAGAATCTTACACATCTTTTGTTTTTCTTACGCATTTCATACTTTTATGCCTTTGTAAATGATACATTTTCTAACTCTAAGTTTGTCACTGGCCTACAGAGAAGCAGCTAAGTTTTACATACTGATTTCGAATGGAGCAAACTTCCTGGGCCTCTCATTGATTTTGCCAGCGTATCTGCTGGTTCTTCAGCCCTCTCTCCACACGTCAGGGCGCCCTCTGTGAGCAGGGAAAGTTTTCTGTTCTCCTTGTCGATCCCTACTCCCTTCATCTATTTTCGCACCTTGTGGCTTTGGCAGGGCCTCCAGAATGATGCCGCGTGAGACTGGCGGCGGGGAACTTCTTCCTTGTTCCCAGTCTCAGAGTGAAAGCTACAGCGTTTCGTATACATACAATTACAGCCAAGGAATTTCCCTCTGTTCCTAACGGAAGCATTTTTGTTCACAAATGCGTATTGAATTTTATCAAACATTTTCCTTCATCTGTTGGTGTGAGCTTCCCCATAAATCTGTTGCGATGCATGATTACATTAATTGATGTTATAGTATTAAACCACTATTTTTTTCCTGGGATAAACACAGCTTGGTCATTATCGCTTTTGTATGTTGTAAAGCAATGTCTTTGATTTTTTTAGGACCTGAAATTTTCCTTTCTTGGACCGCTCTTCACAAGTTTTGTTTTCAAGGGCCTATTAGCTTCTTAAAATGAGTCGAGAGTATTTCCTTCTTTGCTGTGCCTGGAAGAGTTGAGTGGATTATTTGTTTCTTGAATATATTGCTAAAAATCACCAGTGAAGGCATTTGAGCTGGAATTTCTTAATAAGAGAATTTTTAATTTTAAACATATAAAAGTACTGTAATGAAGATTCTCATGCGTTGCTGGTAAGGGTGCAAACTGATACCTTCGCTCTGGGTGACAACGCAGCAATTTCTACTAAAGCTAAATGGTCACACCCCCAGTGTGATCAGGACCTGCGCACACATATCTGCCCAGACAAGCGTGCGTCGCGCCTGCTTTGCCCTGAGAGCCCAGAGCTGGAAACTGCCTACTTGTGCATCCCCGGGGCTGTGGTTTATCCCAATGACAGCAGAGCGCTCACCCGTGAAGCAGAACACCCGGCAGAGTTGCGTGATGTGAGTGGGTGTCACGGGCACGGAGCAGGGGGACAGGAGCCGACGCGGTGATCTCACCCACGGCGGCCTGAGGAGGAGCAAAGCCGAGTGACGGAGATGGACGCCTGCGGGGCCGGACTGGGCCTGGAGCTAAGTCAGATCAGAGCCTCTCGGGCAAGACCCCCTTGGTCACAGCCACGGCGGAGACCCCAGCACCTGGGCCCGCGGAGTGGACGCCTCTGGGGGAGGCTGGAGCTGCCTCTCCCGTCTGTGGGCCCCCCCCCTCGGCCCCTCCTCCGTGTGTCCAGCAGAACGTTGCCTGGTCCACCAGCTGGCTGCAGGGATGGGCTGTCCCTCCAGCGAAGGCACCGTGGCCATCACAGGAGGGCGGAAAGGGCAGCAGAACCCATCTGCCCCCGGCACAGACTCCTGCCTCGGCCAGGCGCTGAGGACCCTGAGGGCATCAGGACTGGCAGGGTCTCCCCGGCCGCTGGGGCCGGGGCCTGGGGTTTCCGTGCAAGCCTGTGACTTGGGGTCCAGATTCTCCCAGCACCACTTTGGTCCTGGACCAGCTGGTTCTCATTTTCACGCAGCTGCTCAGTGACTTGGTCGTTTCCTTCAGTGGGGATGCGGTTTCAGGATCCACAGACCCCCTCTGCCTACAAACTGTGGGCCTAGCTTCGCCCCCCCCCCCCGGGAGGACTCTGTCCGAGGACCCTGAAATCCTCCCCACTTGTGGGGGACGCCCGTCCCTGCAGACACTTGGGTCTGCGGTCGGGACATGTCCTCCCAGGGGCAGAGCCAGCATCGCAGTGGGAGAGGGGTCAGGAGGGCAGATTCTGCAAAAGGAGGGGGACATTCCTCGACAAGAGGAGGCACGGCCGGTCTGCGAATTCCGGATGCGGCTCCAGGCACAAGCCTGGTCTTGCGGGGACGGGCCGCCCCTCCTGGTGCTGACAGCCCGGCCCACGGGGCAGCCTCTCCGGGCTGCAGGTGGCCTATCGGAGACAGGAGATCAGCCCCGGGGCCGGGGAGATTGATGGCATTCCTGGGGACCTGCACCCTGCGCGGACGCAGCCCCAGATCCGGAGGCCAGTCTGTGAGCGTCCGTGGTGCCGTAGGCCGCGTCGAGATGAGCTGGCCCTGGCCCTGGGCCGGGAAGATAAGACACCTACATAAACAAGGGCACAAAGGCTGCTCTCACGGCCACGCCAGCTGCGTGCCAAGCCCTCGGCGGGCACTTTATGGTGTGTTATCTGCCCTGCGCCCCACAACAGCCCTGCCAGGTGGGGTTTTTGCTCCCATTAAACAGATAAGGAGACAGGGTTCCAAGAGGCGAGGGGGCGGCCAAGGTCACGCAGGTTATAAAGTGGCTGTGCCTGGATTCCGCCCAGGCCCACCTGGACAGAAGCCCACCTCCCTTTAATAGAGTAATAAATAGACTCTTTGTTTTAAAGAAAACATTCCGAAAAGCAATGCTGGTTCTGGGGATAGATTAGGCGTGGGACACGTGCACGGCCTCCACCCCTCCTAGCATCCCACAGACCTGCCACGAGATGCCGCCTTCAGAGGCAGAAGCCCGGGGCAGTGGGGAGACAGGACAGCAGCTCAAGGGCTGTGGCACAGCCCAGTCTGCATGCAGAACCCACGTAAGGCCAGGGAGTGGTGGCCCCAGGTGCCTCGCGCTCCGAGGTGAGCCCCCAGTCCGCACCCCCATGACTCCCTTCTCTGACCCCAGCAGGATTTGGAGATTTGTTCAGATAACCTGGTCTCTGTGATGCCAGACTAGCTGAGAGCTGGAAACCGCAGGACCAACAGGAATCTAGAGGGTGGGTGTGACAGCAGCCCAGCACAGGCAGTGTCTCCCTTTCCAGCAGGAGCCCAGGAGGGTCTTTCCAGAAAACAGCACCTTCCAGGAGGACATGGCCCTGGAGGGTCTGGGCTAAGTGGCCCAGCCTGATCCCCTCATGTTGTGCACACAGCGGTCCTCAGGCTGCAGCAGGATAAACAAGGTCCAAAGCAAACCCAGAGATGCTGGAATAGGACAGGGCCCAGGTGAGGAGACCAGGTCAGAAAATTTCTCAGATGTCCTCGGTGTGAGGACAGACCCGGTGACCGAGACACAGCCCTGCACTGTTGAGAAGGGGCACCCAGAACAGGAAGAGCCTTTGAAATAAAAATCCGATAGTCAAACCGAAGATC
Source organism: Hippopotamus amphibius kiboko (assembly GCF_030028045.1). Lineage (NCBI taxonomy): Eukaryota > Metazoa > Chordata > Mammalia > Artiodactyla > Hippopotamidae > Hippopotamus > Hippopotamus amphibius. Next base: position 143,986,508 of record NC_080194.1, on the reverse strand, counting down.
TGGGTGATAAGGTTGAAGAAATCTCCCAGAAGGAAGAGCCAAAGGAGAAAGTGGCACAAAATTGGAAGAAAAGAGTCTTAGAGTCACGGACGACCAGGTCGGGGGCCCGACCTCCAAACAGGACTTTAGAAAAAGAGACTAGAGAAAACGGAGGGAAGGAAATCACACGAAACTATTCAAGAAAATGTCCAGGACCAAAGGACACGTTTAGAGAGAGAGACACGGCAGAGAACTGGCCACAAAGGGACAAGGGGACAACAAAGGAACAAGTTGGAGCCATTCAACCGTTCCGACGTCTCCACAATGGCGTGGAAGCTATGAGTTCTTGAAACTCGTGGTATCTCCATGGCTTTGTAGGAAAGTCATTGCAGCTGGGACTCCACGGGCAGCCACACCACCTGCCACGCGCCACGCAGCCAGGATAGTGCGGCCACGTCTGGTGTGATGCTCCCAGACAACCTCATGCAGACACACACACAACCACACACGGCTCACAGGCAGGATCCTGTCGTAAGGATGCTGTCGCAGGAGGCTTCCCTTGACAACGGCACACAGCCCTGCTCTTTCTTCTTACCAGCCGTGCACATTCCTTTCTACACACACGGTGACCTACTCAGCCACCCTGTAGATGTGATGGGCTTGGAACCTACGTCAGTGTTTTAGCTCTTCCCAAACTGCACAGAGACGGTCCACAAGCCGGTCCTGGGGCGTGTGCGTGAGCATCTTGGTGAGACAGAGGCCCAGAAGCAGAATCGCCAGTGCCCCTGCTCTGGATGTTGGCGGGTACTGCCCTCCAGGGGGTGGACTCAGTTCACAACCCCCACGTCGGAGTGAGAGGGCGCTTCTGGGCAGCCTTGCCAGCCTGAAATGTCTGCAGTCTCCTCAGTCGGTCAGTCTGGTAGCCACCTCTCCAAAAGGGGCAGGTGTGGGTTTCCCAGATCACCTGCGAGGTGGAGGTCCTTTCCTCTCCGGAGACTCACAGGAGCCCATGCTGTGCCCCGTCTCCTGTCACTTCTTTTGCTTTTCGTCACTGACATGTAGATAGTCCTCCTGTAACCAGAGTAATAACTCTGTCGAGTAAACACGCGCTCACCCTACCATCCACGTCTTAACTTCCATACACAAGGTTTACATCGTCAGGTGATCAGACCTGTGAATCTTTCCCTCTGTGGTTGCTGGGTTTGTACGTTGGCTCATAAAACATGCCAAGTCCCTAGGAACGTCAGGTCCTACGGCCTTTTCTCAACCAGCTGTAGGAGCTGGTCAGCTGCAGCCGGCCCTGCCTTCCCACGGCCGAGGTGGGGGGAGGGGAGCTCCACCCTCCCCTCCCAGTGCCGTTCCCTGAGTCCCCGACCACTCAGGGGGGCTGTCCCCAACGTGCACGGAGCGCTTCCTGGTTCGGGGTTCAAACTGCGGGTCCAATTACAGGAGGAATGCAGACCTGGGGAGACAGTGGGTGACCCCCGCTCTCTTCTTTCCTGGAAGACCCTGGTGAAGCCACAGGGGCTCGGAGCCCAGCAGGACGTTGAGCAGACAACACACCCTCGCTGCCCAAGGGGTAAGCACAGTCACCCCTCGGGTGACTCTGCAGGGACACGCCCTGTGGCCCAGCTGCACCAGCTGGCACAGGTGACACCGGCCCCGGGGTACGCCGCAGGCCTCTTCCAGCCCCACCAGCTCCTCAGGAGGAAAAGATTGCTCAGGAACCAAGGGGGTGGGCAACCAGGAGCACACGCCAGGCCTGGATTTGATTGTGGGGAAGCAGCCTGGCCACGGCACCCTGACAGGCGCCCAGCTCTCCCAGGAGATGCCCCGAGGTGTCCCTGCCTCCTCCCGGCTCCTCAGCTCCCCCTGGGGTCTGAGCCCGCCGGTCTGGACACACTCACTCAGCTCCCTGAGCTCCCCGCAGCCCTGACTGGCATCTGAACACGTGACACCCTCCAGGCAGATCCGCGTGTCTGGAGGCCCGCTCAGAGGCTGGAGAGCACAGCACCCCGCCTGCCCCCACCCTCGGACGGAAAGTCTCGGCACCGAGAAGGCAGACGTTTTCTTCTTTCTCTTTGTCCGGAGACAGCCACCGCACAACATTTGGCTGTTGCAAAGCCGCACAATAGCCAGGGCTGCAAATCCAAGAGAGAAAGGGGGTGGGGATAAGAGGCGCAGCGTCTATGTGACATTTTAGTGAGGCCCTCTCCAGGAACGGGCCCATCCCTAAGATTTGCTGGTCGAGGACCTGAGCCCTCCTTTGCGTGGGACTCGAGAGGGTCCCCACAGAGCAAGGGCGCCCCGACCCGCCCCTGCAGCTGGGACCCGCCCAGCACGGCCTGGGGGTCCAGAGCTCCTGTGGGGGCCCGTTGCTCTGCCAGCCGCTGCCCCCCGTCCTGGGCATGCATTGGGCCTCCCCTTTCAAAGCCAGTCCGGATGCCAAGAAAACCACGTTTCTGCCTCGCCTCGTCCTCCCGGGCCACTGAACTCTCCCTCTTCCCCGGGGCTGCTCCCGTGAGCCCAGAGGGTGCTTCCAGAAGGACATCTGGGCACGTTGCCCCCAAGGGGACCAAACCCACGAACCCCCTGCCCTTTCCGCCAACACGTGAAGGAAACTGGAGATCCGGGGGCAGGTGGACCCCACCCCGCCTCGCGTAGAGCCTGCCGGGCATCTCTGGGCGGAGGGCCAGCCTCGCGGGCAACCGGCCAGGGCGCCGCCCCCCCACCTGGGCTCTCCCTCCTCGAGACGGACAGCCCCCAGCACCCCCGCCTCCGGCTGGCCTGGCTCCCTCCTCAGGCAGCCGCCCAGCCTGGGCTCAGACAGGGACCCCAGAGGGCTGCTTTCTCAACCCAGCAAACCCCCCGGCCCCCACCTCCACCAGCTTTTTAATGGTTAACGAGAGTAATAAAAGCCAACGATAGTGCGGTTTTTGATCCCTTATCAGCATCCCAGAAGCCTGTGACGGCTGTGAACGGGCCACTCGGGGACCCGGCCCGACCACCCTTTCATGTGCAGCCAGGCGGCTCAGAAGGGAGGAAGATTTTCCAAACCAGACGCCCTGCGCCAGTGCAAATTTTGCAGTAAAAATAGACTAGGAAATTCCTAATCTGCTGTTTCATGTGTGGCAAGCGGTTTTGTGGCAGGACAGGGGCCCGAGAACGCCGTCCCTTCATCTGAGACCTGGCCTCCTTCCCCCAAGCGAGCGCACGCATGGCCTGAGGCCTCTGTGCTTTGCAACCAGCTGGCCAGGCTTCACTGTGGGGACCAGACTCTGACAGGCTTGCCAGCGTCCCCTCAACTTTGATCTGCATTTGGCACCGTGAACACTCCAGCTTCCACCCTGGCATCAGAGCCCCAGGGCCTCGGTCCCCGCGGCGCAGCTTCCCCAGGTGGCTTTCCAACGCTGCGGACAACCGAGCCCAGACACGGGGCCAGAGAACCCCGGGGTCCGCCTGCTGCCGGCAGCCCTGGGAAAACTCAGGAGAAGGCGGAGGCCCATCAGGGCTGTGCGAGCCTGGCGGTGGGGGCACTGTCGTCTGGGGGCACCTGCCCTGTGCCGAGCTCTCTGCGTCTTAACGGCTGGGGTGCATTTTACCTCCAGTTCTTAAGAAAGCACAGCCTTCTGGTCATGCTCACAAGTCTAGGAATTGTGAATATGATTTACCGGGAAAAAAAAAATTCCAGAAAAATAGTTCTGGCTGATGTTGTTTGGCGTTCTGAGGGTCCGGCCTCTTATCTGAGGGTGCTGGATCCGGAGCAAAGGTGTGAACGAAGCAGTCAGTGAACGAACGAATGGACGGCACGCCCCTCTTCCAGGATGGACGGCAGCAGCTCGAAAGCGCCCCATTTGGGGTCTGGGAGCCGAGAGCTCTTTCTTTCCCCTTTAAGGTCCCGGTTCTGGGGCCCCAGGGCAGGGTGGGCGCTGGCGCGGGGCTGGAGCAGCCCGGAGCCGCCCCAGAAGCCCTGCTCCTCTCCACAGAAAAGTGAGGGCCCTACTCCAGGTCTGGCTCCTTCCCACCCCCATTTCTGCTGAATTTTCACCTGTTCCACCTGCAGTCACGACGGGGTATCTGAGGACACTCTGTGCGGAGCCCCGTGGGCCCCCTCCGTCCCTGCCTCCCTGGTGCATCCCCCTCTAGGGGTGCCTGGGCCAGGTGCTGGGACCCACAGGTGGAAATGGGGACACAGTTCCCGCCCTTGGGGATCTCAGGATCTGGTGGGAGAGAAGAGCGTGGAAACATCACCCAGATTCAGGGTTCAGGCACCTCCTTCAGCCCTGATCCCACCATGTGAAGGCTGGCCGAAGGGCAGATGGCCATCGGCACGGCACCAGCAGTAGCCCCACGATGGGGGAGGGTATTCCGGCGGTGCAGCTACGGGGCCCTGGCTGTGAGGCCATGGGAAGGGGTGCAGGGGGTGGGCTGGACAAGAAGGTGGGCACACCGGCTCCAAGTGCAGTGACACGACTGTCTGGGTCTCTGGATTTATCATGCTGACCGGAGCTGCTAATTTTAGGGAGATGTACCGTGTCTGCCTCACTCCAACTGGGATGCACACTGGGGAGTGAGTAAATGGTGGGTGGTGAAGGTGATAGAGCCTGCTGCCTCCCTTGCCGGGCCACCCTCGGCAGGGCTATCACATGGCCACAGCAGCCTGGTCCTGGCTCCCGCCAGCTGGAGAAGAAAGCCCAGATGTATGGAATTTGCCGGAAGGCCCAAGAGGCAGAAATTCCACAAAGGGACCCACCCCGTGTCTGCACTGATACAACCAGGTTGCTGGCCCCCAAAAGGCTCCCAGGGGCCCTGGAGACACCAAAACAGCCCAGCTCTCATCGCACGGCCTCTGGGGATGAGCCCAGCCAGACAGGGCCCCAGCCCAGCAGCGGGTCTGGCGTGTGCCACCCACCAGCAGGGTGACCCCAGGGGGCCCTCAGCTACTCTGACCCTCGGCTTCCAGACCCCAAGGTCCATTTCTCTTCAAGGTGGTGGTTCCAACCCTTTGGGTGCTAAGGTCAGAGCTCGGGGGTCAGGACCCTGGGGGCCTGGGGGAGAGTCACCAGCTCTCGAGGGACAGGACCTCCCAAAGCCCACGGGAAGCTCGGCTGCCCAGCCTGTGTCCAGCAGTGGACAGCAGGACGGCCTGCCTTACAGACAGAGGAGCAGAGCACAGGGAGGCAGGGAGGCTCAGAAAAGCACCAGGTCGTCAACCCCTGGCGAGTATTTAAAGCTGGAGAAAGGCACCCTGTGAAGATACTGGCTGTCTCGAGTCCAGAGCTGAAAGTTCACTCGAAGTTCACGGATGCCTTTGTGCCCATGCCACCAACATCCTTCCTGGGCTGTGGGAAAAACACCGCCGGATGCCTGAGAAGCCCTTCCTGGCCTGGGACTCTGGGTGCGCCCGGCCTGGAGGGGCACCGGCCCAGCAGGGAGCCGGCGGTAGCCTCCCAGAGCCATCGTTCTGACTCCTGCTGCCCTCCTCTCCTGGGCGCCTCTCTGCCAGCCCCCCTGCTCAGAGTCTGCCTGCCAACTTGAGTCCAGCTGTCTTCCCAGGGGCAGAGCCATTTCAAAGGACCCCAGAGGATGAAGAGGAGCTCGCCAGGCAGAGAGGAGGGAGGGCAGCGGGCGTGGGAACCGAGGAGCTCAGCCCCAGGGAGCGACCGTGTGCAGAGGACTGACGAGAGCGGGGCTGGGGGGTGGGCTGTGCGGCTCTGGAAAGCCCCGGGGTGGGGGCTCCGCGGGGCCGCCCTGGCTGGTGGCCGGCTGCTCCACAGGAAGAGGTTTTCCTTCTTCTCTGGCTGGAAAGGAGAGGAGGAGAGGGAGGGGGTGGGAGGGAGCTGCAGGGCGGCCCCCGTCCCTGCTCCCCTGCCGTCTCTGGCGGCATCCAGGAGGAAGGAAGGAAGCTGCGGGCAGGTGCCAGCTTGCTGCAGCTGGAGGGCGGCCGCCCGGCCAGGCGGCCTGCACCACGCGTGTTAGGACGCGCCGCTCAGCCAGCCCTCTCCGCCGCCCCCCTCGAGAGTCCTGGCTCCTCGACAGGTCGGGAGAAGGGATCCAGGAGCTGGGACGAGGGTTACGTTCTCACGTCTGCCGGCGGGCAGCCAGGGGCTCGGCCTGTGGGGACGGAGGGACACCTCTGCACTGGGAGGGCCTGGGACACGAGGCTTGGGCCCGAGGGAACAACCCAACAGTGAGAGGACACGAGGCACCAACTCTCCCGGCAACTCGTTTATGGTGATAAAAACTGGCTGCTTGGAATGGAAGAGGGATTCATTAGAAAGAATCAAAAACATTTTTCTGGGATTTGATGATAGAAATACTGTATGTCTTGAGTGGGGTGGTTGTCACACAAGTACACAAAATTGTTAAAACTCATCATACTATGCAGTTAGGTTCTGTGCATTTTATTTTATGTAAGCTACAATATATCTCAATAAAATATGGTTTTCAATGTTAAAAAGCAAAAAAAAAAAAAGAGTGGGAGACTCATCGAGCTGCAGGTCCGTGTTCATTCCTGTATCTGAGCCTCAGCGTCCTTGTCTGAGCAATGGGCCAACAGCCTGTTACAAGGCCCACCTTATCAGAGATGGTGGACGTAGCTGCTCCCTGAGGGCTGTGTGGATGGTTGGATGGATGGATGGAAGAATGGGTGATGGGCAGGTGGATGGATGGATGGGTGATGGGTAGATGGATAAATGGATGGATGGATGGGTGGAGGGTGGGAAGATGGATAACTTGCGGGTGCAGCAGAATTTCAGAAAACATAGCAACAGGCAGAGTTGGAGACTGTCATTAGTTCAGCAGTGTTTCCTGTGTGTCTGTGACGTGTCCATTCGTGTGCACGGCACCAGAGGAGGTGCTACGTGAGAAACAGAACCAGACTTTGCGGGGGGGGCTCTGGGGACAAGCACCGCATCTTCTGCTGCGAATCACGCCAACACTAGCACCTCAGCGAAACTGCAGGCAGCCCCCGCAAAGACAGCCCTTACCCCCCCAACACCAGGGCCAGCACAGAAGCCCTGGAGAGAGGAGGCTGCGGTCAGACAGGCCCAGCTGCAGGCGAGGGTCCACGGTGGGAAGGATGTGCCGAGTCGGGGCAGGGTCCTCCAGCCGCGCCGAGGATGCCCTGTGAGTGGCCCCTGAGGGCCTGACCCTGCCCCCCCCCCCCCCCCGCCCCCGACCGCTGATCCTTTCTGTGTCTCCCTCATGCTGGGCTCTGGCTGGCTCCCCGTGGACGCTCCCTCGTGGAACTTCGTGAAGATCTCCGCGGCACTCACTGTCTGTCAAGGACCCTCTCCCACTGACATGAGAAAACAGTGAGAAGGGAGCTGGAGGCTGGCCTCCGGGGGCCCTTGGAGGGCCTGGTCTGCGCACCGTCCGGGACTCCCTGAGGACCACTGCCTCTGTCTGCACCTCTGGTGTCTCCTCTGGTCCCAGCCTCGGCTTCCCCGTGGCTTCTGCTCCCTTCTGTCGGGGGCTTAAACGAGGCCCCGACCTTACATCAGCTCACCGACTGATAATTCTTCAAGTTTCTGAGTCCAAGTCCATGACAGAGACCTGTCCCCATTGTCCAGCGGTCACTGGAGGCCGGCTGTACTGGTCATGGGTCTGCAGGCGCCCTGGAAGGGGTGTCCTGGAGTTGGCTCTTTTCTGGATGGGGCCCAAGTGGAGTCCCCGACCCAGGGCCGTCCACGTCAGGGACAAGGCTCTGCCCTCAGACTCAGCACCGTTAGAAGGGACAGTAAAGCGGCCTCATGAATACCTCCATGCAGCTGAGAAAAAAGGGAAAAATTCTTGAATAAACACAAACCATCAAAACTCAGCCAAGATGAAACAGATCATTTGAATAGTTCTATAACCATGGAAGGAACTGAATTGATAATTTAGAATTTCCCCAAAAAGGAAGTCTCCCAGATCCAATGGCTTTACTGGAGAATTCTACCAAAAATTTAAAGAAGGAAGGACACCAATTTTACACAATTTCTTCCAGAACGTAGAAGAGGAGGGAACACTTCCCAGCCTATTCCAAGAAACTGGCATTATCCTGATACCAAAACTGGACAAGGACATTAGAAACACAAACCGAAAACTACCACCGACCAATGCCTCTCATGAACTTAGGTGCAAAAATCCTCCATGAGATAAAAGCAAATTGAATCCAACAATGTGCACAAAGAATTAGACACCAGCGCCAGGTGGGATCTATTCCAAGTTTGCAAGTCTATTCAATGTTGAAAAACCAGAGAATGAAATTTGCCATATCAACAAGCTAAAAAAGAAACATGACGTAATCATACCAATTGAAGCAGAAAATACCTCTGACAACAGGCAACACCCATTCATAACAAAAGCCCAAGGTGAACTGGGAGGGGGTGAATTTCCTCAGCTCAACGCGAGACAGGCTTGCTCTCAGGGTTGGAGATGACCCTGCACAGCCAGAAAAATGATTACTTATTTATATTCAGTAAACAAGCAACAGCCATCATTTTTGAGCACCTCCTCTGCTCAGGTGTCTTTCGGGGCATTTGACACAAGCACGTTCCGGGAGAGGAAGCCGAGGCTCTGGGAGGCGTGGGTCCCCAGGGTCTGCAGCTACGGGGAGGAGTCTAGGCTCCGCGTTTCCTGTGGTTCCCACACTCCTGGGCCCTGGGGAGAGCGGGGCCGTTTCCCCCACTTCTCTTAACTTGGTTTCCGCTCCCGATGCCGGAGCCCAGCGGCTGAGCCTGACCTGGAGCTCCTCCCGGGAGCCCTCGGGCCGTGTGATGGGGATGGAGGCCAGCAGGCCCGAGGTCTGGGGGGAGACCCGGCTCGGGAACGAGGGGCGGATGGGCTGGGTTCCTGGCGGGCAGGGCGTCCGGCCGTGTGTGGGAATGCCGATGACGGGGAAGCCACATCAGAGGGCCGTGGCCTTCCTCTGGCCCGGCCGGCCCTGGTCTGGTCCGGCTGGTTGCTTCTGAGCAGGGGAAGCACAGTGAAATCGCCTCACACGTGAAGCCGTATGAGAACACACCCCGCCAGTGGGTGCCGGGGAGAGGGCACGTACGGTCCGCTTGCAGGTGTGCTGGACGCCCCAGACCCGCAGTGGTGAAGGCCTCCTAGTTCCAGCCCAGCCCACACGGGCCCAAAACAGCCTCTTTAGCCACTGGCCGCCTTTCCCGTGGGTGTCTGGGGCCTGAGGCCTCAGGACCGGGCTGGGGTGGGGGTGGGGGTGCAACGGTCCCTAGGCCTCAGCGCTGAGCACGTCGTACGGATGGGTCAGTTCAGAGCAAAGAGGAGCCTCGGGGCTCATCCCTCCCACCTCCCCACCACGCCACACCCCCAAGATGGGAAGGGGAGCACTCAGGAGGGAGGCCAGTGGGTCTACGTAACACAGAGCTGGGAGTGGAGGCAGAGGTGGGGAGGTCCGGGGAGGAGGAGGAGGCGGTGGGCAGGAACAGGCTGCTGACCTCCAGGGACACAGCTCAGTCCTGGCTGAGGCTGGCCGTTGGGCCCTGCAGCCCTGAATGGGGCCCGTTTTGAGCCTGGACCCCAAGGACCCAGAAACCACAGGGTCGGGTATCCCAGCTCAGACCCTGGAACAGGTGCTCAGAAAGCCTGCGGCCTGGAGGTGGAGGGAGAGCCCAGCCTCCCTGCAAGGTTCGCCTCCCCCCCACAGCCCCATCTCTGCGAGTAGCAGCCGGAGATCGAGGGTGGCGCCAGAAACAGGCTGTCACTGCCGGGGCCTCCCTCTCTCAAGACCCCTGGCTGCAGGACGGGCACGCGGCGTCTGTGTCCCCCAGAAGGTGACCGCTTGTCCGCCGCATCCCCACCCAGCTGCTGGGTCACATGGCTGGGAGGGAACAGAGGGGCCCCGGGCTCGGATGGGCGCCCCTGCCCCCACGAGGCCCTCGTCTCTAGGCTCTAAGAGCGATCCCCGCAGGGAGCTGTGGCCGCCGGAGCCCGGCGAGGACTTTGTGCTGCAGAGGGGGAGCCGGAGCAGCTGGTTGGGGGCATTCGTCACACAGCAGCTGTGCCAGGGTGACACATCTGTCCCTCAGGCTTGGGGCTGCGGCCGGCTTCCGCCTCGCTCGAGCGCTGCCTTCTGAGTTGGTGAGCCTTGGAGGTTTTCTGCTGGAGGATCCCCTGAGCCCCTGCCCGCGGTTGCGGCCCACACCTGCCTCTGTCCCTCCTCTGAGCCCCAGCAGATACCCGGTGACCTCCGGCACGGGAGGGCCCCGTCCTGGCCACAGTAGTTTCCAGCCTCAGGCAGGGAAGCCCCAGTCTCTGACCCAAGCCCTCTGATCCACCCCGTCTGGAGCCCCCGCGCCCACCTCTCGGACGCCCCCACGGGCCAGCCCACACTGTCTCCTCGGGCCTGCCGAGGTCCCGTCACCTCGAGGCCTTGGCAGGCGCAGCCCTCTCTGCCCAGAAGGCCCCGCCCCCCCGCTCCCATGCTGCCCCCCCCGACTCTCCCGGAGCCCCGGTTCCCCTGTGTCCTCGGCACCAGCACCGTCCGGGGCCGCGCGGCTCACCTGCCTGTTGGCGGGTTCGTGGCTGCCGTTCCCGCTGGCTCCTGAGTTTCCCGATAGCAGGGACCCTGTCTTCTTGGCTGCCTTGTAACCTTGGTGACAAGTGCAGGACACCCCGTAAATCCTGCTGGGCGCACAGATGAGCGGGGGGCGGGCAGCAGGGAGGGATGGCGTCTGATCTGCGTCCCTGGAAGAAGGCTCCGAGAAAGGAACCCCACGGAGAGGGCGGAGAGGTCAGAGGCTGCCGAGGGCTCGGGAGGAGGGGGGGCAGAGAGGTGAGCACGGGGGTCCCCAGGGCAGTGCGGTCACGCTGCACGAAGCCACGATGGTGCGTTTGTCCAAACGCGAAGACCGTAAGACACGAGAACGGACCCAACGAAAGCCACAAACTTCCGTGAAGGACAAAGTAGCAACATCGGTTCATCGGCCGTGAGGAGGGTTCCGGGTGCTAGCTGGGAGGGGGCTGTGTGTGTGGTCGGGGTCCACGTGCCACCCTCGGCACTTTCTGCTCAATTCTCTGTAAACTTCAAGCCGCTCTAAAAAAAAAAATCCGTCTATTACTTTTCAAAAATCTCTCGGAAACCACGAGACAATCCTGTACCCACCAGGATGGTTAAAAGGAAAAGAGACAATGCCCAACTGTGGTGGGGACGCGGAGCGGTGGGTGCCCTCCTGAGCCGTCGGTGAGAGGGACGCCGGCGGTGTCTCCAGAAGGGAGACTGGTTCCCACAGACACGGGCACAGGTGAGCACCGCAGATGTGTTCAGACGTGTACCCATCCCACAGACACGGGCACAGGTGAGCACCGCAGATGTGTTCAGACGTGTACCCATCCCACAGACACGGGCACAGGTGAGCACCGCAGATGTGTTCAGACGTGTACCCATCCCACAGACACGGGCACAGGTGAGCACCGCAGATGTGTTCAGACGTGTACCCATCCCACAGACACGGGCACAGGTGAGCACCGCAGATGTGTTCAGACGTGTACCCATCCCACAGACACGGGCACAGGTGAGCACCACAGATGTGTTCAGACGTGTACCCCTCACACCAGAAACAGCCCACGTCCACGAGGAGTGAGGGCGTGGTGGCCGTTTTGAACAGCAGAGCCCACAGAGAAGCGACAGTGGCACGTTGCAGTGCGTGGTGGGAGCCAGCACAAACGTGCACTCGTGTGGTCAAGACCAAGGTGAGATCGTGGACGTCTCGTTCGGCTGGAGCGGAGGCGGGGCGGGGCCAGCCGGGGACGGGGTCCTCGCCTCCTGCTGCTGGCCCGGCAGCTGGCACCTCTGCACAGCTGCCCCAGTTCTGGCTGAGGCCCCCTCCTGCCCTCCCCCGCCTCATCCCCCGGCCCCCTCCCGTCCTCCCCCATCTTCCCCCTCCCCCTCCCTCCTCCTCCCTCTACTCCTCCCCACCCCCCGCCTTCAGGACCGTGGCAAAGGCCAACGGTTTCTCTAGGGAACTGGCCTGACTGGGCGAGGACTTTCTGAAACAGACCTCAGAGTGGAATTTTTTTCTCTCAAAATAGAGAGGAATTGGCTGTCCAGGAGTTAAAGATAGAATCCTGTGGCAAGGCCGAGGTCTGAGTGCCTGTCCCAGCTGGCAAAGAGGGGCAGTGGAGGCCTGGCGACCGCTGTTCCGGGGGCTGCGGCTGGCGCTGAGTCACGTGGCCTGCACCCTACTCCTCACCCCCTAGCACGGGCTGGGGCTGGCACTGAATCAGGACTCAGCAGGAGGCATCTGTTGTGCAAGGGAGTGAGGGCTGGGGGCCTCGAGGGGCCTCAGTGTGAGGGCCGGGTCAGTTTCCACGGAGGGCCTCTGGAGGGCTTCCTGGAGGAGGACCACATGGAGGCAACAAAGTACACCGGTAAGCAGGAACCCGCCAGCAGCTCAGGGCCTGGAGATCAGGAGGTCCGAGGGCAGTGCCAGGTGGTCAGCTCGGGGCCAGCAGGGCCCACGTGTCATCTCTGAGGGTGCACTTTATTTGTGGACCGCGAGGAGCCACTGCCAGTCGTGCAGTGAGGGGGTGAGCGGGGGCGGGTTGCAGATGAGGGTCACGCAACAGGAAGAGCCTGCTGAGGGGAGGCCCTGGGGGAGCAGGCAGCGCCGGGGCACCGGGGAGCCGCGGGCCAGGGCGGGGCTCCCCACGCCCCCCACTCCTAAGGGAGCATGTGGGAGTCCTGACGGCCAGGTCTGGCCCATCGAGGGCTGCCTGTCCCTGGGGTGGGGTCACGCCTGGTGCCGCACAGGGTGCTCCCGAGAGGCGCAGGCCAGGGGGTGGCTCGGGGCTGGACCCGCGACCACGGGCAGCTTCCAGCTGCCACCGCGAGTAAGCACAGAGTCTCCTCGAGGGACGCCCAGGTGTGCGCTCACTGTGGTGGGACGTGTGTGTGCCTGAGGGCGCATCCCCGCCGGGGGCCCGGACGGAGGGCGAGACAGCTGGGGGCTGTGCTGTCCTCCCCACACCCGGCGTCCTCGCAGTCTGTGGCCTCGGGGCCTGATGCCACCTCCGGGCTGCGCCTGGCAGGACCCAGGCCCCCCTGCAGCGCGGGCAGCCCTGCCGGGGCTCTGACTCACCTCTCTGGGCCACTTCCTCCTGCCAAGCCGAGCGCTCACCAGTGCCAGGCAGGGCGGTGGCCGTGCACCTGGAGGGCGCTGTGCCCCTCAAGGGAGAGCCGGGTGACCACAGGGGCGGCTGGCCCCCGCCTCCCCGGCCGTTTGCCGCAGGTTCCTTCCCTTCCCAGCACTCCTGCAGCCTGGACCGCCCTTGCTTGGTGCCTGGGGCACCCAGCACCCCGCCTTCCTTCCAGGGGTGGGGGCCGGAGAGGGGGTAGCCCACGTGGGCGTTCGTAAGCAGATGCCCCAATAAGCCCGGGAGGCTGGCACCCCCAATCCAGCAGCCTGACCTCGGTGTTAACCTCCGAGGCAGCTGGTGGGCCAACCAAGCCCCTCCGTCCGCCGGAGTCATTTCAGGTCACAGAACTCACCGTCTACGTGGCGGTGAGGAAAGCAAGGCTGGGAGACCGTCGGCGGCTGCTCGGGGCCACACTGGCAAGAGGAGGGGCACGGACTCAGGCCCAGGCCCCGCTCCCAAGTCCTTTGGCCTCTAAGGCGGCATCTGCGGTTGGGGGCAGAGCCCAGGACGCCACGTGGCGTTCAGGACACACACCCGAGGGAAAGAGAAAGTAAGGCCAAAGCCATGGGCGCCTCGGGGCCCTGTGGGGTCTGGGGCCTTGGGGTGAATCTCCCCCGGCCCCCACCGCCCTCCGCAGCCCAGCTGGGCCCTGGCCTCACGTTCCCCATCAGTGCTTGACCCCGTGGCCATTCTGGTCGGCCGGGCCCACCCACCCATCACACAGCCTCTTCCCCAACTCCCCCATGTCCAAAACGTGAACGCTCCCAGCCCGGCAGGCTTGCCAGGTCGCTGTGAGCAACCCCAAGGTCAGAGTCGGGCAGAGATGTCAGTGGCCTCCACCCCACCCAGCATGCTGGAAGTCGGTGTCCTCCAGCTCAGGTCGAGGGTCTGCAGACCTTCACCCCAGGCCCATGGACGTACACCTGTTGTGTCAAAGTTTGACGGGAACACAGCCGTGTCAATCGTATGGCCCCAGAGCCTAAATGTTTACTGCCTGTCTGTGGCATTCCCATGGCGTACACGGCAGCAAAATGAAAAACAATTAGGAAGCGATGAGTTTTAAGTATTGACTCGCTTTCTAAAAAACAACTTTATTGAGTTATTGTTTTCATACACTAAACTGCACGTATTTCAAGTGTAAAACTGATAAGTGACATATTGTATATGTATATTATTTGTACATAAACATACCTGAGAAACCATCCCCACAGTAAAATAATGGACACGCCCATCACCCCGTGTTTCGTTGGCCCGTGTTTCCTGGAGTTTGTACAAGTGGAGTCACGTGATGGGAAAGCCTTTCCGTCTGGCTCTCTTTGCCCTGATCACTCTGGGAGTCGTCGTGTGGCGCATTCCCTTTCCTTTCTGCTGCTGCGCGCTATTCCATCAGCACACACGCTGTAACACGTTGTCCTATTCGCCCATTGATGGGTATTCAGGCTCCGTCCAGCTCTGGACCGTCACGACTCAGGCGCTGTGGGCACTTGGGTGCGAGTCTTTGCAGGCGTGTGCGGTCACTTCTCTTGGCGGGTCCCCGGGCGTGGAACAGCCGGCGCACACGGCGGGTATGTGTTCAAGTTTCTAAAACTGCCAGACCGCTTTACAAAGTGTTTTTTAAAGTATTCCCACCCACAATATATGCAAGACACAGTTTCTCCACATCCTCACCAGCACTTGGTGTGGTCAGTCTTCTTACTCTTAACCGTCCTAATAAATGTGCAGTAAGTCTCAGGTAGCCTTCACTTTTATTTCCCAGGAACCACAATATTGTGGAGTATCTTTTTATGTACGTCTTTGCCATCTGTGGATCTTATTTTTATATATCTTCTTTTGTTTTTATTTGGGTTGTTTGTGTTTTTATTATTGAGTTTTGAAAGATTTTATATGTTCTGAATACAAGTCATTTATCAGGTACATGAGGTCAAAGATTTTGTTCCAGGCTGTGACTTGTCTTTTCATGCTCTCAACAGTGTCTTTGGAAGAGCAGCAGGTTTTTACTTTTGATAAAGTTAATGTATCAACTTTTTCTTTTTTTATATTGTGATTTGGGGGTCATATCTATAAAATCTTTGCCTAACTCATGGCCACAAAATTTTTTCTTCTGTGTGTTCTTCTAGAAGATTTTAGCTTTGCATCTAGGTCTACGTCCTATTTTGAGTTAATTTTTGTATGTGCTATCATGTATAGGTCAAAGTTCTACAGATAGGTAAGTGATAGGTGATTGACAGATGGGAGAGAGACGGGTGTAGACACAGATGGATAGACACGGATAAACACACAGCTGCTCCAGCTCCGTTGTTTGAAAACACTGTCCCTTCCCCGTGGCCTCGTCTCTGCACCCATGTTGAAGATCAGTGGTCCACGTGTGTGGATCTATTTCTGGACTCTGTTCCATTCATCTGCGTGTCTATCTTGGCCCCAGTTGCCACTGTCTTGATTACTGTAGTTTTATAAGTCTTGAAATCATATGATGTCAGACCTACAACTTTGTTCTTTTTTGAAATTGTTTGAGCTGTTGTAGGTCCTTGGCAATTTCACATGAATTTATGAAGGTTATTAACTGATGGTTTAAGGTCTTTAATAGATACAGAGCTATTTACGTTTCCGCTTCTTCCTGAGTGACATTTGGTAGTTTGTGTCCTTCAAAGAACTTGTCCTTTTCACCTAAGTTGTTGAGTTTGTTGGCATAAAGCCGTTCACACGAGGACACCCCTGGTGGCTGGTGGATAGGGTTCCAGGCTTTCTCTGCCGGGGTCAGGGTTCGGTTCCTGGTGGGGAAGATCCAGCACACCGTGCGGCCAAAAAAGCCCAAAAAATAAAAAACGCTGTTCACGTTATTCCCTAATATTCTTTGAACATCTGCAGCCTCTCTAGTGACGTCGCCTCTTTTGTTCCTGATATTGATACTCTGTGTCTTCTCTCTTTTTTTTTTTCTGAGCAGTCCATCTAGATGTGCATCAATGTTACTCATCTTCTCAAAGAACCATCCTGTAGTGTCTTTTATTTTCTGTTGTTTGCTCTGCTTTCATTCATGTCATTGTAAATTATTACGTGCTTTCTTTTTGCATTTTTATGTTTACTTTGCTCTTCCTTTTCTAGCTTTTAAAGATTTTTTGTTACGTGGACCCCTGAAGTCTTTATTGAATTTGTTACAAGGTTGCTTCTGTTTTTTTATTGTCTTCATTTTTGGCCGAGAGGCCTGTGGAATCTGAGCTCCCTGACCAGGGTTCGAACCCACACCCCCGGCGTTGGAAGGCAAGTCTCAGCCGCTGGGCCACCAAGGACGTCCCCTTTCTTAGTTTTTAACATGGAAACTGAGGTCACTGTCTCAAGTCCTTTCTTCTTTCCTGGTGTAGGCACGCGAGGCAGGGGTGGGCCACCTTCTTGCTACTTCAGGTTTTGCATGTCTGTTTTGTGCGATATTCACGAAAGCCCCCGCTCTCGCATGGCTGCTGTTTGCTCCGCACATCGTTGCCTGTCTTCACCTTCAACTTGCTTGTGTCTTTGAATCCGAAGGGCGTCTCCTGTAGACAACGCACTGCTCAGTCTTGTTTTCTAAGTCCAGTATGGCAATCCGTGAATTTCGTTCCCTAAATCCATCTGCGTTTAACACCGTCACGGATGTGGTTGGATTCACACCTGACGTTTCACGTTGTGTTTTCCATGGGTCTCACTACTATTTGGTGTCTCTGCTTCTCCATTTGTATTTAGTGGACGTTTTCTAGTGTATCATTTCAATGCCTTTGATTATTTTTAACTATGTCTCTATCTACATTTTAAAAGTTTTTTAGTGGTTCCTTGAGGGCTAACGATACACAACTTGATTTTTCAGAATCTACTTCCGGTTTACACCGCTTGTTTCCAGTGAGATACAGAAACTTACTCCACGGCTCCCCTCGTGCACTTTGGTGCCCCCACCCGCCCACAACGCCCGTGACAACCGCTTACCCGCCAACCTTTCTTCACCACGTTCCTTCCCTTCGTTTCATCCTGAGGCTTCCAGCCGCCCTCCGGCAGCACGGAGCTTCATTTCACCCTCCTCCTGTGCTGTCCTTGTCAGATATCTGACACTTCTGTAAGCGATCGTTCCCACAGGAAACCCTTATAGACATGGCTTTGTGCAATTGCTTTCTTAGGTCAGTTGAGACGAGGAAGGAGAAGCCGCAGGTGAGCCCCCTGCCTTTTATGACCGCGTTTGCTGGCACCCTCTGTGTCCCGCGTGCGTCTGAATCCCTGTCAGATGTCACTGCCCTTCGGCCTGAAAAACAAACGTGAGCATTTCTTGGAAAATAGGCTTGCTCCTGTAAATTTGCTTGCTGTTTTTGTCTGTTTGTTTACCTAGGAATGTCTTTATTTTACCTCTATTTTTCAAAATTCGTTTTGCTGGATATAGGATTCTTAGTTAACAGTGTTTTCCTTTCAGAACTTTGACTGTATCATCCAATTTTATTGGGGTCTTGTCCGCAATGAATTGCTTTTCTCTTGCTGCTTTCAAGAATCCAACATTTCGACGATCACGTGTCTGGCTGTGGGTCTCTTTTTATTTATCCTTCTTGGATCCTTATTGTTAGTTATCAAATTTGGGAAGTTTTCAGCCGTAATTTCTTCAGATGTGTTTCTTCTCTCCTTCCAGCACTCCCGTTGTGCATCTATTGTTTGCTGTGTGCTGAACCCCACTTCTTCTTAGCTCTGTGCATTTTCTCCACTGTCTTTTCTGTCTTTTATTCAGGTTACGTAATCTGTTTCGATCTATCTTCTAGTTCATGAGTCTTTCTTCTGCCAGCTCAGATCCACCAATGAGCCTCTCTCCTGAATTATTCACTTGGGGTATCATGCTTTCGACCCGAGGCTTCCGTCTCATCCTTCTCACAGTCCCCATCTCTTCCGAGAGTCTCTATTTTGTACCATGATCACCATGCCTTCTTTTACGTCTTTCAACGTGGTTTCCTTTACTGCTTTGAACACATTTGTGGTAGTTGTTTTAATGTCTTTGTCTGTTAAGTACAATGTCTGGGCCCCCTCCAAGGCAGTCTCCCCTTGGCCACTCCTCAGAGGGTGCAGTTTCAGCTTGTGCACAGCCTGACAGACCACCAAGGATGACTCAAGCTTTGGCCAGGCTCTCTCTGATTGTGCTTTTCCATAATTTCCCCATTAAATTTCTGGCTTGTCTGCCTCTGTTGGTATCACACCGCTGCTGCTAGCTGATTACTCTGCTGTCTTCAGCAAGGCCCCGGAGCACACATTGTAGTCCCATCCAAATAAGGTCAGGCCCTGTGGCAAGGGAGAGCTGTTGGCAGCCTTCCCTGGGCAGGAATTCCGTGCTACAGGGCAGGAGCTGCAGGTGGAGGGGCTCAGCCTTCACCAGCCTCCCCGCTAGATCCTCACTGCAGAGCAGGCGCCACAGGGAAGGCAGGGGAAGCCACAGGTGCCTCCACCACCTGGTCCAGAGAGTCGGCCAGTCAGAGCCCAGCAGGATGGGAGGTGCCAGTGTTCACTGGTAGCTGAATACACCCAGGACCGCCCTTCTGCGCCAGGATGCGGGGAGCTGACTCGGGAGCTGAGCCCACCGGGTCGGCCCTCCCGCAGCGCAGAGCTCGTGGGAGGGGAGCACTGCACTCTGCCAGCCTCTCTGCCTGGATCCTCCCTGCAGAGCCACAGCTGGAGCAGGAGGTCAGGGGCCCCTGCCCCGCTGCCACCACCTGCTTGGTAGAGCTCTCCTGTGGCACCTTGCTGGGGAGGTGGGATCTGCTGGGTCCACGTGGAATGGCTCCGTCCCAGGGAGCTGGAGGCGACAGGTGCTTCCATGCAGCTGCCAAGCCCTCGGAGTAGCTCTCCATCAGCACAGAGCCACGGGGCCGGGTGCAGCCCACAGCTCAGATCTCACAGCCTCATGCTCCTTGCCCAGTTCTGTAGATTTTGTTGGGTAAATGTCTCCCAATTTTCTGTCAGCCCTTTGGTCAATCTCCAGAAACTTTGAATGAGTGTTTTTGCTGCTTTTGACCAGTTTAATAGATGTTTGTTTGGGGAAGACGTTTTGCTAAACTCTTCACACTGCCACTGCCCAAACTCAATCACTTTTAAGGGGATTTGAATAACAATCGATCTCTTAGATTTACCCCTGTGTTTACCATTTCTGATCCTTCTCATTTCTTTTGTGTAGATCCATATTTAAATACATCTGATACCAGTTTCCTTCTGCCTGAAAGTCTTTCCTTCGCGTTTCTTATAGGACAAGTCTACCGAGATCAATTCTTTCGGTTTTTGTGTGTCTGAATGGTCTTTATTTTTTTCCACTGGGTATGGAATTCAAGGCTTGCAGGTATTTTACATCAGTAATTTAAAGGTGCTTCTCTTCTGTCTTCCAGCTTCACTGGTTCAAAGGAGAATCCACTGTCACATTAGTTTCTCTGTGCACGGTGCAATTTTTTTCCTCTGGCTGCTTTTAAGGTTTTCCACTTAGCACTAGTTTTGAGCAGTTCGTAGCGTGCTCTGGTGTGGGTTTTCTCCTGTTTCTTGTGCTTGTGACTCACTGAGCATCTTGGATCTGTGGATTTATATTTCTCATCAAGCTTGGAGATTTTTCAGTCATTATTTCCTCAAATATTTTCTCTGCCCTGTTTCTGCTCTCCCCTTTCCTTTCGGGGTTCCAGTGACACTCATGTTGGGTCACATGTATGTTGTCCCAAAGCTCAGTTGCTTTGTTCATTTAAATTTTTTCCTCTATGTATTTAATTTTTGGTAGTTTCTATCAACATGTCTTCAAATGCACTAATCTTTTCTTCTATAATGTCTAATCTGCCTTTCAAATATTTTCTCCATATAATTTCTCATCTCAGACATTGCAGTTTTTCATTTCTAAAGGTTCAGCTGAGGTCTTTTTCTTTATATATGATGTCTCTGTTTAACTCTCTGTGCAGGTGGAGTGAAATGCAGACAACTGTTTTAATGTGCGTCTGCTGATTCCAACACCCGTGTTTGTTCTGCGTGAATTTCAACTGATTGATTTTCCTCCTCGTTATGAGTCATATTTTCCTTCTTCTTTGCATGCCTGCTCATTTTTTGTTGGATGCCAGACATTGTAAAATTTACCTCGTTGGTAATATTTTCCACTCTTGAGGCTAGACCTCTGAGTACGCTCCCCAGTGCTCTGAGCCCTGAGATGTTCCAGCTTGGCTGGGTATTCTTTTCCTTGCCTTGGGTAGTTTTCTCACTTGCACCAATCTCCTGAGTACTCAAGGAGGACTCTGAAAACTTCTGGAGTTTTCTCTCCATGCAATTCTATATCCTGAGAACTCTAGTCTCCCCTGCCTACCCACAGTCTCTGCTCTGCCTCCTCAACTCATTTCCCTCCCCCTGTGTTGTGGTGTGGGAAGTCTTAGAGATCAATGCACACATTTCTGGAAGAAATAATCAGGAGGGGCTTCTGGATGCTGGCCAAGCCTCTAGATCTGGTGCTGGCTTCTCAGATGAACTTATTTTGTTAAAAAGAAAGAAAGAGAGAGAGAGAGAGAGAAAGGAAGGAAGGAAGAAAGAAAGAAGAAAGAAAGAGAAAGAAAGAAAGAAAGAAAGAAAGAAAGAAAGAAAGAAAGAAAGAAAGAAAGAAAGAAAGAAAAAGGAAGAAGAAAGGAAGAAAGGAAGAAGAAAGGAGAAAGACAGAGCTTGCACTGAGGATCTGTGCACGCTTCTGCTCACGTGCAAGTGACACTTGGTAAAGAATTTACAAAAATTAAAAAGCAGGTCTCACTGCAGGAATGAGAACCACTTATGTCATGACCTCCCCACTACCATGGTCACACCTCTGGTCACCAACCCAGGACCTCTGATCCAGCCAGCCACCTGCCTGGGGCCCCCAGTGGGGTGCGGGGTGAGCGCCAGCCGCTAGGGGCACAAGGTGCACCTGTGTGACACCCGGGTTGGCCCCCACCTCCCCTCCACTTTTCACTCCTTGGCATTTGGCCTGAACCACACACACACACATGCCCACAGCGGGGGCCACACCCCACAGGGGCTGTGCCTGCTCCACCCAGAGCATCTGTCTCCCTGTCTGTGCCTGTCCCTTTGTGAAGTCCGAGCACCCTCTTTGCTCGGGGCCTGGGGAGTGCCAAGACCACAGCGGGCCAGAACCAGCTGTCCGAGTCTCTGGACCCCGCAGGAGAGGAGGAATGAGGGTGGACGGCCAGCTGGCCTTGTGAAAGATGCAGGCCTGACGCTCCAGGTGGGGGTGTTGGGGCAACTGGGCCCACAGCCAGGCCCCTCCCACTGGAACCCCTTGGGCTTCAAGCGGCCCTCCCCCACTCTCCCTCCCACCTCCAGACCACCCTGGTACTCACCCAACCTGCCCACCCCCAGCAGATGGTGGGGGGGGCTTTCACACAACTGGCCCTGGGCCTGACCCCTCTCCCCCAAGAAGAGCGGGCACCCACACCCTCTGGTAGGACCAGAACGTTCTCCCCAAAGGGTCTTCAGAGAGAGCTGGCAGCAAAGCCCTGCTTTGAATACCAAGGTTTCCCAAAGATCAAAAAAGGGGAAAAAAAGAAAGAACGGTATTTTGGAAACATTGAATGTGCCAACTAATTAAGTGTCTGATCGCTGTCAGCTCCCTCACGGGGGAGGGAGAACAGCCAGGATGCTGGGCCGCCCTCAACACAACGTGGTCCGTCCACACAACGGACCATCACTCAGCCGCAGAAAGGAAGTTCTGACACCTGCCGCGGCGTGGGCGCACCCGGAGGACCTGACGCTCCGTGCGATGAGCCGGACGCCGTGTGATCCCACGTCTGCGAGGTCCCTGGGGGCATCAGGGTCACAGAGCCGGAGAGCAGAGGGTGGGCGCCAGGGGCTGGGGGAGCGGGATGAGGGGTTAGTGTTTCATGGGGACAGAGCCTCAGTCTGGGAAGATGGAAAGTTCTGCAGCTAGACGGTTGGGATGGTTGCACAGCAGTGTGAATGTGCTGAATGCCCTTGAACTGTACACTTAAAAATGGTTAAGGTGCGGGTGGCGGGGTTGGGGGGGATGAATTGGGAGATTGGGATTGCCATATATACATTACTAATAAGAAAAAAATATCAAATCGTGCATTTTAAATATACACAGTTTATCGTATGTCAACTGTATCTCAATAAAAGTTCTGTAATAAATGGTTAAGGAGGTAAATTTTAATTGTGTTTTGCAACCACAACTAAACCATTTTTTTAAAAGAGATAGTTTCTCTTTCTCCCTCATCCTGAAAACTGAACCCCCTGCAAAGGGCCCCAGCTGTCACAAAATGAGGTTGGAGGATAGGTAGACAGATAGACAGACAGATGAGAGATAGACTGGATACACAGCTGAGAGAGAGGGAGACGCTGTGCAGCACGAGGTTAACAAACAGGCCATTAGCATCACAGGAGACGGAGGCCTTTCGGACGGGGTGAGATGGTGTGGAGGATGGAGCCGCGGTGGTCGTGGTGGGTTGAGGGGAGCTTTCAAGCTGGGAACCTGTCGCCCCAGCCAGTGAAGCAGGGGCTGGATCAGGGCAGGGCTGGGAGGGCCACCGAGGGAGGCCAGGCTGAGCAGGTCGGCTGGGGGGTTAGGGCCCAGCGGGGCTGGGGCAGCATACAGGAGAGCTGGGACCAGAGGAAGCCCCCAGGCCCCGCTCAGCGCCCACGTGGGGACGAGGCTGGGGAGCCGCCGCCTCCTCCTTGCCCCACCTGCAATCTGTCCACCTGGGCACTGGCTGGGGGCCTTGGGCCTTTCAAGGCCCCCAGAGACTAATCTATTTGCCTGGACTAATCCAGTCTCAAAGGAGGCCCTGCTCTTGAGAGGGTGGTCCCGGCAGGGTGGTAGGAGGGCTCACCTGCAGGAGGGGCTGCCCAAGCCCCCCCTAATCCTCACCAGGCAATTAGGGGCAGATCCGGTTTCCTGACCAGCTTTCCCAGGGCCCGGAATGCACTCGGAACCTTTGAAGGCCTCACGAAGGAGCTGAGTGCACAGGAAGGGAGCCGGCTCTGTCCCCAGGCGTCCGCCCCGCAGTCACCTGGGAGTAGCCCCGGCGCCTAGCCGAGCCGCCCCACGGGCCCCCCTTGATACCCTGAGGCTGCCCAGCCCACCTCACGGGGCGGGGGTGCAGGGAGGGGTGTGCCAGGCCCTCTGGCTGGGGACGGTGTCCCCTGGGCCCCCCCTGCCTCCCCAGCCCCATGCGAGGAGCTGGTGTGTAAGCTGCCGGGGTCTCCTATTCGGCATCAGATAAAACAGGAGGCGGCCCCCTCTTTCTCATCTCGAGGGACTGGCTTAATACTTGGGTGACTCTGGTTTGGGATTTTCAAGGCCCTTGTCTGGAAGGTGGGAGGTGGCAGCCCCGGGGGCTGGGGGCTGGAAGAGAAGCCGGGGTGGACGGCCAGTTCACCCCCCGCACCCCCAGCACCTCCTGGAGCTTGTGTTTACCTTCCAGATCCAGAGTCTCCAGGCACGGTGACCGGCGTGAGTCAGGTGAAGCGCACCTAGAATTCATCCTGAGGCCCCGGGAGGCTGGCAGGTCAGGATGGACACCCACAGCCTGGTGCCCAGCTTGCAGGCATCAGGACCGGTAGGACCGGCTGGGTGGGGGCAGGTCCTGTTATAACCCTGAGCTGGGTGCGTGGGCCCTGTCTACGTGTGACCGGCAGGGGCACCTGTGCCTCCCACGCAGCCTGCGCAGCAGGAGGCCACCTGAGCTGACGACGGGGGCGGCCTCCGCCCTCCATCTGCCCGCTGGAAGCACGGCCCCCGGGCCCAGGGCAGCCTCAGCCTCCCTTCCCAGAATTTCCATCACGTGGGGGGAGGGGCTGCAAATACTTGGTTAACTGTCTGTTCTCCACATCGAGGCCCCACCCAGGTTGTCAGCCGTGGTCCCCCAGTGTCTGCTACAGGCGCGCCCTGAGCTCAGCCAAGCTGCAATAGGGCAGCCCTCCTGCTCCACCAGGAGCCGAGCAGACCCAGCACACGGGCTGGGCGGTGGTACTGCCGGGGGGCCCTCCCGGGGCTGGGCCAGGGCAGGGGAGCCGCTCCGGGGCTGAGGGCAGTGACCACGGCTCGGCTAGTCCCCAGAACAGAGCCTGACGGCGGGAGATCTGTGCACCAAGGGGCTGCTGGGACCCGGCCTCACGCTGGGGTGGACGCCCCCACCCCCACCCCAGCCACACACCACGGGGCTGTTGCCACCACAGCCGTCAGTGTCCTGACCCCTGGTCCCCACCAGCTTCCCCAAGGCCGGGGACCGTGTGCAGGTCCGGGGCATCCCTGTTGCCAGCCCTGGGGCTGCGTCTCTGAGATCGTGAGCCCTGGGCAGCAGCTGCTCGGGGCTGGAAGAGCACATTCCCCCTTCCTGGAGGAGGGGGTCCCTGGGGAGTGGTCCGTTAACATAGTCAGATCCCGCTGTGAGGTGGGTGCAGAGAACCCCTTAGAGGGCTGGATGAAGTGGAGCTCAGTGAGGCGCTGGCTCAGCCAGGACAGATGGTGCCCCGCTGCCCACCAGGCTCGGCCATGTCCTCTGGCCCCCACACGCAGGGCCCCACACGCACTCCAGGGCACAGCCCTGCGCGCAGGCCTGGCTGCAGGGCACACGGATCTGCTGAGGGCTTCGAAGCCCCCGCCTGATGGAGCCCAGAGAGAAGACAACAGCCCGTCACAGCCTAGAATTTCACACAGATGTCCCCTCGAAGGCTCTGCGTGCTACAAACAGCTCTCACCAACCCCTAGAATTTAGCTGGGATTTGGGGAAGTACTGAGAAGACCCGAGGTTTTGAAACTACTTTTCCTGCCTTCCGGCCACCACGGGCAGGGATCAGGCGTTGACCCGGCCTTTCCTGGGTCCGCCGGCACGGCAGGGACGCACTTAAACATTACCCAGACCTCGCCAGGCCACAGCCGCCCTGAGTCCTTGTTTTGAAAGATCTCGGCTGTAAGGCAAACTGGGCTAATCCCACGGCGGTTTCCTCACATCCCGGTTTCTGTGAGGGAACAACAGCAGAGCTGCAGCTGGGCCTCACGAGGGGGGCACGCTCACCGCGGAGACCCCCGCCCTGGGGTTGGACGGGGCCGTGTCTGAAAGACGCTCCAGGTTCCAGAGACCCGCAGCTCAGGAGAGCACGGGCACAGGCGGCCGCAGCGCCGTCCACTCGCCCCGCAGCCCTCAGCCCGGGCCGGCGGCCCCGCTCCCACCGCTTCTCACCTAATACACGCGGTACGTGACCTGCTTCTCGGAGCCTCCGTTTCCTCGCTTGTGAAATGGAGCCCACAGGGCTGACCTCACAGGGCTGTCGAAGGTGTGCAGAGACCTGCGGCCCAGATGCTCCGGGACCAGGAGCGGGTCCTCACCAGATCCTGCCTGCACCTTGGTCCAGACGTCCATCCTCCAGACCAAGACGGGAGTGTCTGTGGTTGAAGCTTCCCCGTCTCATCTTCTGTCACAGCCCAGATCAGACGGACAGAAACCACTGAGGATGCCTACTTCCTGTCCTGCGTGTGTCCCGGGTCCCTGTGTGCCCACCCCCAGCTCCCTCCCCTCACACCAGCGGGCACACACACACACACACACACACACACGAGGGAAATCCCGGTGGGAAGGACAGAGGCTCTGCTCACAGCCGCAGGGTCTTAGGAGCACCTGGGGCCTGTTTTTAGGATACATGGCTGAGGGCCTAGTGCCACCCCATCTGCCTGTCAGACTCAGGAACGGTCTCTCTGATGGGCTCTGGGCTCTGGGCTCTGTCCAAATCCTGCCGGGCAGCCCCTGTTCCCCGCCCCCCGTGGCAGCCGCCCCAGCTCAGGCTCGTCCGGGGTGTCCAGCTCCTGCCCACCTGAGCTCCCAGCCCTCCTTGGCGCTCAGAAACTGGCAGAGGCCCAGACTTGGGGAGCAGCCAGGGAGCCCCCACTGGCCTGGGAGCGCAGGCCAGGGAGGAGCCCAGGCCCTGGGCCGCCTGCTGCACCCAACCCGACGGCTCCCAGAGGGGGCTCCCAGACGGGGGCCAGGGGACACCCCATCTTTCCAGGGCTCTGGACCCGGGAGCTGCCAGGCTCCCGGGTCCAGACACCAGGGAGCTCCCAGCCCCCTCCCTCGCTGCTTTTTCCCTCCGAGACGCCCCCCGAGAGGCCCCGTGGGAGAGCGGGAGGTGGGCTCTGAGGGGCAGCACGGAGGAGAAGCAGGGCGTCGGGGGTCTTCCGGGGAAGTCCAGTGACGCTCACAGGGAAGAGCAGGGCCAGCGGCTCAGGGTCTGACGGCAGAACCTGAGGGCAGAGGGCAAGGAGGGAGGCCTGGGCCCCGAGCGCCCACCCGGGCGGCCCCCGTGGCTGCTTCTCCGAGGGGCTCCTCCCGGCTGCCTGCCTCAGAGCCCCTCGCGCAGGTGCCCAGACCTGCTGAAGCCCGGGTGTGGGTCCAGGAACCCACAGCCACCTGGCCTGACTCCCTCCCCGACACACGGTGGGGGCACCTGCCCGGGAGGACAGCTGCAGCCTTGGCTCAGCTGAGGCCGACCTGGAGCCGGACCCTGGCCGCCACGGCGCCGCCCGCAGCCCCAGACCGGACGGCCACACCCCTCCCTCCGCTCCTGGGTGGACCACCTGTGTCCCCAAAGGCTCTCTGCTGGCTTCGCTGCACAACAGCCAGCACTTATGGAGCACCGACTGTGTGCCGGGAACTGGGCAGGTGGTGAGAAAACTAGAAAGACGTTGGGGGTGGCGCCTGAGGGCCGTGGGGCCACATTCGACCCCCAGAGGGGTCACCCATCCGAGCCCCGGGATCCGGAGGGGCTCCTGGCCTGATTCTCTGCGGGACTGGAGCCCAGAAGCTCTCGGCGGTCTGCGGTGTGCGGGGCACAGCCGGGGTGGGGTCGGATGAGCGGTACGTCCCGGGGGACTGTGGGCACGCTGCTCAGGCTCCCTGGACCTCAGTCTCCCCCAGCGTGACGTGGGGCTGCTGGTCGTGGCCGCTTCACAGCTCAGGGGCCGGATGCCCAGAGGGGCGTGTGCCTGGTCCGGGCCGCTCTCGGGGTCCAGGCTCCGATGACTCAGGAACCCAGCCGCAGAAGCGCTGAGACGTGAGCCTCCTGCCCACGGCCCGGCCCCACCGTGGCCCTAGTGAGAAAGGGGCTGACCAAAGCCTTTCCGTGGCAAGGGCGACCCAAAGCCGGTTCAGCACTTTTAACCATGTGGGTGAAAGCTGGAGTTTGTGCAATTTGGACCCCCTGGCACCGCAGAGACGGCGGGAGGGCGGAGATCGGTGGAATTAGCAGGAAATCTGGAACGTCGGGCTTTCCCCCCCTCGATGGGCACCCACGGTGCCTGGGGGCGTTCTCTGTGCCCGGGCACAGACCAGCGGGGTCTGGTCCCACCTCATGGATGAGAAAACCAAGGCAAGGAGAGGTGCCCCCACGCGCCCTCCATCACACAGCGGTGGCAGCAGGCTGCTGTATCCCGGGGGCCGGATCAGGGCTGAGTCAGGGAAGCGGGCCCCGCGGCAGGGGACTTGGTGCTGGAAACAAGGCCTCGAGCCACTGGAGGGGGGAGTAAAGGTCCAGGAAGGGGAGTTGGGGGTCACAGAAGCTGGCCAGCCAGCTGCTGGAGTTGAACTGTGTCCCCCAAAAGAGTTCTCTTGGAATCCTAACCCCCAGTTCCTCAGAACGTGACCTTACGTGGAGACAGGCCCCTTACAGAGGTCACCCGGCTGGGCTGAGGTCACTGGGGTGGGCCCTAACCCAGCTTGACCGGTGTCCTTATAAATGGAGGAACTGGACACAGGGAGGACGCCTCGTGAAGCTTAGTGCCGCTGCCCCGGGAGACTTCCAGAGCCAGCTGACAAGGGCACGCGTCCTGTAGGGCAGGAAACAGAGGCTCGTGGGCCGGGGACGGGCCTGCGGGGGCGCGGCCAGGCCTGCAAGCTCCACCTGGAGCGTCACACCCGCCCCATGACACGGTTTCAACATCCCAGGGCTCTGACTGGAGACGCACCTCTGAAAACAGCGACCCGAGGGCCCACATGGGCATCCTTGTCCAGTGATGGTCTGGGGTCGGTGCCTCCCTTCAGCCTCCCCTCTGGGGCTTTCTCGCCCCCTCACCCGGGCCTCAGTTTTTCCATCAGTAAATTAAGCCTGTAGACTGTCCTGCTAAGCCCTATGATCCACCCCTACGGACAGAGGGGCTGATGGAAAGCTCATTGGATCGCCAGAGCTGAGGCCAGCACAGGTGCCCCTGCGCCCTCGGGGGCTGGGGAGCGGAGGAGGATGACCACGGGGAGGCTGAGAGCACCCAGCCCAGGCCCTGGCATGCAGGAGGCGCCAACGAATGCCACTGAGCCCTTGAAGGAAGAAGGCCTCCGAGCCCGGCACGTGACTGGGGCCAGAGGGCGCGCTGTCGAAAGCGGAGCCCTGAGGCCTGCGTGGGCCCGTACTCGGGCGCAGTAATAGAGGAGGCGAGCGCCCTGGGGAGACACAGCCCTGCCAGGCAGGCGGGACGGACCCCCACGCTCACCAGAGGCCCGCGAGGCAGGGAGCTTGGCCCGGTCGCGTCAAGGTGAACCTCCACGTAGTCGCACTCAGGGGGCCATTTTGCTGCCCGTTTTCTATGTGCTTCATATGTTTTTTGTTCTTCTGGTTTTTTCTTCTTCTTTCCTGCCTCTTTGGTGTTTATTACATATCTCAGAGCAGCAGTTCTCCAGATGAGAACTGGGGCCCCCAGAGCACGCGAGACCCTTTCCCGGGCTGGGGTCAAAGTGTCCCCCACACAGAGTCACGCAGAAGTGCTGTTTCAGTTTGGACTCTGCGCTGAGTCCCCAGTGCAATTTTCCAGAGGCTACGGGGACACAGAGTGACACGCAAGAGCAGGTAGAAGGAACTAGCTGCTGCCTTTTAAGTTCAAACATTCAGGAAATTTGCAAAAATGTAAAACAATGCTGTTCACCTCCCTTTTTTTTTGGAGAATATAGTTATTTTTTCTTAAAAATGTTGTTTATGTTCACATGTAATGGGTCCGCTGTGGTTATTACTTTACTGAGCGTGGGCACTTGGGTTTTATCTGACGTGGCGAGACGGGGGATCTCAGAGATGAGGAAGTAACAAGCAGCCCCTTTCCCCAGACTTTGAGTGACCTTGGTGTGACCTTGGGCTACCAATGTCTGTCTTGATCCTTGACCCCCACCAAAGTGTCCTCTCTGCCTGCCGGGCCACTATGGTCTTGGCAGGAGAGGTCCTTGCTGGAGCCTCCCCTAGCCCGGCCGAGGAGGCCAGTGGGCACAGTGACGCAGGAGGAAGGAGGTCTTGCTGGAACCCGGTCCCAGTTGGCCCAGGGTGACTCTGGTTTGTCCAGGGAGCCCTTGGCTCCATCCGCCTGGAATCCTGCCCCTCTGCAGCTCGCGTCCAGGCCCGGGGGGGCGGCCAAGAGTGAGCGGGAGGGCTGCCTGCCAGGCACGTGGCCCGGGAGGGGCCAGGAAGCTGACCTCCGCAGCAGCAGCTCTGCGGGCCGGGGCCCCGGGGCTCTCTCCAGCCGCTCGTTTCCTCTCTGCGCGTGCCCGGGGAGTCCCTGCCGTGGTTGCTGGTCCCTGAGAAGCCTGGGGGGTCCGGGCCCTGAGACCAAAGCATGTCCCCCCCCAGGGCAGGTGCAGCCCTCCTGGCGCTGTGTCTCCCCGGCTGTCCGGGGTGGCTCTTGGACCATCCCGTCTGATGGCTCACCGCCAGAGGCCAGGGGCCTTGGCTGGAGGGAGCCCAGCT
This sequence comes from Hippopotamus amphibius kiboko, assembly GCF_030028045.1. Lineage (NCBI taxonomy): Eukaryota > Metazoa > Chordata > Mammalia > Artiodactyla > Hippopotamidae > Hippopotamus > Hippopotamus amphibius. The sequence goes on along the minus strand of NC_080194.1, from coordinate 143,956,667 downwards.
GCCCAACCCCATAGAGCATCCCGGGGCCTCCCTCCTGAGGGCCGGAGAGTCCTCTTGGATGAGCTGGGCCATGCCAGCAGGCTAGGCCCCCACCCCTCAAAAACTAATATTTCTCTGGTATTTGTCCCCAAGTCTCTGCCTCAAAGTGCTCCCTGCCATCACGGTAACCCCAAGACAGAGAAACCCTGAAAACAAAACCTGCAGGTGGCCCGGAAGGGGTGGGAGTAGACGTGTGGGGTGAGGTCGGCACGCCTGTCATTGCTTTCCCCAGGTCATCCTGCCGAGCCTGCGGTCAGCTCCACGGCCCACTGGGGTTTGTCTTGCTGGAACGTTCTCTCCTCCTCTCCCTCCAACCAGGAAATGTCCTCCTAGCCCAACAGGCAGGACCCCCGCCCCGGCCCCCCCCCACCTGCCCCAGGAGCTGGTGCGTCCACCTGCTGCTTCCCCTGTGGACCCGCCGGTGCCACCTGCAAAGGAGGGGCCGAGATGGGGGACCCACAGGAAAAGACACACACTCCAGCCGCGTGCGTCCTTGTGCGGCTGGCGGGGCCGCGGGGGCCGGGGGCGGGGAGGCAGCCCTCCCTCCTGGTGGGTCTTTGCGTCTCTTTTCACCAACAATTCTCAAACTTCGTGGCCGCAGAACCCCTTTAACTCTTAAAAACTTTAGAGGAACCCTAACAGCTGTTTTATCCTTTTCTGTGATGGAAATTTAAACTGAGAATTGCTTTCATGTTCATTTATTTGCAAATAACAATAATAAGCCCATTACCGGATAACATAACTTTCGAACAATCACTGTTTCCCAAAAAAGAAAACGCGCACAGCTGGGAGGGCTGAGCGGGATCTCTGCCGTCTGGCTAGACGGGAAGCGGCGTCCTCTGCGCGGCTGTCCCGCCATCACCCGGCAGCGGCCCTGGGGGCCCCCCCCTCCCGAGGGGACAGGAGGGGGACGTCAAACGGCTCTCAGCACCCTGACGTCAGGAAGGGCCCCGGGGCAGCCCCTGAGAACTGCGTCTTCCTGGGCCTCCCGGCCGGGTCCGCCCCGCTCCCGCTGTCGGCTCCTGACCGCTCCCTGGAGCCCCATCTTTCACAACTGCTCTGCTCTCCTTTCTTCTGCTGACGGCACATTCCTTCCATATTTCCTCTTCCAAATTCCTCAAAGAAAGAGAGAATCCACCTGGCCTGCTTCTCCCTTCTGTGCGGGAGCCCTTACTCCCAGCCCCTCGTGGGCCGGGGCCGAGTGCCGACGGGACGACGGGGGGAGGGGGGTGCGTCTGAGGCCCCACCCTCCGAGCCAGGGAGCGTCTGCAGGGCCCGGGGTTTCAGCCTTCCGGCTCCTCCTGGGGAGGGGAGGGTGCTCCTTTGATCCCACCACCGAGTCCCTAAGCGTGACGCCTGCAGGACCCAGGCCCCCTCTCAGCCAGACCTGCCCCTTCCTCACAGCGCCTGTCCCGGCCAAGGAAGGGGAGGCTCTGGGGACACGGAGGGGGCAGGGCGGCTTGGTGGGCAGAGGCTCGGAGCTTCCGGGCTGCAGGGAAGCCTCGGAGCCAGGTCACCCCTGAACCCCGCTTCCCAGCCACAGCGCCAGATGGTGCTACCTCCTTAGAGGGCAGCACCGCCCAGAGCTGATGGGCGGGTCCTGTCTCTGCACTGCCCTGTACCCAGGCTGCTGGCCGCGCCTGGTCGCTGAGCCCTGGAGATGTGGCTGGTGCCCCGGGGACCAAGGGCTCATGGTACTTGGCTTTCATTAGTTCAGGTTGGAACCGTCTCTCATGGCTCACGGCTGCCACCCTGGGAAGGGCCGCTGTGGCCTGTCAGAGAGGTCACGCAGGTGAGGTGCTGGGCAGGAACCCGGCCCGAGGCTGAGCTGCCGCAGAGGCAGGCGGGCGGGAGTGACTCAGGCCGTGGGCTCAGGATTCCTGCAGGACCCCGGGGACAGCGCTCTTCTGATTGTGACACGCCTCCACCCCAGCCGCCTCGGTGCACGGCTCCTGGGGCCCTGAAGGTGCCACCTGCAGAGGAGCAAGCGTCAGAGACCCAGGGCCCAGGAGCGCGGGGAAGAGGGGGGCTCCGTGGGGAAACCGAGGCTCGGAGCATCTGCGACCACAGAGGGATTTGGGGGAGGGGCGAATAGTCACAACTATTCCTGCATAAAATCACCAACTGCCAACAAGCCTGATGTATACTCTGCTCAGCAAACGCCCCTTGAGGTCATCCGCCTGCGCCCCTCACCGTGACGGGGGCAGGGCCGCGACCAAGCTCAGCTGGGGGCCCCGGGTGAGGGGCCCTGTGCGCTCGGCCCCGCCTGGGGAGGCCCAGGGGGCACAGGCCAGAGGGGCCTTGGCCCCAGACTTCCTCCAGGACAGTGGAGGGACACACAGGCACCCGGGCGGCGGGCGGCAGACGTCCGGCCGGAGCGCCAGGCCAGGGGCCCGTGTGGGCGACCCAGAGGCCCACGGGGCCTCCTCTCTGCTCCGGGGGGTCTTGGCCGGGTTCGGACCCGGCGGAGGGTCGGTGAGACCGGCCAGAGCGCGCCTCCCTCGGGCCCCTGAGAGGCGGCACCGGGGAGACTGGAGGCTCGGCAGACGCTTCTCAACGGAACGCAGTTCCGCTCTGAGCGCGCGGCACCCGCCCGCAGACCTCCCACCCTGGCGGGAGGCCGAGGCCAGGCGGCACCCGGAGGAAGGGGGCAGGCGGAGGGCAGCCCCTTCTCGCCGGGGGCCCGGCTGAGGGTGGGGTGAGCTCACACTCCTCCACGGCGGCTACCGTGCGCGGCGCTCGGATGGGAGCCCAGAAATGTCCCCAGGGAAGGCCGCCCGGGTGTCGGGAGGGCCCAGGTGAGGACAGGCCCCGAGAACCTCACGGAGGCCATGAGGTCCCGCAGGTGCACACGTGAGCCTGTCTGACCCCCGCCTGACGGGTGGCCACCCGCCCGGAGAAGGGAGAGACCGAGGCCGCGCTGAGCAGCCCCGCGCCCGGGCGGCCGCCGGGAGAGCCAGGCTCTGGGGCTGCAGCCGGGCCCCCGGCCCCGCCCCCCGCTGCCCAGGACTCAGGGTCCCCGGGCTCGACCCTCCCCGGGGAAGCGGCCACCGGCCTCCTTCCTGGCCTGGCTCGGTCCACAGACCCCTTCCAGCACCTGCCCAGCTCTCAGCCAACAGGAGCTCCTGCAGCACCTCCCAGCCCCAGGCGGGGGCAGGGCCTGGGAGAACGTCGTGTCTGAGGTGTTTGAGTCACGCCTCCCTCAGAGGGCGAGGGGAGGCCGAGCCCGGCACAGAGAGCGGAGGCGACGGCACCCTCACTCCCAGTCGGACGTTCCAGTCCCTCCTGCGGGCAGGCTGCGCGCTGAGGGCTCCCTGAGGCCTGGGCCTGGGCATCCGCAGAGGGGGCGGCCCAGGGGCCTGCGGGGGGCCCGGGGGGGGCGCCGTGTGGACCACGGAGCTCGGGCGGAAGGCAGTGGGGTGCGCACGTTGCAGAAATACAGGGCAGCACACGCCCGTGCAGGGAAAAGAGCACGTGCGTGAGCATGTGCGTGTGTCCCCTGGGCTCCCACCTCATCACCGACGTGGGCCCCCAGAAGGCGGTCGGCGGGGCCGGCCTCCCCCCGCTGCATCCCCAGGGCTTCCACGTGGACAGGCTCCCCGGCCACCTTCGGGGGGAGCCCCGCGGGACGTGGTCGAGGCCCAGCTGCAGAGCGGCCGGCACAGCGTGGGGCCCGTGGGCCACGGGCCTCGCCTTCCTCACCTGTGAACCGGGGAGCTGCCACCCACCCGCCTCGGTCCTCACCACCGGGGACGGCAGGCGGGGTCCTGGGGTCCCGCGCTGGGGTCCAGGCAGGGCCCCGTGCAGCCTGGGCCACCTGCCTTTGTGTCCGGGCTGCCCCCAGCCCCGGCCAGGGTGCTGTCCTCGTGCGTCCACCCAGGGCAGGGCCGGCGGCTGCCCACGCGGCGAGCACCGCGCACGGGGGCTCAGCGCAGCTCGGCGGGCAGCAGGCCGCCCTTTCAGAAAGACGCGGTCCCAGCCGGGGGCCAACGTGGGAGCCAGACGTGAGGCCCCAGCACAGCCCTCTGGTCAGTCAGGGGAGGGGGAGACAGGGGAGCACCCCCAGGGACAAGCTCAGGTGCCACAGGGGCCCCGGGGCCGGTGTCCCCCGGTCAGCCGCAGGGCCGGGTGGGCGGGACGGGGAGGGCTGGCGGCTCCAGCCTGCAGGGAGTAGCTCACTGGCTCAGCGTTGTTGAAAACCCAGCTCCTTGTGTAGCCCCGGTGGGGCCACAGGACTTAGAAGTGGGTGTCTGTGACCCCCCCAGAACAGGCTTTTGGGTGCCCCGCGGCCCTCACGTCCCTTCCAGGCTCAGGTGGGGCAGCGCCTGCAGCCACCCAGAAGAGCTGAAGGGGGGTGCGGTGGCGTCAGACCAGGCCGGCCAGGGGCCTGGGCTCTGGTGGGGAGACCCCGAGGGACACGCGCCGTGGGCACCTCCACCCCCAGGCTGATCTCTCTCCCCTGAGGGCCGGCAGGGCTTCCTGGCCAGGGCACAGGCCTCCCAAACCCAGCACTGTGGCCCCGGCTGCACAAGGGGCGGGCGGCCCTCTCCCGGGCTGGGCAGAGCCTGCAGCGGGGCTCCGGGCTCCAGGTCTCAGTGTCCACCTGCCTGCGTTCCCGCCTGCCAGCAGAGAACGGGCAGGGGAGAGGGGATCCCAGCCCCACGGCCACACGCCTGCCAGGTGGGCTGAGTAGGGCACCCGAGGGGCCCTCACGCTGCAGCCCGTGGACGCGGCGGTGGGCGGGGGGGGGGGGGCAGGGGAGACGGAAGGCCGCAGGAGGCTCCAGGGAGCCTGGCCGCCAGGACCGGACCGGACACGCTCTCCAAGGCCCCTCAGGGGACGCGATCCCAGGGGGCCCGTTCTCGTCCCAGGTTTGTCCTACATGCTCAGGGGAGTGGACTGGCCGGAGGGGGCCCCTGGAGGCAGCGTCCTCCTGCCCCTTAGCTCTGGAAGACACAGGAGGAAACTGGACGGTCAGACCAGTTGCAGCGGGCTCCTGACAGGCTGGAGCTTGGCCACCTGCCTCCACCCCTGGGTCGCTGCGGAAAGGTCCCCGCTGGGCCTGCTAAGGAGGAGGCAAACTGTAGAGGGCGGCGAACTGCCTTGCAAATGGCCATTGCTACAAAGCAGGGTGAGCGACAGCAGAGCCAAGGCCACTCAGATACCCCTGAGCCCTTTGGTGAGTGACTGGCCCTATAGCAGCCATTCCGCAGCTGGCAGGGCTCCGAAGTGGCACAGACCCAGGAGTGCAGCCCTCCGCAGGGGGCTGAGGCTGCAGGAAGAGGAGGGCCACCCCATTCTGGGCCTGGAAATAACAAAGTGTCTGGAACGTGCCCCACACCACCGCCCGCTCCTGCCAGAGCCTCCAGTTGCTCCCCCGGTGCCTGGTGGCCCAACCCCACCCGCCCCAGACTGTCCTGTCCCCACATCAAGTTCACACACAGAGGCTGGACTCTGTGCCAGGCGGCCATCGCAGACAAGTCACGGGAGACCACTGGATCTCGACCACACTGGGCGCTTTTCAGCATTTTATTGTGAAACCCTTTATTCACTGCCCAGATTCCAGTTAACACCGGCCGTATTTTTCTCACCACAAACCTGTCCACCTATCCACCCGCTACCCGTCCATTGGTCTGTCATTTTTTACTGGATGCGTTTAGATTGCAGACATTATCAGACTTCAATCCAAACACGTCTGCATGCATAGCACTAACTAGAGTTCAAGATCCATCTGTTTTAGGTCAAATTTACTCACAGTGGAATTCACAAGTCCTAAAGGTACCAGTACTTGAGCGCTGGCAAGTGCACACACCTGTGTAGCCCTGACCCTGCCAGGAACGTTGTCCTCACCCTGGACGTGCACTGTCGACGTTTAAATTTAAGTTACTTAAAATTAAATGAAATGTAAAAGTCAGTCCCTTAGTCACAGTGGTCACATTCCAAGAGCTCAGTAGCCACATGTGGAAAGTGGCTGCCACCGTGGACGGCACACCCCTGCCCTAGAAAGTTCCTTCATCCATTTTGCCCAAAGCCTTTTTAAAGATTCCCAGTGGGGAATCCTGAGCTCCGTGCCAGCTGCCCTCCTGCCTCTGTGGGGCCAGCGTCGGACCAGAGCCCAGGGTCCTGCCCTGACCAGGGGCTCGGAGGCGGCACCCTCCAGACACGACAGGAATGCCAGAGCCCGCGTCTCCACGTGCCACATCGGCGCCAGGCTGGGCACTCAGCCCTGACCGTAGCGGGGGCCCCGGGTGGGTGTAGTGCAAGCCTCTCAGCGGTTCCCAGCACCGTTATGCATTTTTCATGGGAGGCAAACGGTTCTCTGAACATCCGCCTTCCATCAGTGCCCCACCCTGACGCGGCACCCGCGGGACTTTGAAGTTTTCCAACCTGGTATTAATGAATCATAGGGCGCAGTTCGAGGACACCACTCACAGCTAGAAGGCTGGGCTCAAGACCTGCATTCACACAGAAATGAGACTGTGCCATGAAGGCAAAGAAGGGCCCTGCCCTCCACTCCCTCGTGCGCCGACATGCTGTGTGGCCTCTGCCGGGCTGCCTGACCTCCCTGCGCGTCGGGTCCTCGCAGATCGGGGAGAGGCTGCCACGGCCCTTGGGGGGTGGAGTCCAAACCCTCCACATTGCCCGCCACGTGCCCCCCCCCAGCTTGCACTCCAGGCAGACGCCCAGGCAAGGGCTTCTCGGGGGGGACACCGGCGTGACGTCCACTGGAAGCCCTCTGCACCAAGATTGCGGTGAGGCCCCCACGCTCTACTGCCAAATGCTGGAAGTTACACGCTGGGCTAAACAACCATGAAATAAGTGACACTGGTCTATCCTCCCCATCAGACAAATCCCAGCGTGGCCTGGACATCATATCCCAGTTCTGGAGGCCCTGACAAAACGTGGCCTGAAGCGCTCCCTTCCCGAGACACGCCCTCCAGCTCAGTCCCTCATCACGCGTGGGTGCCCCACTCCCGGTGACCACACCTGGCCACACCCCCACCCATAGCCGCCCTCGGCCGCCCCTTAGGCCCAGTGGCCTGGCCGCCCAGGGGGAACGTCACTTGGCCATCTGGGCAGGGAATGCCAGGGTCTCGGGCCCAGGACACGGACCAGAGCAGGTGGCGCGGGTGTCAGACACGTCCCTGAGGCTCAAGGGGAGGGCTGGCTCCGTTCCTCGGCCGAGCGCTGGACTCCAGTCCTTCCCGCGACCACCGGGCCTGGCTGCTCTAATACCTGAATAGCCGGCCCAGGCCAGCCCCCCTCGCGGGGCGTCAGGTGGCGTGAGCTCTGTGAAAACATCTGACGTCTAGGGAAGGGCTGGGTTCACCTCCGTGCCCCAGCCTCCCGGGCACCCCACCCTCTGCTCCCCGAGTCCCCTCACCTCTGACAGAGAGGTCAGCAGACGCCCAGCCAGTGGGAGGGAGCCGGGCTGGCCAAGGCCTTGGAAGGGAGAGACCATGCGGCCACACGGAAGCTTCCGGCCTCCGACGGGTCAGCCCAGAGGGCTGCACAGTCAGAGGGATGGGGAGGCCTCAAACAAAGGGACCCGCGGGCTGGACAGCCTTGGCCCTCTCCCGACGGCCCCCCCACACATCCTGGCCCCGCGTTTGAGTGCTGTGTGACCGCTGAAGGAGGCCGGCGCCCGCGCCCTCAGACTGGGCAGCCTTACACGGTCCCGTGGTCCTCGGGAAGAAAGGCTTGGGCTGGAGACAGCAGAGAGCTGCAGAACTGCAGAGGGACTCGGGCTCCCTGAGCTGCTGTGGGGAGAGGCAGGAGAGGGGAGCTGGAGCCAGCAGTGGGGGTGGAGGCCTGGGACCTGGGGATCTCAGGGCCGGCAGCCAGCAGTCAGTGGGCTTGAGAGCCAGGGCAGGGGCTGAGGACAGGGCAGCCAGGGGACCACGCGCTGGGCATCTCAGGGAGCGCCCGCTGTGGAACCAGGGGCCAGCAGGCGGGCTGCTGGGGGCCAGGAAGCCAGGGGCTGGGGCTGCGAGGGCAGGAGAGCCGCAGCCCAAGGCCTGGGGGCGGCGGGGCCGGGTCGCGCAGCGCAGCCTCCGCAGGCACCGTGGGCTGGACAGGCGCTCAGCCAGGGCCTCCGGGGCTGCGAAGCCAGACAAGCCACCGTGGACTAAGCAGACCTGAACTCCAGTCCCTGTGCTGCTGCGCGACTTCAGGCACGTCACTTCACCTCTCCGAGCCTCATAAGAAGGTTGAGGGTGCACGGGAAAGCGTGTAGCGGCTCCACACAGGCCAGCCCGGTGGGTCCCCTTCCTTGCCCGCTCTCTGCAGGGCGTGGGCTCGGTGGGCAGTGGGTCAGGTCGGCCTATCCTGTGATGCAGCCGGAGTCCTCACGGTCCTGGGGGCAGCCACCTGGCGGCCCCTATCATTCTAGACCACGGTATAAAACCCGCTACGAAAGGTCAGTACGGCGCCCCCTGATCCCTACCCCCGACTGCTTCGGCCAGGAGCAGGGGTGGGTGGGGGGAGGCTGGCTGACAGGAGGGACCTGGGATACATCTCGGAGCAGCTGGGCGGCCTCCACGGGCGTGTGCACCACCTGCAGGGCACAGTCCTGCCCAGGGGCTGGGGGCAGCTCCCGCAGGGGTCCGGCTGTCCAGCCACAAACTTCCCAAACAGCAGCCGCTGCGGCCCCGCAGGCCGGCCCAGGCTGGACAGGGCAGCGGGCTCTGCGCGGAGCCTGGGGGGGCCCTCCGATGCCGGGACTGCCCAGGCCTGCCCTCCCCGTGACCCCACAGCTCAGCCCAAGCACAGGGCCGCACCTCTGCAGCGGGCACCCCCCCGTACAGGAGCCCCCACTCAGGGTCCTGTTGCTGGAGCGGGAGGGCCCCACAGCCCCAGAAGCCCCAATTCCAAGTGTCCCCCCGCACTGTCTCTTCGTTTAAGCAGATCTCTGCCCTCAGCCCTCTTCCCCCAAACAGGCCCTCTCAGTGGGTGGATGAGGGACCAGTTTTCTGCATGGAAAATCCGAGGTCAGGGTTTGCTGGGAGGCACCCAGGGGAGAGGTGAACAGGCCCGGCTTTGGGCCCAAGAAAACTCACTCAGGCCTCCCCCGCCGACGGCCGGAGGTGCCCCGGGCCAGCTGCTCCCCTGTGGGCGCTGTGGGAATTAGATGCAGTGAGTCCCACTGGCCCAAGGGCCTGACTCAATAAAAGTCGATTGTCACTGCTGCTGCAGTCATCACCTGACCTCCGCGACCCCTCCAAGCTGGCTGGAGGCAGCCTGGACAGGGAGGGGGTGGCCTCGGGCCGCACGGCACCTCTCGGGTCTCCCAAAGAAGCCTGGGGCCGGACGTGCGGAGGGGAGCGGGGAGCACGTCACCAGCTGGGTGAGGAAAACAAGCTCCAGACAGAGACCCAGCTGGGCCGCCCCCAAGCGGGAATAGGGTAGAGGGGACCCCGGTGGCGCGGCTGCGGGGCCGGGAGGCTCACAGAGGCCCTGTGGCCTCAGGAGCTGATTTAGGGCCCAGCTCCTGATCTCCTGTGACACGTTATTTGTGTAACCTGCACTTTTCTGTTCACATAGTAATTTTCACCTCCCTCCCTGTCAAACAGAAGACAGGTTTCCACCCTGAGCTGCAGCTGAGGAGCCTCCAAGTCACAGGAGAGGCTGCGTTAATGAAACGATTCACAAAGGAGCCTGGAGGACGTGTGAGGACAGCGAGCGGGGAGGCTGCCCCGGTTATCAAAGCAGACGCAGGTGGGCAGGCGAGCGCGGGCTCGTCCCGGGACGCCCACTGCTTCCTCCCCAGCCTCCCGCGTCCCAGGCAGGCCGGCTGGTCCTCTGCAGACTCTCCCCAGGGCCCCGCCGGAGTTTGCTTCCCGTGTGGCTGGGACGCAGATCAAGCTCGGAGGTGAGACTCACCCGCTCAGCACGTGGCTTTCCCTCCGTTGCTCACGCCCTTTCCTGGGGGTCCCGCAACACACCGTGGCCTCCCAGCGCTGTCCCCGCGCAGGACGCCCCTTCAGGGTGACGGCTGTGCCCGTGGGCGGAAAGCGTGGCCTGGGGTCGGGCAGGCCGGTCTCGGCAGTTCTGCGCTCGCGGCGGTGCTGCCTTTGCACAGAGCGCTGAACCTCTCTGAAGCTCTGCTTTCTCGCCTGTGAAAGGGGGACTGGACCTCCTTTCAGGACTCGTGTGACGCACTGAGAGACGTCAGCAAGCGTCTGGCACTGTGAAGCACAGCCCGCCGTGCCCAGGCTCAGAGGCGGCTGCTCAGAGGCCCTCGCTCCCCTCAGACCGGCCCCTGGGTTCTCACCCCCTACGAGGGGGCTTCTGCTCCTGCGAGCGTGTCCTGCATCTGGGACCTCAGGCGGCATCAGGACTGGGTGGCTCGATGGGTGGCCCAGCTGTAAATCTTGAACAATGAGGCTTCCCCTCTTACAAAGGGGACCCAGGTCCTTTGAGACGTGGGAGGTTAATGAGTCAGAGTCTGCAAAACGCTTTGCAGATCAGATGAAAGCGGCTGGGGGGTGGGGCCTGCCCCTGGAGGATGGAGGTGGTTATCGGGGTGCCTGCCCGTGTCCCTGCTCTGTGCTGCGCCCACGTTCAGATCCCCCTGTGGGGGCAGCCGGGCCCAGACAGGGACCCCTCCCACCTGCTCCCAGCACGGCTGCCCCCCGGGTCCAGGAAGGGCCACGGCCCCGGGGCAGCCACCGCTGGTCCTGCCCAGAGAGTGAGCCCAGGGGGCCCTGCACACAGCTGTGCAGGGACTGCTGCCTCGGCAGCCAGCGGGTGGCGGTGCCTGGAGGCGTCTGAGTCCCAGCGCCCCTTAACCTTCCTGTGTTTGGGCAACGTAACCCACCTCGCTCGTCGGCCGGGAGCCCACCAGCAAGGAGGGCTGTCTCTGCACAAGACCAGGGCTGGGTGCCCTCTCGTGCCACCAGGGCCTGCCTTATCCCAGGCCACACCTGAGAGCAGAAAGGAAGCCCCCCTCCGGTCCCCAGCACAGCCCCAGAGGATGGGATGTGACGAGGGGCCAGACCCGCCGGCCTCCTGACCTTGGGGAGGCTGTCTGGACCCAGGGCACCCCAGGGGAGCGTCCACACCCTGCCCGCCCAGGGGGCCCCGCCCCATCTCAGCACCTGCCCGGAGGGCTCTGCTCTCTGGCCAGGCCCCCCCCTACACCCCCCAAGACCCAGAGCACAGGGGTCAGGATGATAGCGATGCGAGGACCCTCATGGTGGGAGAGGGGCGAGAGCCACGCTGGGTCCCAGTTTGGGGAGCGAAACAGGAAAACACAGGCAGGGTTTCAAAGGCTTGGTGCCAACGAAGCGAAGCCTCTCTTGAACGCGTCGACGCGGGTTACGTGCTGAAATGACAGCACGTTGGATTGTTGCGTTACACACGATCAAACTCAATTTCACCGGCTTGTTCGCGTGCCTTTTATGCAGACACTAGCAAGTTTGGAGTTATCCACACACGCGTGCCTCCCATCCTGTGGCTACTGGGCAGCTCTGACCTCGAAAACCTGCCCCATTTTAGGGTCAGGACATGAAGACTGAAAAAGAAAGCCGCCAGTGCTGAGGGAATGAATGAGCCCCTTGAGGAGAACCACATTCAGGAAGCAGGTGCCCTACTGGGCAAGTCACAGGTACCCAAGCGTCGTGGTGACCTCGTTTTACTTGGGTTTTTTCTTTAAACTGCAAGATGGGCGGAAAGTCTACACTGAACCGGACCAGCCCATTTCCGGGAGAACTGGCTCTGCTCTCGGGCTGGAGACTCGGGGGGGAGCCTGGGCCACCAGCACGCCCTGAGGTGCCCAGAGAGGCTTTTCCTTCAGCAGGACCTGCAGTGAGATCAGAGGTATAGGGCCGCTGGCAGAAATAACCACAGAGACGCTGGATTCAGCAGAGAGCCCACTGCCTGGATGCGGCCCCCAGGACGCCCCTCCCCGGGCCCAGGAGCCGTGTCCAGCTTCTCTTGTGGCCTGAGAGGCTGGACTCACCCGCTCCCGGCGGCAGCCCAGAGCTCCCGGCCCATCCATCACGGTCGGACTCTGACACCCACTCCGGGGTTTTTTTGTTTTCCGGGGGGTGGTTTCCGGCTCTGTTTTCAAGGCCACGGCTTCGGCCGCTTCCGCTGCACACAGGGCAAAGACAGAGGGTCTGCGCGGGGCTGGCGCTGGCAGGGGGAGCACAGCCTCCTGCTGGGGGTCACACAGCACCCCCCAGCTTGCTGAGAACGGGGGCTCTTCCCCCTGCACAGCTCCAGCCGGACGCACGCCCCAGGGGGACAGGCATCCGGGGCCAGGCCTCCAGGCCAAGCTGGCCGCGGACTCCTGTCAACGAGTCCCGTTGGCAGCCCGTCTCCTCATTGACCGCACATGCTGGACTGACCGGGGCCACGGGGCAGGCGCCGCTCCGGGCTGGCGGGCACGGTGGGCCCTGCCGGGGAGTCTAGGCGGGGGGCAACGGCCTTCAGGGCGGGGGCCACGCCGCACCCGCCGGTCCTCAGGGCTGCACTCCCGCCGCGGAGAAGCCTGCAGGGATCACTCGGCACAACGTCCTCATCTTATGGGGGAAACTGAGGCCACAGAGCAGCCAGGGGTCCAGGCTGCGGGGGCAGGACTCCCTCTGCTCGCCTTTGTATTCCCGGTTGCCAGGCAGTGAAGCGAGGGGCCTCGTGACGTGGGGTTTGCAGAGGGTGCCCGTCTGCTGGGATCGTCACGGCGCCGCACCCAGCCCGCGCGTGAGCTGCGGAGATGTACCTCCTCACAGCTCCGGAGGCCCAGCGTCCGAGAGCAAGGGCCGCCCGGCCGGTCTCTGGGGAGACGTCTCTCTGGCTCGCAGGTGGCCGTGCGCTCGGGGAAGGGACAGAGCTCCGGTGCCTCTCCCCGTTCTCTCAGGGGCGCCAGGCCTGTGGGGTCGGGCCCACCCCGCAGCCTCCCTTACGCGTTCCTCCCCGGAGGCTGCATCCCGGAGTGCAGTCACGTGGGGTGAGGGCTTCAATCTGTGACTCTGAGGGGACATTCAGTCTGCAGCAGAGGCGGGGCAGAGGTCGCAGTGCCGCTCGTCCGCGAGGAGCTCCGGGGTGTCCGGCGCAGGGGGCAGGGCCGCCCTCGGGGGCCGCCGGGCCGCCCTGCTGAGGGCCCTGGAGCCCCGGCCCCGGCCGCGCGCCCTCCCCAGGATGGGGCTGCTAGGCCTGCGTCAGGTGAGCAGCAGGGTGGCACCCAGGCCCCTGTGCCCACCTCAGCCCCTCATCCTACCCTCCCGGCGTCTGTGGTGGGGCCGCATCTGCCCGTCCTCAAGAGGCACGCGCCACAGATCGGGCCCCTGGTTCACGGACGCATTGTCGGGAGGGGTCTGGTTTGCACCCGGGACTTCCTGACCGCAGGTCTAGGGCTCTCCCCCCCAGCCTCACCGCTCCCACCCGAGCTGCTCACCACGACGGCGGGGCGGCGGGGAGCGGGCCAGGCTCTGCAGATCCAGCCGCAGGCGAGAGGCCCCGGCCGCCCACGTTGGCCGTTCCTGTTCCTGTTCCTGGGCTGACACTTGAGCCCCGGACTCCGTGATCCTTTATCCACTAAGTAATCCCAGCGGAGGCCAGAGAGAAGCCGAGACTCGCCTGGGGCCGGGGCCAGGCGGCCGGGAGATGAAAGGTCACGCTAGGATGGCCGCCCAGTGTCCTGGGCCAGCTTCTGAATGAGATCAGACTTGGAGAGACTCCAGGTGTCCCGGCCGGGCACTCGGCCACCACCGGCCCCGAGGGCAGGTCCTTGCTGAGGAACGCACACGGGGAGACAGACCACCTGGGTTCAGACCCCAGCGCCTGCTCCTGGCTGCAAAATGGAGTCTCTTTTTCAGGAGTTTGGGTGAGCTCATCTCGTCACTGGGGGAGGCGCACACAGCAGGCGCTCAGTAAACGTGGCTCCCAGCTTGGTGTCTCCACAGGCCTCTGGGTGAGCTCCGGTGCTCAGAAGCCACCGTCAGAAACTCCGAGACCACGTGGCAAAAGACCCCCACCCAGCCCCCACCCAGACAGAGCCCCCAGAATGGAGGCTTGTGGGGGCGGGAACCCTTCACTGCCCTCGTGCCCCTAGAAAACGCCAAGTGAGCTTGAGACCAAGAGGGGAGCTGGTGACAGCCGTTGGTCTCTGGCCATGATCCCTGGGGTGCCCTCCTATAGGTACCCCCCACAGCCACTCAGTCACATCCCAGAGTCTGCAGAGCCCGTGGCAGTTCTGGCCTCTGTTTTCCCCACAATTTAAAGCCCTGCAACATCAGCTCTATGAGGGGAGGGCTGTGTGCTGTCACGGCTGCCTCGCCTCACCTGGGGCCTTGCCTGACCCTAAGAAGGTTATTGTAGCTACTGATTGGATGGATGGAGGGACGGATGGACACATGGATGGAGGGATGGATGGACGGATGGATGGACGGATGGATGGATGGATGGACAGATGGATGGATGGAGGGATGGATGGACACATGGATGGATGGACAGATGGATGGAGGGATGGAGGTGAACAGCCTGGCAGCCAACAACAATAAAAAAGGAAGGGCTGCTGATGGGCTGAGCTAACGAAGCCAAATAAACAAAGGTTCCACACATTGTGAATTCATTTACATAAAACCACACGAAATGCCAACCAAGCTGAAGTGACAGGGAGTGGAGTGGGGGTGCCGGGGAGGTGGCAGGGAGGATTAAGGGCACGAGGAAACCTTGGGGTGATGGGCACGTTCATTATCTTGATTTTAGTGATGGGCATTCCTAGTGATGGTGTATATGTACATCAGGACTTATCAAAGTATGCATTCCAAATATGTGTACTTTGAGGAATGTCAATTTTACCTCAATAAAACTGTTTAAAAAAAGAAAGAAAGGGACTTCCCTGGTGGCGCAGTGGTTAAGAATCCGCCTGCCAATGCAGGGGACACAGGGTCGATCCCTGGCCCAGGAAGATACCACATGCCGCGGAGCAACTAAGCCCATGTGCCACAACTATTGAGCCTGTGCTCTAGAGCCCGTGAGCCACAACTATTGCGCCCACGTGCCGCAACTACTGAAGCCCACGCACCTAGAGCTCGTGCTCCGCAACAAGAGAAGCCGTGGCAATGAGAAGCCCGCGCACCACAGTGAAGAGCAGCCCCCACTCACCGCAACTAGAGAAAGTCCGTGTGCAGCAACGAAGACCCGACACAGCCAATAAATAAATAAATAAATAAATTTATTAAAAAAAGAAAAAAAGAAAGAAAAATATGGTATTGGGATAGTAGGATATTCATAAGAAAAAGATTAAATTGGACTCTTTCCTTGTACTTTATACCAAAAGTAAACTAAAAATGGGTTGGAGATATAAATGTAAAACAAAACAAAATGAAACCATAATGAGGGAGATCTTCATGGTGGCAGCTCAGCTCTGGGTCTGCCGCTGTTTCCACAAATCTGCACACGAGACAAAAGTCCACAGATCTGCCTGCCGCTCTGGTCAGGAGCTGATTTCTCGTTCTGACCAGATGACGTTCACCCACCAGAGGAGATGGGCGAGGGGACCCTCCGTGCTATCCGCCGCTTCCTGTGACCCCATCACTCTTTCAAAATAAAGTCTTTGACATAAACAAGCAAACAACCCATAAACGCCTGGAAGAAAATATGGACTTTTCTATAATCTCTTTGTTAAAAAATTTTTTTTTGCTTTGCAGAAGAATTAGAAATTAAGTAGATAAGTGACAAACCAAGAAAATATCTTCAAACTATATCATAGGCCTAAGGTTGCTAGCGCTGATGTTTAAATAGTTTTTACAAAAAAGAAAAAGGCAAACAGTATAGAAAAATGGGCTAAAGAAATGAATAGATAACAGAAAAGGAAATCAGATGAAAATATGCTTAAAAAATAGCAGGTAGGAAAACTTAAAACTGAAGTCGTTTTGTCATTGGAAATGCGAATATTAGAGAAAAATGAATTCGGGGGTATCTGAATCAATTAGAAAGCTTTCAAGCATGGTTTAGGCAACCCAGCTAAGTGACTCTACTTTTCAACTGTAAATTTTATGGAATCTAAATACAGATAAAGTATTTCCAGCGCAAATGCGGTGTGCAAATCGAGACGTGCTGTCAATGTAAAATAGGCACCAGAGTCCACAGACTCTGTATAAGGAGGAAGCTCGCTCATGAATAAACCGTTCATCGATTACATGTTGAAACGGTGATATTTTGTTGACCTGGCCCAGTCAGCCGTCTGCGGTCCAGGCCCAGTCGGCCTGAGGGGGAGACTTGCCTCTCAAGCTCGGGGCACGGGCCCCATCCTCTCACGCTCTCCTGCTGAACTTAAATGTGGGGTTGGACCCCGACTGCTCCTGCCCCTGGGTGTGACCTCAGAGCATCGTCCTGAGGACGAGGTCCACCCCTGCGGGGCTGGCGGGGCAGAGGCACGGCCTGGGTCCCGGTTGAGACGTCGAACTCCGACCCCTCGGGCCTGCGCCAGCTCTGCTCCTCTTCCCTTAGTCACAGTCTTCCTTATTTTGTGTCAGACGACTGGATTTTGGTACTTGCAGCCAAAGCATCCTCTGACCCCCTGGCAGGGTTAGGGTGCACCTGCTTTGAGCCCTTCCGCAAGGCCCAACAGGGAGCTGGAGCCCGGGCCACACGACTTCCCGCCAAGTGTCAACAGAAAGCAATTTCCTCCCACCCTCGCCCCAATGTGCCGCCAACACTCGCCGAGCGCCAGCTGCCAGCCTGGCCCTGGGCTGCAGGTGAGCTGCACGTTAATAGGAGTTTTCTGGGCTTCCCTGGTGGCGCAGTGGTTAGGAATCCGCCTGCCAACGCACGGGACACGGGTTTGAGTCCTGGTCCGGGAAGACCCCACGTGCTGCGGAGCAACTAAGCCCTGAGCCACAACTATTGAGCCCACATGCCGCAACTACTGAAGCCCGCACCTGGAGCCCGTGCTCCGCAAGAGGAGAAGCCACCGCAATGAGAAGCCCGTGCACTGCAATGAAGAGTCGCTCCCGCTCTCTGCAACTACAGAAAGCCCGCACACAGCAGTGAAGACCCAATGCAGCCAATAAATAAAAAATAAAATAATAGATTGTTTTCAAAACACAGGAGTTTTCTGTGCAGACCCCCAAGGGACCAAATGGAGTTTCAAAGCAAGCTGGGGAGAGAGGCCTCGTCCCGTGCCCACCCCAGAAAAGCCGCTCCGGACACTTGTTGAACGAAGGAGTGAAGGCGTGAGAGTGTGCTCCCGGCCTCGTGGGCCCTTCCTGCCTGTGCTGAGCCTGGGGGCCTCCCGACGTGGGGGGTACCCCTGCCCGGTTCAGGAGGGTCCTGAGCGCGGGCCCAGAGGCTGGGGCTCCGCTTGCCCGAGAGGGTCTCTGCTTCTTTTCCTCTTGCCCGTCTCTGTCCACACCCTCCCCCACCTTGGGAAGGAAGCCAGGGCCCCTGTGGGGACACGCCACCTCTCCTCAGCTCTCGGCCAGCTCTGCGGCTCCTACAGGGTGAACGGGGCCCCCGGAGCTGGTGCTCTGTCCTGCCCCTGGGGGAGGTGGCCGGGGTCCCGGGGCTGCTGACAGCGGGGTACCACCTCACGCAGCAGGGCGGGGCGCCCCAAAGCTTGTCGGGCCGATGGACATCGTGGGGCCGGAAGGGACCTGCTAGACGTGGGGGGTGGGGGGGAGAACCACTTGACCCCCTCCCTTTGGGGCCGCAGCAGAGGCCAGCCTCCCCGGGAAAGACAAAGGCATCTAGTCACTTCCCCGAGAGGCTCACATCCAGCTGCCCCGTCCTAAAGAAACACACAGACGTTTCGCCCGGTGTGGTGATTTTTCCAGACGCGCACGGGGCCACGCGGCCTCTCAGGAGGGGAGCGCGGAGCCTGCCCGCGGGTGAGGGGCGCGGGCTCCCACCACTTGGCCTCCGCCAGCCCCGCCCCACAGAGCCCCCGTGACTTCAGAGGGACGCCACCCCACCTCAGGGAGTCCGAGGAAACGTCTTCATTCACAGCAGGCGGGGGACGTTTGCGGCCGTCCCAAAATAGCCCCAAGGAGCCGCCTGCCACCCCGGGAATGCCCGGAAACCACGCCCGGCTGAGCACAGAGGTCACCCAGCTCCCAGGCCTTGGACGCTCGAGGGGACTTGAGGAAGCTTCCAGAAGAGCAGTGGGTCACAGCTCCTCCAAGGCCTGGTCCACGGGAGCCACAGGAGAAGCAGCTGCTCAGGGGGTGAAGGAAGGAGGCGCCAACGAGGCAGGACGGGACAGGGAGCACCTCTCCCCGGGGCCTCGGGGGCTCCTGCCCCTCCGGCCCCGCGGCCCCGCCGACCGGTGGCCTCTGAGACGTGAGGGGCGAATCCTGGCGGCCGGGGCAGCCCCGGGACACTTGCCAGTCGTCACGACGGTGCCGCCGAGGGAGGCCCAGGCTGAGCACGGGACCCCCAAGGGGAGGGCAGGGCTGCTGCCACCTCGGAGCCAGGAGCAGAGTGCAGACCCCGAAGACTCGGCCAAGATCACAGGGCCTGGCAGGGAGGGGCAGGCAGGCCCCGCTCGGGCTGCGGGCACGCGGCCGCAGGCAAGCCGCTCACGGCTTCGTGCCTCGGTTGTTGCATCTGTGAAATGGGGCTGATGCCAAAATCCCAGCCGAAGGGCTGTGAGGCCCAGATCCTCTCCCGGATCACGGTCACAGCCGCTGGCCTCTGCCCACAACCCCGTCCTCTCTCTGTTCCTCCCACAGACACAGCTGGAGGCCCTTGCTGACCCTGGCGGGGACCGTGCGAAGGAAGCAAAGATCCGGCTCCTTCCTGCCCTCAGGAGGGAGGCCCCGGAGCTGCCAGGTCCCCGTAGACTCAGGGGACAGGGAGGGGCCTCCGGAATGCCTGGACAGTGCCCGGGGCACAGTCCTCTCTCCGTGGGCCTGCAGCTGCCGCCCATTTCCTTTCCAAGCGGGCTTTTGCTGTGGCCATGCAACATTCCAGAGAGAGGGAGAGCCCGGCGGGGCAGGGCCCGGCCCGTTGTCTGCAGGGAGGCTGCGTCTGGGCCCCGGGGTCTCAGGGGAGGTGGTCCCATCCAGCCTCGGGGATGACGGTGTAGCTCCGCCCCGTGACACCCAAGGCCTCCGGGACGAGCACCGGCGGGTGTGCACGGGCTGCAGGGAGCGCCCGAGGACCCGGGGCGGCCTGTCCCTCAGAGGAGGTCAGTCCCGCTGGGCCCAGTGGTGCAGGGCCACGGGCTCTCAGCGGGCACCGGGCCCTCCTGGGGAACGGGGAGGGGCAGGGACGTCGCTGTCCCCTGGGCTGCACCGAGGCCGCAGCCACCACCTGCCCTGTGTCCCGCGTCCCTTCATCGGCGTCCAGCCGGAGCCGTGGAGAAAGGCCACAGACACACAGAAAATGCCGAGGGCCGAGGAAGGACCTGCTTTAATTCCAGCATGCCTGCATGCGTGTGTCGTGTGCAAAGGTAACGTCTACTAATTGAGCACTTACTGTGTCCTGTTACACCTCCCAACCTGTCGAGGCTCGTGTCAGACCCTGGCGGCGGGTCTGCAGTCACCCATTCTCCAGACAGAGAGACTGGGAGCAGAGAGGTCACGTGACTCGCGAGCCATGGGTCTGACTCCTAATCCCCACATCGGGCCCCAGTTATTTAAGTTACACTTGTATTTCAGGGTCAGTGCTGTCTCTCTGGTGAATTGGTTTTGGAGGCCGTGACCCAGGCCCACGTGGGCTCTCCCCATGGGGTCTCGCGGTGGGCATTTCCGTGTGGCCTGACCGGGGTGACTGTCTCCGGGGGTGAGTGGATGCGTGTCCTGCACCTAGCTGTCCTCAGACGCCCGTGTGAAGAGGAAAGGTGGGGGGACAGCATGTCCCCCTCCCCACAGCCACCCCCAAACCCAGTACCAGGGCGTCCACCCACGTCCACCCTTGGACGGTGGCCCTGACTTCACCCTCTGCCCCATCTGCTGAGCCCCCGTGGCAGATCTGGAGCTCCCAGCGGCCCCTCCACCAACTGACAAGCGGGGTTCTGAGGCAGGTGGGGGAGCCTGGCTTCAACGCACCCCCGGAACCCCCGGTCGGAACGAACCACTGGGCCACACGGATGCCCAGTGATGCAGAAGGACTCCCTGGACCCGGGGAGGCGTCAGACCGGGAGCCGCTGCGGCTTCCTTCCACCCGAAGCCACAGCCAGCCTGTCCTCGCAGCCTCCAGGCCACGGGGCCCAGGAGAAGCGGCGGCCTGGGCCACGCCTCGGAGCCATGCCGGAGGGGCCCCTGGGGCCTCGAGGCGCCCGGCATCCCACCCGCTCAGGAGGAGACCGTGGGGCACCCCCTCCACCCAGGGCCCCTGGCCAGAGGCTCTGCCGGTCTCAGGCCCGGCTCTGGGGCCTTGGCGCCCCCTGAAATGGGAATCCAGAGGCGGGGCTCCCCGGGTGGGGGGGTTGGGCCCTGCCTTGAGCCCCTGGACACGCCCCCTCCTGCCCTGAGCGGGCCCTGAGCCCCGGCTCACCACTGCGCACCGTCTACCCGCTCTGACGCCGGCTTCCCTACCAGGAAAGCAGGGACCTTGTTCCTGCTAACGAGGAGCTGAGTGGGCGTGAGGTCTCCCGCACGCGCCCCTCAGGCACGGAGCCCGTGGCCGCTCTGTCCCGGACGCACCGTGTGGGCTCCAGGATGAGGGCTCAGAGGTGAGGGCAGCCCCTCTCTGAGCCTCAGCTTCCCATCTCCAGGGCGGTTTGCATGAGAAACTGCCAAGGCTCCTTCTGGCGCTCCCAGCCCCGGCCTCCAGGGACCACACAGGCCAGCGCCGCGGACGGACAGATGGACGGACAGTGCCGGCTTCCTGGTGCGGGGGGTGGGCCGGGTCCCGGCAGTTAACCTTCCTGGTGGCTCCCAGGAAGGGGCCTGTTCCATGGACTTCCCGCCCCCACACCCACAGGGCTGCTGGCGGGACACGCCTGGCCGCCCGCCAGCTCCCCGGCATGCCTGGGGGTGACTCCTGGAGCCCGGCCAGACGCTGTCACACGTCCCAGGGGCCCCTCAGCCTTCCCCGCCTTTGTTTCCGATGACTGGGCTGGGGGTGAGCTGTGGAGCTGCTCAGAATCCCGCCCAGGATGTCAGGCCTCCGGGGGGTGGGAGCCGACCGTGGGGGGGGGCCACGCTGACACCCCTCCTTCCAGGAAGGTGAGGGGGGGGGTCCTCCTGGAGGTGCAAGAGACGGCGGGACGGTCGTCACAGGCTCCGGCTCACGTGCGGCGCACAGGCCGGGGTCAAGGACTGGGGTGAAGGGGGGACAGGATGGCGTCAGCCCTTGGGGGCACGTGGGGGTCCAGGGGCCTCTGCCTGCCGGAGGGGCCTCAGGCGTCTCCCTGCCACCGGCAAAATGAGGTGGGAGAGGGCAAGGCTGAAGGGGCCACGCGGGTGGGGTCCGACCCTGCGGCCGGCCACCCGGCCCCGGGCCCGGCCCCACGGGCCTCCCTCGCGCAGCCGCCGGCGGTGCCCCCGGGTTAAGAGCGGCAACAACTGCGCCCTATTTATATCCTCAGCCCCGCCGTCCCCCGGCCGCGGCCAGCCGGCCCAGCCAGGGCTTCCACCACGATCAGCTTACATTTAAAATAAATGTTTCCTTAGCTCGCCTCTGATCTCCACGGAGAATTTCGGGAAGTGGTGAGACAGGTCCGGACCCTGAGCGAGGCCGCCCTGCCAGGCACCCGGGCGCAGGCCGGGCCGGAGCCGTCCCCAGGCCGCGGCGCCCGGCAGCAGAGACAGGCCGCCCCGGAGGCCCCTCAAGACTGGCTGTGGGAGGGACACACGTGGACACCCGGGGCCTCGTGCTCAGGGTCAAGAGGGTGAAACGTAACGTCAACGTCGCGGCTCTTTCCAAAGACACGCCCGCCTCCTCGCTCTGAGGCAGGGTCTCCGCAAAGGAGGGATTTTCAGAACCTGGGGGACACGCAGAGCAGCCCCCTTGCCCATGCGGTTCCCCGGGCTGACTTGGGAGAAGGGGGGGGGCCGGGACCCAGGGCCAGAGCCGGCGAGACGAGAAGAGCCCGAGCTTGACAGACGGGGGCTCCCGGGGAAGAGAAGCCCAAGCGGACGACCCCAGAGGGGCCAGGCCGGCTCCAGCCTGGGAAGGCAGGGCTCGGGGTGGGGAGGGGACCCACCTGCACCCCACCCCTGGCTGCACAGCCGCCTCCACGGGCCCCAGCAGGCTCCGAGGGCAAACCCAACCCCGAACCACACGCAGCCCCTGTGCCCGGGACGCCCCGAGGAGGGGCAGCAGCTCCCCCGGGAGACGAGGGGCTGGTGGGAGGAGGCAGCTGGGCTGGGCCCGTCCTCCTTTGCGTTTACGGGGTGACTGTCTCAGGGCGGGAATGCTAATTACCTCCCCCGCTGGAGCAAAGGAATCCGGAGAAGAGGGCCCTCCCTGCCTGCAGATCGCAGTGACCGGGCCCTGCTCCGGCGTCCTGCTTCCGGGAGTGCCGGCTGAGAGCCTTCTGTCACTGGGACCCTCACATCCCTCCCAGGTGGGAGTGTTATTCTGCCCACTTGACAGAGGAGAAGACTGAGGCTCCGGGAGCTGAGAAAGAGCCCGTGGGCAGCAGAGCAGACCAGGGCCTGCTGACGTTGGAGGCCGTGCTTGACCACGCCGGGCTGCAGAGAGGAGGGTGGCTGATGGCAAGAACAGCAGCCACACGTGTTGAAGGCTGAGTCCACGCAGCCCCGCAGCCCACGGAAGGGAAACCCGCTCTTGACCCCGAGGCCGTCTCTCAGGCAACTGAAACTACAAGTGCTGCGTTTCCAAGCCCAGCAAACATTGGGTGCCAACTGTGTTTTCCACCTAGTGCTGTGGCATGCTGGAGCCACAGTCCCGTGGGGGAGACAGAGGAGTGTGTGGGCGGCCCCGTGCAGGAGGCCTGGGCTGTGAAACTGCAGGAGAGCCGGGGAGGGGAGAAGCATCTGCGGGCGGGGGGCTTCAGGGACAGGCTGATCCAGGATCTGCTGCCAAAGCTGGGTCCTGAAGCCTGAATAGAAGTTTTCCACTGGCAAGAAGCATTCCAGGTGGAGAAGAGTGTGTGTGAAAGTGTGACATGTGCCAGAGCGTGCTGAGTGCCAAGCATGTTGGGGCCAAAGAGGCCGGCGGGGCTGATGCACCAGGCAGGGGCCCCGCGAGGAAGCCCCGGTGTGGGGCAGGGGCAGGACCTGGTTCCAGCTCCTGGCCCCTCTGCCACCCTGCCGCCCCTCCATCTATTTCCAGCCCTCCTCCTAGACAGCCTCTGGCTGGGAACCGGAGGTGGCGCGGGGCGGGCACCCACCCCGAGGGGGCAAGAGCTCCTCCGGCCAAGACACCAGGCACTTCCTGACTCTGGGCCCAGATCTCCGGGGAGGGGGCGGGCACCGAGGGGGCGGCATTCCGGCTGGCATTCCAACTCCTCCTCCACGATTTGTCCATTTCCTGCCCTGGCTGCAAATTTCAACCATTTCCTTCTTGGGCCACCTCCGGCCTTTGCCGCTGCCTGGCCCTGCGCTGACCCTGGCAGGGGACAGGACGGTCCTTGTCCTGCCAGCTCCAAGTTTGGAACTGGCCTTGTCCTCAGCTGAGTACCCTGCCAACAGGCCCCTGGATGCTTGGAGGGGCACCGAGCCAGCGTGGTGGGGAGACTGGGGTCCGATCCGCTGAGCAGCCCCGGCCGTGCGCCAACGCTGTGCTACACACGCGGCGCCTACTGCGTGCCTGAGCAGGGCTGCTGCTGGAGACCCTCTAAGGCAGGATGACGGCAGGAGGCGGGCACCACCACCTGCCAAGGGTGAGCGTCTGCTTGAAAGCACGGTCTCTCCTCCCAGGGAGGCTGTGCTCAGAGGAGGGCCCCCAAGGTGCAGAGGGTCCCGGCCCCGCGGGTGAACGCCTAGAACCCCTCACCTCAGCAGACACACCTGAGCACGTCCCAGGAGAGGCGGCAGGTTTCTTTGCAGAAAGTTAGCAGACCGGACGGACAACCGTTTGTTTGCAGGCACCCTCTCTAAGTTTAGAGGATGTCCTCCTGTGAGAGCAAGGTCCCCTAGATGAGGCAGGGGCTTCCCAGACCCCCACGCAGGGATCATCCAGTCCTGGGCCTGGGCTCTGCCAGAGGCCCCGTGCGAAGCCCCCCCAGGCAGGTGCAGGAAGGCTGGTTCTGGTGAAGGGGCCCCAAAGGACCCCTCCCGAGGTGGCTGTGCGAGCCACAGGCCCGCAGCCTACAGCATCCTGGAGTGTCCAGAGCTTGTTCAGGAATCTAGAGCCTCCCTGAATAAGCAATCCTCGCCACGTGTCTTTTGGGCATAAACTGGCTGGAGTGGAGACCGCTGCCTGCAGCTGGGAGTCCAGGCTGGCGCTGGGCGGGAAGCTAGGCCCCCGGGGAGGAGGCCCCTCAGCTCCGGGGTCCACGGCCACTCCGTCAACGGTGGCGGCGGCGTGGGGCGCCCACCTGCCCCGGGACCCCTCCCGCCAGCCCCCGGCACCAAGCGCCCGGGCTGGGCCTGCCCAGAAGGCCCCTCCCCTCATAGGCTGATACGTCTTCATCCCCGGAAGCAGGCGCCCAGCGGCACCTCTGGGGCGGGGGTGCAAGCCCCCCGCTTCCCACGCGCAGCCCAACCAGGCCTGGGAGCTTCCTGGAGGCCGTGGAGCTCGGTGAGCTCCGCCCCCAACTGCGGGTTCCAGCGTGTGCTCTCCCGGGACCCTGGGAAAGGCCCAGCCGCGCCCCTGTCCGGGGACCACCCTACCTGGGCCAGCACAGGGCACCCCCGCGTCTCCTGGGGTCAGCCTCACACTGCAGTGTGAATGACAGGCCCGGAAGAGCCACGGCCGCGCCTTCAAAACGGGGAAGCGACTGCCCTTGCTGGGGGTCTGTGGGATTTGGACCCCTGACCACCAAACGGGTTGACCTCGCCCGCACTGAGCACGTCCTGACAGTGCGAGGACGATTCCCCAAGATGCCCGGAGAGGACGGCGGAGCCCAGGTCACCCCGCTGTTCCAGCCCAGCAGTGACCGAGCCAGGCCAGCGCGGGGCGGGGGCTTCAGGCAGGGCAGAGAGCACCCTGCGGCCTCCGGGGGCGCACAGACCCCGCGCCCGGGGGCAGCCCCGCTGCGGGAGCCGGGAGAACACGGGGCAACGCGGGCCCGGGGCGCAGAAAGGGCCTGTGCCTCTGGCCGAGGCGCTGGGCGCCCTCCAGCACGCGCTGCGAACCCAGACACGCGGGGAGATTTTCCACACTGGGGCCCAAGGCCCTGACCAGCCTGCCGTTAATAAAAGGTCGGAGGCTCAGCCAGGACGGCCTGGAGAGAGGACGGCCCTGCAACGCGTTCTGACTTTGCGGTGTGACGGCGGAGGAGCCGGCAATGTTTTGCCATGTCTTTTCATGTGGGGATTTTAATATGTCGTGGGAGGCTCCTCCCCAACCCCACTCCAACCCCCCAACTCAGAATCCTGAGAAAATCTCCTTCCACGGTTTCCCATGAAGCAGGTGCAGAGCAGCCGGAGCCGGGGTGGGGGGAGCCCAGGCAGGAGGCCCCCGGTGGGTGCGGCACCGCACCAGCAGGCAGGCAGGTGGCTCCCACTCCCCCAGGACCCCAGCTCCGGGGGCGGGCATCCTCCCCACCCCCCCGGGGAAGAGGCCAGACCCACACCGAATCCAGCTTGCTGAGCACCGTCCACTCACGTAAGATGTGCACATTAAGGCAGACTTTTAAAAGCCCGCTTGTGGGGCTTCCCCGGTGGCGCAGTGCTTAAGAATCCGCCTGCCAATGTGGGGGACGTGGGTTCGATCCCTGAGCCAGGAAGATCCCACATGCTGGGGAGCAATGAAGCCCGTGCGCCACAACGACTGAGCCTGCACGCTAGAGCCTGCAAGCCACAACTACTGAGCCCATGTGCCGCAACGACTGAAGCCCGGGTGCCTAGAGCCTGTGCTCCACAACAAGAGAAGCCACCACAATGAGAAGCCCACGCACCGCAACAAAAAGTAGCCCCCGCTCTCCGGAACTAGAAAAAGCCCACATGCAGCAATGAAGACCCAACACAGCCAATAAATACATAAATAAATCAAAAAAAAAAAAAAAGCCCACTTCTGAGTTAAATACTCAAAGTTCTTGAGCCAAATTCAACCCCAAGGTCAGAGCTCACCACGCTCGTTTCATGGACTCCCTCCCAAGCCGGACAACCTGCACTGGTAAACCGGGTTGCTGGAGGGCCAGGGGTGGGGGGCCAGGAAGCGTCCTCTTCAGAAACCACCAGGCACGAGGGCAGGGCAGCCACACCAGCCCCCAAGCCCCCCAGCGCCGAGCCCGTCCAAGGTCGGGGCCGCGGGGAGGGCATCCCGAGTGGCTGCCCAGACCTTGGCAGGCGGGACGGGCCATCCATCCTCCTGGGCCCCCGTCCCTCCCCACCCACACCGCGGCTGTGACTGGCAGCCGGTTTAACTCGCGGCAGGAGGAAAGGACCCAAATGCATACGGAATGCGTACAGGGTGGCAGACTGGCCACACCCCGGGGCCGCCTGGCCTTCGCACACACCCTGAGGGCAGCAGCGGCTGGTCCTGTGGCAGGTGAGGGCGCGGGAGCCTGGGGTCATCTGGGATTTGCCAAGGCTCCGCAGGCAGGAGGAGAGAGCGCGCAGAACAGAACTCCCCGGGGCAGGTGTCTGGGCCCCGCCTGCTCCGGCCACTCCGGCGAAGCCGATGGGGGTCGGTGGCCCTGGGCTGGTCCATCCTGAGACCCAGCTGTGCCAGGGAGGCCGGCAGATGGGGCTCCACCAAGGACTGTCCGGGCACCCACCTGCCCACGGGCACCCGGGGGTGAGACCAGGCAGGCCTGCCCTCTCCAGAGCCCTGAGCCCACTGACCACGTCGTGCCGTGGGCCTGGGCCCACCCCCCGCCCTCAGGAACAAGCCGGGGGGAGGGCTGGGGTCCAGAGTCAGGGCAGGGCGCCGGCCTCCCCAGGGCCGCCGGGGCTGCGGGTCTGTAGCAAACACGACTCGCCTCTAATAAAACAAATCATCTGAGGCCGGGAAGCCGCAAGAGGAAACAGCTGTGTGCTGCTGGCTGTGACCACGTGTTTCCATGTCCATCTCTCCACGTGCCCGCTCTGCCCCCGGGATTCTGGACTCTTGGCCATTTTCCGACAGCAGAATGCTGTGGGCCGTTTTCAGAGGCCGTGGAACGTGTGCCCACAGAAATCAGACCGCAGACCCCCGCAGAGCGCTGGCTGTATGCTGGCCGGAGACCGTGGTCCTCACATGATGTGACCCAGAGTGGCCCTCAGAGCCACAGACACGGAGGAGGCCAGAGGGACAAGGCCTGTGAACTTAGGCAAGGGGGATCCCTTCATCTCTGAGTGTGATGGTCCAAAACCGGGACAAACCGAAATGTGCGTCGAGGTGATGGGTAAACAGACTGGTGCACGAGGGGATGGCACAAGGATGGGCCCATGTCACGAGCCTGCGATGAGGAGATCCCAAACCAGGAGGGCGCTGGGCGGGTTCCACCTCCGTGACGTTCGGGAGAGGAACGCTGCTCTACAGGGATGGGAGTCAGAGCGGGGTTCCCCTAGGGTGGGGATTGGTCCTAGGCGGTGAGAAAATGTTCCGGGTATTGGGAAACGCCACGTAGCTGGATCTGGGAGGTGGTCACCAGGGGTGCGTGTGTACGTCAGAGCTGTACACACTATTCACGGATTCGCCGTGTGTAGATCGTGTCTCAGTAAACTGCTGTAAAAGACAGGTAAATGCTTGGGGGATGTCAGTGCCTCCCATACCCTGCCCCTCCTTCACCTGAGCTTGAACCCTGTAAAAGAAAGGAGGCAGACACAGGTCTGGGAGAGGATGCATTTTCTCTCCATCCTGTGGGGCTGGGCGACCATCTCTGCAGGCCTAGTGGGAGTGGGGGCCTAGTTGTGGGTCTAAACACAGAGAAACACCAAGACCTGACCCCAGGTCTTTCTAGCTTTGTGATGTTAGAGTAAAAAGGTATGAGGCCAGCAGAGCAGGAAGGTTCCCTGGGATCTCGCTGACACGGAGAAAAAGTCTGGAGCATCACCACGACCTTGTCCTATCTCCTCCTGACCACCGCCTGCCCATGACCATCACTGCTGCCCTTCCGCCAGGACGACTGCCACTGTTGCCGCTGTCATCTCCACCACCACCACCACTACCTCCATCACCTCCACCACCATCACCTCCATCACCTCCACCTCCATCACCTCCACCTCCATCACCTCCACATCCATCACCTCCATCATCTCCATCACCTCCACCTCCAACACCTCCATCACCTCCACATCCATCACCTCCATCACCTCCACCGCCATCACCTCCATCACATCCACCTCCATCACCTCCGTCACCTCCATCATCTCCACCTCCATCACCTCCATCACCTCCCACACCTCCACCTCCATCACCTCCACATCCATCACCTCCATCATCTCCATCACCTCCACCTCCAACACCTCCATCACCTCCACATCCATCACCTCCATCACCTCCACCGCCATCACCTGCATCACATCCACCTCCATCACCTCCATCACCTCCATCACCTCCACCTCCATCACCTCCCACACCTCCACCTCCATCACCTCCATCACCTACACATCCATCACCTCCACCTCCATCACCTCCATCACCTCTATCACCTCCCCCACCATCACCTCCATCACCTCCACCTCCATCACCTCTGTCACCTCCATCACCTCCACCTCCATCACCTCCATCACCTCCATCACCTCCATCACCTCCATCACCTCCACATCCATCACCTCCATCACCTCCACCGCCATCACCTCCATCACCTCCACCTCCATCACCTCTGTCACCTCCGTCACCTCCATCACCTCCATCACCTCCACCTCCATCACCTCCATCACCGTCACATCCATCACCTCTACCACCTCCACATCCATCACCTCCATCACCTCCACATCCATCACCTCCACCATCTCCTCTATCACCTCCGTCACCTCCACCTCCATCACCTCCACCTCCATCACCTCCCACACCTCCACCTCCATCGCCTCCCACACCTCCACCTCCATCACCTCCCACACCTCCACCTCCATCACCTCCACCTCCATCAGCTCCATCACCTCCATCACCTCCTCCTCCATCACCTCCGTCACTTCCATCACCTCCACCTCCATCACCTCCGTCACCTCCACCTCCATCACCTCCATCACCTCCATCACCTCCACAGGCCAGTGCCACAGGCAGGACACTCCCTGGGACTGGGCAGCCTCACGGGGCTGCTTCCAACTGGTCACACATTGCCACTTACGTTTAAACGCATAAAAGTACTTGACACATTAGACACTTAGTCCCTTGGTCACGCAGGCCGTGTTTCAGGTGGCCGTGGACGCACGTGGCCAGTGGCTGCCATACTGGGCCCTGTCCACGTGGGCCAGCGTGGCCATCACAGTGGAACGTTCTTGTGGGCAGGGCTGGGCTCGCGGTGAGAGGTCAGGACTGCGTGGCCCTGGGGTTGAGGGTCCAGCCGCTGCACTGGCCTTTCCTCCCGGAGGCTCTGGCGGGTCTGGTCCGGGCCTCCCCTCAGCTTCTGGTAGCTCCAGCACCCTGGACGCCCCTTGTCGTGCAGAGCAGCCCTGATTTCTACCACCATTGTCCGGTGGCCCCCTCTCCTTAGGCCTGTTTCCCTTGTCTTGAGAGGACGCCAGCCATCAGCTTCCAGGTCATCCCACGCCAGTATGGCCTCAACTTAACTAATGACGTCTGCAAAGTCCTATTTCCAAATAAGGCCACAGTCACCTGTCCCAAGTGGTCATGAATTCTGGGGGCACATCGCTGAACCCAGCATGCCCCTCAGCCCCGGGCACCCATCTGTGCCGTCTCACAGAGGGTCCCTCTGTCTCCACCTCCAGGTCACAAGCCCCGGGGTCGGCACCTGACTGCTCACCCCCGCATACCCAGCACCTGGCCTGTGGCGGGGACTCCACCACCACCTGCCCGATGAATGACTGAGTGATGAGTAACACGGGCCCGTGTCGGCCGAGTCCAGGTCTCTGCAGGGCCTAGGCACACCGGCCACCCCGAGCAGGAAACGTGCAGGTCCAGGGGCACGACGCACGTCCAAGGCCCGGCTCTGCTGGGTGACCGGGTCAGCCGTTTCCCCGCCAGAGCCCCCGCTCTCTCGTCTCTATGATGGGGGAGGAGAGGCTCCCTTCCAGCTTGACCTGGGGGCCAGGGAAGTTGATGGGCACCATCTCCAAGACGGCCCTGGTTGAGGGGTAGGTGTCAGAGAAGGGCTGTCAGAGGCCTCGTCCCGCAGACCTGGGGGCCCCTTCCACGGAGCATCTCGCCCAGCATGGTGGGTGCCCCTGCCGCCCCACCCCCCACCCAGAATCCCTGGGGGCTGGAACGGGAGGGAGCTGGGGGGGGAGGTGCAGCTGCCCGGGAAGCTCCCGGAAGGCGGTCGCCCGGAGCGGGGCGGGGCCTCCTCACCTGCCCTGCTCGGGCAGAGGGCTGGGGGCAAACGGTCCTGGCAGCTCCCCAGGGGCTCCTGGGCAGCTCGGGTTTCTAAGGAGCGTAAACTGTCTTACAAATTAAGAGAGCAACTCCGATGACTGAAGACATAAAAATAGCTCTGCTTACTCAGTCCCTTCTCTGAGTTCTGTGGGAAAGAGTCCGGCGGCCAGAGAGCTGACCCCAGGCCCTCGCGCAGCTCATGGAGAGAGCGTGGGAGGACGTCCCGGGGGTGGGTACCACGTGGCTGGAGGTCCACCCTGCATCGTCCCGCGGTGACGAGAAGGCAGCACCACCCCGAGGGCCCCGGCTGGCCTGGGAGCCCAGGTCTGGCCACGGCGTCTCTGGCCCCTCATTGTGTCACTTCCTCTCCTAAAACTGCCTTTTCCCAGCCTCTCCTCCACCCAAGGAGCAATCCTTTGACCCCCTTTTAATGTTAAGAAGGAAAATCTTACTACACAAGTACACACATATCCTAAACCAGTCAGAATGTTTTGGCTGCAAATACCAAAGAACCAACTTGAAACAGCTTTAAAATATATTACATCACATGACAGGAAGTTTGAGTTGGTGCACAGAGATTATGTGACATCACAGGACTCGGGTCCCTCCTCTTCTCTGCTCTGCCATCCTCACTTGGCCTCAGTCCTCAGAATTGGCCCTCGTGGTTGCAAGACGACTGTTATAGATCCAGACGTCACATCCTTATCCAGCAACCTCTAAAGACACACCTGCCTGTGCCCCTTTTTTAAGAGCCAAGAAGATGTTCCCAGGAGCCCTCAGCAGTCTTCTCTAAGGTCCCATTGCCAAAATTATTACAGAAAGTTTGTCTTTTTTCTTTATGCTAACATGAACATTTGTGCCAACACCGTACTGTTGTTCACTGTAGCCTTGTAGTATAGTTTCCGTCCTGCAAGGCTGCAGTGATCAAGACAGTATGGTACTGGCACAAAAACAGAAATATAGATCAATGGAACAGGATAGAGAGCCCAGAGAGAAACCCACGCACATATGGGCACCTTATCTTTGACAAAGGCGGCAAGAATATATACAATGGAGAAAAGACAGCCTCTTCAATAAGTGGTGCTGGGAAAATTGGACAGCTACATGTAAAAGAATGAAATTAGAACACTTTCTGAAACCATACACTAAAATAAACTCAAAATGGATTAAAGACCTAAATGTAAGGCCAGACATTATAAAACCCTTAGAGAAAAACATAGGAAGAACACTCTATGACATACATCAAAGCAAGATCCTTTTTGACCCACCTCCTAGAATCATGGAAATAAAATCAAGAATAAACAAATGGGACCTAATGAAACTTAAAAGAACTTACGGGTTTTTTTTGCACCGCGAAAGAAAGGATTAATCTCCAAAATATACAAGCAGCTCATGCAGCTTAATACCAAAAAAGCAAATAACCCAATCCACAAATGGGCAGAAGACCTAAGTGGACAGTTCTCCAAAGAAGACATGCAGATGGCCAACAAACACATGAAAAGAGGCTCAACATCACTAATCATCAGAGAAATGCAAGTCAAAGCCACAATGAGGTATCACCTCACACCAGTCAGAATGGCCATCATCACAAAATCTAGAAAAAATAAATGCTGGAGAGGGTGTGGAGAAAAGGGACCCCTCCTGCACGTTTGGTGGGAATGTAAGTTGGTACAGCCACTATGGAAAACAGTATGGAGGTTCCTTAAAAAACTAAAAATGGAACTGCCATATGACCCAGCAGTCCCACTCCTGGGCACATACCCAGAGAAAACCATCATCCAAAAAGACACATGCACCCCAGTGTTCATTGCAGCACTATTTACAGTAGCCAGGACGTGGAAGCAACCTAAATGCCCATCAACAGATGAATGGATAAAGAAGATGTGGCATATATATACAGTGGAATATTAGCCATAAAAAGGAACGAAATGGAACTATATGTAATGAGGTGGATGGATCTAGAGACTGTCATAGAGTGAAGTAAGCCAGAAAGAGAAAAACAAATACCCGTATGCTAACTCATATACACGGAACCTAAAAAAATGGTACAGGTGAACCCAGTGACAGGGAAGAATAAAGATGCAGATGTAGAGAACGGACTTGAGGACACGGGGTGGGGGGCAAAGGGGAAGCTGGGGCAAAGTGAGAGAGTAGCATAGACATATAGACACTACCAACTGTAAAACAGATAGCTAGTGGGAAGCTGCTGCATAACAGGGAGATCAACTCGATGACAGGTGATGCCTTAGAGGGCCAGGACAGGGAGGGTGGGAGGGAGTCGCGGGAGGGAGGGGATATGGGGATGTGTGTATAAATACAGCTGATTCACTTTGTTGTACAGCAAAACGTGGCACAACAGTGTAAAGCAATTATATTCCAATAAAGAGCTTAAAAAAAATAAAGTGAACGTTTATTCTTTCTGTAATAAGAAAAAGAAGTAATCCATTTTTATAAAGAAACATTCTTTTCAATAGAGCACAGGCTCTGGACTCCAAACGGTGGGCTCGGCCCTCCCGGGGCAGCCCCAAGCGTGCAGGGAAAACCTGGGATGAGGCGGCTTCTCCCCAGGGCCTGACGCGGGAAGAGCCTGCGTCTCGCCCTCCTAAGCCTGACTCGGGTGTCCTGGCCGGCGGGCAGGCCCCCGCATGTTCACTCAGGGGCCCAGGCTCCAAGCGACCAGGGCTCTGCCCCCCTCAGTCCCTCGGAGGGGCCTCCGCTCAGCACAGTGAGAGCAGGGCGGACGGGCGCGCAGGGCGGAGGGCCACGCGGCCTGCACTGCATCCCTCTTCCGCCTCAAGCTGCCGCGGCCCAGCCCGGCGCGGACACTGGCTCTCAGGTCCTCCCAGCACACCCGTGACCCCGCCCCGCTCGGACAGACCACCCACCTGCAGTGGTTTCCCACTGAAGCAGGAGTTCTCAGGGCTTGGACCCCAAGGCCTCCAATGGCAGCAGGAGGCGTTTTAAGCCTCACCCTGGCTCTTCTGGGAGAATAACACCGACACGCTGGGGTTTGTAAGAAAAAGGACACCAGTGACCCGTGTCCTTGTCTGCTCTGGCCAGCACGTGGGGGTCTCTGCTGCCCTCCGGGGAGCTGGTCTCAGCGGGGGTACCTGCCCTGTCCCAGCCAGGCTGAGCCCTGCGTCCCCAGTGCTGAGCAAACCCTCCCCTTTGGTGAAGCGTTTTGCACGATGGGGGTTAAGACTGAAGCACCGTTGTTGTTTTTATTAAAATACAAAATTAATTAATTCAGCCATTTCTCCTGACCTCGAAATGTTGGAGGAGCCGAGCAAGCAGAGAGATGAATTATTCATATCTTTGGAATTCGTTCTCCAAACATGTGCAGAAATAAATTGGGTTTTCCTCCTAAAATGGGGCTGTTTCACCTGAAGGGCTGTGAGTTTGAGAAATGAGACTTTACCGGCAGAGACCACAGCCGCCCCCACCGTGGCCAGGGCAGCAGGGAGGAGCAGGCAGGTGGACGGCCCAGCGGCGGGTGCGGAGGACACGGGAAGTCACGCCCCTGGGCGTCCTGTCCCGGGCAGAGGGAGGCGCGGCAAGCGGACACGGCCAGGCAGAGGGCGAGGGTCCAGGGCCCGAGCTGTGACCTGGACCTGCTCTGCGGCCTCGCCCCCACCCTGCTCCCCACTGCTCTGTAAACGAACCGGCGTGGCACCAGCGCCCTGGGCCTCCGACCCAGACACGCCTGGTGGGCTTCCTTCAGCTCATCCGGCCCAGTGCCTGGACCTCCCCCAGTGCAGGAAGGCTTTGCTGGCCCTCGGTCAGGTCTTCCCAGCCGGACATCTCCCTTGGTGCTGTGCGAAGGCCCAGGGTGTCCAAGAGCTTTTACAAGGTTGGGGGAGGAACGTCTGGCCCTGTCGGTGTCTCTGGTTTAGCTGTCCTGGTGGCTCTGGGCTCATCTGCCACCTGTGAGTCTTCCTTGGCGAGGCGACCAAGGGTGTCTGGACAGCTCCCGTGCATCTGGACCGGGCTCTGAAAGCCTCTGCAGAGGGGCTCGCTGTCCGGGGACCGGGCAACCACACAGGAGCACGCGAGGCTGCCCAGCCCAGGCTGGGTGAGCGCTTCCTCTCTCACCACAGCCAGGAGCTCTGACCTGGGCGTCCGCCTGGTCCTGACCTGAAGGACCCAAGCCTGATTCCTCACTTCCTGATGAGGGTGACGACCACCTGCCCGTGCGTCCGGCGCTCAGCTCACGGGCAGGGGCGTGACCAGAGCGGAGCCCATCACCAGGGTTCCTCCACCCTTGTGAGCTGGAGGGTCTGGAGGCTCTGAGGGGCAGGCCTGTGGCCCACCCGGGTGCGAGGTGCCCCCGCCCAGTCAGCCCTGGCAGAGAAGCAACGCCAGGCACCCCCTTCTGAGGTTGCAAGGTTTGCTCTGTTTGCAGAAAGCCAGTCTGGGCCAGTCGGCCTCCGGGGCAGAGGGCAGGCTGTGTGGAGGCCAAGATGAACGCTGGGAGCAGGCTGGCCGCCCCGGCCAGCAGCGGTGGGAAGACGGGACGGACGCCCCCCCCCCCCGCCCCCGGAAAGCAGAGGGCTTGATGTGAGTGAGGGAGGAGTGGCCCCGGGACCTGGCCAGGGGCTTCATGGGCCCCCCGGGGAGACGGCCCCCAGAAGCCTCTGCCCCGCTTCTCCTGGGCCTCTCGTGGCTGCTGTTTGTGGAGCACCTTCGGGTGCCCACGTGAAAAGGCTGCCGAGGGCTGGGTCAGTGGGAGGCCTGCTGACGGCTCCCGGTCGCATTCCGGGCAGGGAGGCCCTGGGCGGCGGGCTCTGTGCGCCCAGCAGGCCCAGCCCTGGACGCGGAGGGGCGGAGGGGCGCGGGGCCGACGATCCGGCCGCGGTTCCCTCCCTCTAGACCTGGGAAGCACCCATCCAGGGGCACGGTCAGCCCGGTGATCAAAACAAGCCCGGGAGGTACCAGACGGCTGGGGGCGGGGCGACCGAGGCCCGAGCCGTCTTCTCAAGCTCTCTAGCCTCTCTGTGTCCCCCTGGAGTAACCTTCTCGGGAAGGTTAGCGAGCCTTGCTG
Source organism: Hippopotamus amphibius kiboko (assembly GCF_030028045.1). Classification (NCBI taxonomy): domain Eukaryota; kingdom Metazoa; phylum Chordata; class Mammalia; order Artiodactyla; family Hippopotamidae; genus Hippopotamus; species Hippopotamus amphibius. The sequence goes on along the minus strand of NC_080194.1, from coordinate 143,921,137 downwards.
CACGAAAGCCGTAGCTGTTAGGACGGGCTCCTTCAGTGCCTGTGTAGAGGAGGCAGCATCTCCTGGCTGCAGTCTTCACATTCCCTTTGTACCATGCGTGCCACGTGGTCCAGGCGCACGGCCACACTTTGAGGATCGTCTTCAACCACTGAACGGGAGTGGGTAGAAAACAACGAACAGCCGAGGACCTCGCGGGGCCGACTGAGGACCGACCTGGGAGCCGGGACCACCAGGCACGCTGGCCCAGAGGTGGGGCGGGGCAGTGGTGGGCGCCCAGGGCCTGCCCGTGGTTCTGGCAGCACTGGGGCCCGTGGGGCTCCTGAGCCTGCAGGCCATCCCTTCCTCGCACCTCTGTCGCCCGTGCCCCCAGAGCCCCGGGCCCCCCACCCCAAGGCCGGCCGTTCTCCGCTCAGACCCCCGGCTGCAGGCCGGGCCCAGGTGCTGCCGCGTGAGGCGAGGGGCGGGGGGCGCCAGGCACGCGGCCCCTGCCCTGAGGTCACTGCCTCTGAGAGGAAAGGGGCTGCAGGCCGCGCCGATGAAGGGGAGGACGGGCCTGGGACGGAGGCCGGAGCCGGCGGAGACTGAGAAGAAAGCAGTTCCCCTCCGCAGCCGCCACCTTCCTTCTGTCCTCGGCCACGCGTGGCTTCCCAGAGCCCCACCCCGGCCACGCTGTCCCGAGAGCCTGGGTGGAGCTGGGCTGCGTCCAGGCCAAGCCGCTCGCGCCCCAGACCGGGAGGCAGCGCCCGACCGGGGCCCGGCCTCCGGGGCAAGCAGGAAGGCCCAGGTGGGGCGGGCACCCCGGGCAGGAAGCCAGCGCCTGGTGCCGCGAATTAAGTGCTTCACACGGCTCTGCGCAGCGGCCCAGGCCAGGAGCGTCCGGCCTCCAGACAGCAGCGTCTCGGGGACGGCTTTGTCTCACGTCTGTTTCAGTGTTTGGAAACCCACGGCCGACCTCAGCGAATCTCTCCATCTTGTCCTCTCCTCGAAGACGGCTCATCAGCAGACCTCGATGGCAGGCGGTCTGGGGGGTGGGGGACAGAGGAGGGGCGGCCTCCCCCCCCACTCCTCCCCCCCCCCCCCCTCGCCCTGTCCGCTCCCCGGGCTGTGAGGGGGCTGCCCACAGCCGGTCCTGCTGCCCGGGGCCCTCCCTGCCCGCCTCACCCACGGCCCCTGCTCACCACGCGGGGCTCCCTGGGCCGCCCCGCCAAGCCTCGGGGAGAGAGGAGACCCTGAGGGTTCAGACCCGGTCCGGCTCAAGTCCAGATTCTGGCCCCTCCACGGGCAGGACTTGAGGCACGTTCCATAGGGAACCCTCCTGTAGAGCAGAGGTGGTTGGTGGCCCTGATCCCGCGAGGGTGGCTGTGAGAATCGAAAGGTGAAGCATCTCACACCGCGAGAGGCCCCGACAGCACCAGCTGCTGCCGTTTTCCTCCAAGCCCCACCTCAGTGCACACGTGTGTGTGTGTGTGTGTGTGTGTGTGTGTGTGTGAGATTAATGCCTGACTCTCCCCCTGAAGGTCGGTGCCACAGAGGCAAAGATCCCTGCTGCCCAGCACAGCCACAGGCCCCGGGAGGAGCTGAAGAAACACCTGGTGGGTGGGTGGGTGGACGGGTGGGTGGACGGAGAGACGGGTAGAGAAGTGGGTGAATGGGGACGGATGGATTAACCGACGATGAGAGACTCGTGGAACCAGACAGGCAGCTCCACCCTGACGTCCAGCTGAGGTTCCCACGAGGCACACCCGGGACACCCAGCCCACGCCTGACGCAGAGGAACCGCCTCCCCACGGGCACAGACCCGCGCCTTCGCCCGCGCGGTGCAACGCGGGCTGACCTGGGGGCACAGGTGCGTAGACGGGCTGCACAGAGAGTGCGTCTGAGTCTCCCCGGGGACCGCCAGCGCGCTCCCCATCCTGGGCCCATTGCTCAGGCCAGGAAGATGAGGCACAGGTGTCGCCGCGCAGGTGCCGGGGAGGCTGGGGCCCGGGGTGGGGGAGGGGCAGCCCGGCGCCGCGTTTGCGCGGGATGGAGGGTGGGGGCCGGCCGCTCCGTGCAAGGCTCCGTCCCTCAGCCCAGGGCCCCCCCGGACCCTGCCCTCGTCCCCGCCAGGCTGCCCAGCGGCCGGAGCAGGAGGGAGCCGCTGTTCGAGGTTTTGTGAGAAATCCATTTGCTGTTTTCATTGCTTGGGAAGTTATCATCTCGAGGCTGCAGCTTCCTAAGGCGTTGCCATGGAGATGAATTTTCTGTCATAAATAAAAGTATTCTGGGGTCAGGAGATCTCAAGCATAACTAGGACAGATTTTCAGGAGGAAAATGCCAGAATTTTTTAAACACGCGAGACGATGCTGCTTTTTTCCGGAGGGTGTTTCTCATGCTGTTGTGAATTTGGACAGGAGCCCAGCCTCGGAAAGCGGGTCTGTCCCCGCCGCCGCCGCCGTCCCCTCCTCCCCCCACCCCCACTCCACCGGCCCCCCCAGGGCGGCCCCCAGTGACCAGGTGTTGTCCGGGGAGGTCTGGGGGCCCCGGAGATGGCTGGTTCCCAGAGGTCCTCCAGCCACAGGAGGAGCCTGTGGTGTCGCTGTGTGTCCTCAGACAGGTCGCTTTCCCTCTCTGGCCCTAGACCCAGCTGGCCCACCCTGGGGTGAGCACATTCCTCACACCCGCTCCGTGGAGCCGAGCCAGGAGAGGGTGTGACTTCCGAGGAGCCCCCCCGCCCCGACCGGTCTCCACACGGAGCCCGTGGAAGTTAGCTTTAGGGATTTCCTTTGTTCAGGGTCACCGCAGGTCAGTGGCGGAGGAGGTGGGGGAGGAAGGTATGCAGGCCGAGGGGCCCCTGGACGCCACCCAGGCCGACAGGCAGGCCTGGAGCCCGGCCGAGGGCTGTTTGTTTGCCGACCCCCTCCACCCCGGCAAATACCGTAACTAGGTAAACGAAGCCCTCTGCCCCCAGGGCCCCAGCACAGTCCCAGTGATCCCAGAGCTGGGCCGGCTGCCCCTTGAGGCTTTGAGGCCTGGGAGGCCGCAGTTCCGGGTCCCAGGTCTTCCCGAGGTAGCTGCAATCCCAATGCAGCTCTAGGCACTGACAGGCTCCAAAAAAGTGCAGAGGGAGAGGGGGGAGGGGGGAAAGAAGGGGGGGGGGAGGGAGGGGAGGGCCTGCTCTGGCAGGTGGTCCCTTTGCAGTTTGTTCCCCAAGGCTGTGGTCCCAGTCCCCACTTCCCCATTCAAGAGGGTCTACTTCACGTGAGAAAACCTGGCTCGGGAGGCCCTTGACACCCAGGGGGAGGCCCTGAGGAAGCCCTCCTTAACCTGCAAATATTCTGCAAACAGACCCATCACGGTGGGACAGTCCCCCAGGGCTCCCCCCAGGACCAGAGCTGAGGCCCAGAGAGGGGAAGCCTTGCCCAGGGTTAGGCGGCCAGGCCTGGGCCTACCCCCGTCCAGCCTCCCCAGACCTGCTCTCAGCCCCGAGCTCTCTCAAATTCTGACAGTATTTATTCAAGCCCCTCAGTGAAGGCAAAACCAACCTAGAAGGCAGAGCTGCTGGGATGTACACCACCATCTAGGTCCGCTGGGGTGCTTCCACCCCGAGGCCGAACGGGGGCCGTCCTAGGGCAATGACTAGTCATGGAACGTCTCACCAACACTGGACACACAGCCTGGCACCTCCTTTCTCTGCAGGAGGGTCCATCTCCACACGCTTATGCAGCCACCATGGCCACCCTGAGAAAGGTGTGGGGTGCACGCACACTGCTGGGGGAGTTGCAGGGTGTGATGGACCTTTAAACATGTGCTTCCACTTTTAGAAAGCCTCTGCACCCAGGAGCCAGAGCCTGCAGGGAGCAGGGAGGATGGCCACACAGGGACCTGACAGACAGCGGTCTCAGCCAGGTGGACTCCTGGGAGGCCAGCAAAAATCATGGTTTTGAAGACTATTTAGTAACCTGGAGAGGTGCTCTTCTCATGAGCAGAGAGAAAACACAGATAGAAGTACACACAGGGAGTATTCAAGGGAAACTAGAGGTGAATGGAAATGAAAACACACACACCAAAACTTTGGAGATGCAGCTAATGCAGTGCTTAGAGGGAAATTTATAACCACAGACCCTCTGTTACAGAAAAAAAAGAGAGATCTCAAATCAATAACTTCATCTTCCATTTTAAGAAATTGGAACAATAGCAAAATCAACTCAAAACAAGCAGAGGAATGAAATAATCAAGATTAGAGGGGAAACAAACATTGAGGTTATTAACAGAGCCACAAATTGTTTCTTTGGAAAGATCAACAAAATTGATGAAACTTCAGCTACACTAACCAAGAAAAAAGAAGACTTAAATTACTAAAATCAGAAACCAAAAAAGGGAACATTACTACTAACCTTACAGAAATAAAAAGAATTATAAGGGAAGACTCTAGACAATTGTGTGCTAAGAATTAGATAACCTAGATGAAAGGGAAAATTCCCAGAAACATACAAACTACTGAAACTGACTCAAAAAGAAATGACTCCAAGAAAAACGAAGGTCTATAACAAGCAAAGAGATTGAATTTGTGATCAAAAACCTCCTACAAGAGAAGGCCAGGACCAGATGGATTCGCTGGTAAATTCTACCAAATATTTTTAAAAAGAATTAACACCAATGCTTCACAAACTCTTCCAAAAAATATGAGAGGAAGGAACTCACTCTCATAGAATCATTATTTTTATATGTTGATACCAAAACCAAAGACATTACAAAAAAACACAAACCTCTATCTATATGTATAGACGTAAAAACCTTCAACAAAATATTAGCAAACCAAATCCAACAACACATAAAAATAATGATTATACCCCATGACCAGGTGGATTTATCCCAGGAATGCAAGTCTGGTTCAACATTCCAAAAGTCAGTCAATGTTTTGTGTACACACACACATATATGTATATATATATGCACTATATTAACAGGATAAAGAAAAAAACATGATCATCTCAACTGATGTGGAAACAGCTTCACCCAGAAAAAATCTAACACCCCTTCATGATAAACACGCAGCAGACTAGAAACAGAAGGGAACTTCCTCCCCCTGGGTGGAGCCCACGGCTGGCACCACATCTAATGGAGAAAAATGTAAAACTCTCCCCCCAAGATCATGAGCAGGACAGCGATGTCTGCTCCCCCCACAGCGCCTCGCCGTATCAGAGGTTCTCGCCAGGGAGATTAAACGAGAAAAAGAAATAAAACACATCCCAGATTGGGAAGAAAGTAGTCAGTCAGCTACTCCTATCAGAAGGTGACACGACCTTGTACACAGAAAATGCCAAGACCCACGCAAACAGTAGCGCTAAAACCGCGGCAGCAAGACTGCAGGATCGATACGTAAAAACCAGCCGTATATCCCTCACTCCGCACCAGCGACGAACACTCCCAAAATTAAGAAAGCAGCTCCACCAACAGCACTGCCAAAGAGAGAGGGCCTGTGTGAGGTCACTGCCCTCCCTCTCCGACACCTCGGGGGGCAGCCACAGCCCACCCCTTCGTGTCTAACACTCGGGGTTTGGCTTTCCCACCCATCCATTTCCGGAGGAGGTCTGGGTGGGTGAGCCAGGCTCCTGATTGCAGCTGCGCCGGGGGGACAGGGCCGAGAGCCGTGGAAAGCAGAGGGAGGGACGGCGGCTCTGGGGTCAGGGAGAGCTCGCGGCCCCGCGGCGCTGAGCGGAGGCTCCGGCTCCGGCTCCGGCTCCAGGTGGGCTCCGGCTCCAGGTGGCAGCGCCCCTCGGGAGCACAGGTCCCGGCCAGCCTGCAGCCGCCTCTCTCTCCGGAAATGCGGCTGCAGGGAAGGCCCACAGCCTCTCACAGAGCATCCACGGACACCTGGGGATGCCCACCCACCTCCCTGAGGGCCTGCAGGGCGGAGCTCGGACTGCGAAGGACCCTGGGGGCAGCGAGATGGGAAGAAAGGCCAGCACCCCCCGTGCCTGCGCCCAGACAGCCCCAGGAGAGGCCCGCCCTCGAGACAGCCAGGGAAGGCGCCCGCACCCCGCGCGCCACAGGGGGACGCCCAGCCGGCCCGCGCACGGCCCGCGCGCCCAGCGTCGCGGAGGTGCAGCAGGGAGAGCCGGACGGGCTCCGAGCCAGCCTCCCTGCCGGGGCCTCCGTGCGGCCTCCACACCCCGCAGAGGGCACGGCCGCTGCAGCCTGGATGTGCTGAGAGGGAGGCCCGACTGCCAGGCGGGAGCTGGGGGCCTCCCTGCTGCACGCTCTGGGTTCCCTGTCCCCGGAAGAGCAGGATGAGGGCCCGGGGTCCCCAGCCGAGGGCGACGGGGCTGGCGCTGGACCCCTTGGGAGCGTATCCGGCAGCGGCTCTGCTGCCAAGCCTGGGGCCTCCGTGTGTCCCCCGCCCGGAGAAGAGTTTCCGTGTGTCTGTCCACCCTGCACGCCACAGCCACAAGGGGCCTTCCAGGCAGGGCAGCGCCTGGGGGAGCCCCGAGGTGGCCGGCCCTGCAGAGGCGGGGTGCTTCCCCACCAGGGGCCTCGGCAGGCGCGCGGAGGGACGGTGTCTGGTGCGCAGTCCTCCCGGGACGGCCGCCCCCCGATCGGCAGGCCGGGGGCCAGACGGTGAACACACCACATTTTTGGCAGCTGAAGGGCCGGCTGGAACAGTCACTGCTTTATTCTGCAGAAGCCACGGGCCTTGCATCCCAGGGCCCCGCAGGGGGTGGGGGCGGATTCCGGCCACGGGGGCGAGGGGCGCCTCGGCGTGGTGGCCAGCTGCCGCCCCTGCTGACACCCCCCAGGCCAGGCTGGGTCCTGGCCTCCACCCCAGGGGTGACTGGGGCTCCCCCCTCAGAGGAGCCGTGTCCAGGGCCCCAGGGACAGGGGGCGGGCTCTGAGCAAGCAGCCTGCTGCCCCCCGGAGACCCCGGAGAGACTCAGACCCCAGCCCTGCCTCCCAGGGTCCCAGGCTGGTGAGGAGACAGACCCGGGAAGGAGCCGTGAGCAGAGCAGGTGGCCCCGACCTCTGGAGGGAGCTCGATGGCCCTGTCACCTGCTCTGCAGGCCCTGCTCAGGTGACGCCGTCTCACAGCCTCGCAGCCGGGGGGCGAGGAGGGAGCTTCTCAACCCCCCCCCCCCTTTAGGGAAGGCACCAGGAGGGGGCACAGGGGGCCAAGGGTCAGCCGGTTCCAGGGTTTCACGCCAGCCTGAGGACCACCTGGTCCCTTGCTCCTGCCGTGTTGGGGGCCCCTGGCTCCTTCCGGAGGGTCTACTCTGGGCCAAGCCCTTAGAGTCACCACAGAGACCAGCACAGCTGTCCAACTAAGAGCAGGGAAGTGACATGCCAAGGTCACAGGGTGAGACGCCCAAGGTCACATGGCAAGGTCGCCCAAGATCCCATGGTGAGACACCTGAGGTCACACGACCAGGGGGTCCTGGGCAGGGAAGAGCCCAGCAGAGCCATGTTCCCACACGCCACCCCCAGCTGCCCCTCACAAGGGTCCGGGAAGGGCCCGAGGACAGACCTCTTGACAAGCAGCCGCCCCAGCCCGGGCAGGCTCACCGCACTCCCTCTGCTCTCCTGGCCGGGCTCCCCAGAAGGCTGTCTGTCCACCGAGCCCCAGGAGCGCTGGCTCCTTCACCCCGGCCGCCCCGCCCGGTCCGAGCCCCAAAGCTCAGCTGCAATTCGTACACCATGGGATGAACACAGCCGGCGAGGCCAGGGTCGGGGGTCGTGAGGCCAGCAGAGAGCAGAGGGCAGGCCGGGGGCACTTCCCAGCCAGGCAGGGCCCAAGGCCCACCCCAGGTTTCGAACTTCATTCTCAGAGAGGGGTGGGGGTGGGGCAGGACAGGATGCCACGTGTGTTTGGAGGGCACACGAGAAAGTGCGGGCGACAGTCGGCCAGGGAGGGTCTGGGACGCGCCCCAGGGCTGTGGAGGCCCAGCCCGGCACTCGTGGTCTTGCCGGGACTGCCCTGTGCCCACCGCACCCCCCGGTTCACCATCTCAGCCCCACACGTCCATCCCCCGGCTTCCTGCCCACCTCCGCGGAGGCCCCAGCAGCGGGCCTGCAGGAGCTCCGTGCACCCACGCATGCCCAGCCCAGGCAGGCGCCCCTGAGGGGCCCCCCAGACGCAGCCCATCTCCACCCACTTCACCATCTCACCCCTGGACTCCCCTCCAACAAGCCTTCTGCCCCCTGGCCCTTTCCAGGTTCTGCTTTGGCGGCCCAAGCACCCCACTGTGTAGCCACATCTTTGAGAGGCACGCTGAGGCATTCCTTAGGGGAACCTGTCCTCCCCACTGTCCAGTGCTTCCGGTGTAGCTCCACCCACAACAGACATGGGACAAAGGAGCCAAGCCAGCCGCGGGGCCACCTGAACCCCTCAGTGGTTGACAGTGGGCAGGTGGGCTTGCCCGGGACTCCCAGGAGTCCTGGGACTGGACAGGCGCCAGGCAGATGCCAGCGCTGAGGCCACAGGGCTTGCTCCCATCACCTGGGAACGGCGAGCTGGCCCAAGACCCTCAGCGCTGTGTGCCGCGGTGACAGCCCCCCACTGACGTCCTCCAGCACCGCCGTCGGACCCCCCTCCCGGAGCATCTCTCCTCCCCAAGAGCGCGTCAGGCTTCTCTGCGCGATCACTTTAACGGACAGACCACCAGACGGCTTTGCGCAAAGAAAGAAAAGCTGAGCAGTGTTCGCGGCATCTCACGGGACATAAACACACGGATCACGTTTATACATCGGACACTGGACATGTATCCACAGCACAGCATCAAGCATGGCACAGCCCCGCGACACCCGGCAGCAGGCACCCCTCACGGCGCCTGCCCAGGGGACGCTCCCCCGTGGGGAGCCAGGGGCCACGCCCCCTTCACCCACCCACCCCCCACGCCCCCGCTGAAAAGCGTCACGCTGCAGCCAAGACCACATCCTGCAGACGCGCTGAAGATGTTCCTTTGCAGAATTTCCGTGAATAGGTGAACCCCGGGACGCCTGCTGTCACTGGAGATGACCCCACGGCGACACAGGGATCCTGCCGGTCATGAGCGCCCGGGGGCGACGAGGACAGGAGCAGCAGGCTGCAGGCCACACTGGTCGCGTGCACACACCACGGCCAACACGCTCTGTGGGGTCGACTCTTCCTCATCCACTGGCGTCAGACGGGGTGCACGTCCCAGTCTCCGCGAAGCCACACGCACCAGCAGGACAGCTCCTCTGGCCCCTTCCCGTAGGTTCCAGAATCCCAAGGGCAGGCCTGGCGGCACCAGCCAACCCAGGACGCCGTGATCTCCCAGTCATTACCCGGGAGCTCCAGCACGCAGGCCAAGGGCCACGTGACAGACAGGTTGTGGACTCGGCTTTGCAACTAGAAAAATGTGGCCACAAATGCTTTTCACGTGTATGCGTTTTGTTGGTGGGTGTTTTTTTTTTTTCCTTTTGGTTCCAAAAAAAAAAAAAACATTGCAGGCTCTCAGGTATATAAAACTGGTAATATTAGACAAAAATACAAACTTCACCTTTACAAAAAAACAAAATAAAAAAAACAACACACACACAATTTCTGTTGAATACACGTAAAGCGTAACATCTTACCAAAAATAAACAGTTTAGGTTCTGTCCAAACACTGGTGGCAGCAGCAAGGAGCAATCTCAGGCAGCCACTCGGGAGGGCCTCGTCCCCAGGCCTGGCCGTGGCAGGCGGGAGGGACTCGGGGCAGGAGGCTTGAGGACGGCATGTGATTGGTTCACGCAGTTCTCTCGAAATGGTTTAAGTTAAAAAGCGAATAAAATGGGGCAAGGAAGAAACACGTAAAGCCAGAAACATTTAGGAAATGATGCATAAGTGGGTATACCATGTTTATTTTAATACATCTCATTCGTTTGCATCCTGCTAGGAAAGGTACCGTCCCACTGTTCTGACTGTTACAGCAGCCTGGTGTTATCGGTGTAAATGTCATCCAAGAGATAATTAAAAAAAAAAAAAACAAAAAAAAAAACGCTAGGCAAAGAGTAAAAAGGAAAGCTTAATAATCACTTTATGGTGTAAAAAAAAATCCACTTAAGGCTCTCAGGAAGGTTTCTGTATAGACTTAAACACTACAGCAAAGAGATGCAGTTTCCGAGACATTCCTGGCTCCTGCGTGCCCCTGCAGAGCCCGGCAGCATCCGATCGCAGCCTTCAGAAAGCAGGCTCTGTGTTCTTGGCAAAAGCACCTGTGACCACCCTGGACAGAGATCCAGTCTGCGAGACGTCTGTCACGTCCATCCCTCGGGGCGTCCCTCCATTCCGGCAACTGTTTAGATATTTTTGTGAGTGAGTTTTGTTTGTCATGTTTCGTGGTTTTGTTTGCTCTCTCTTTTTTTTTTTTTTTGACAAGGAAGCTTCTTATTGTTCCACCGAATGCTACAATACTTGCTCTGATGTCACATAAACAACGTATACTGTCTCTTTGTTCTCCAGAGTGTGCATGGAGACAGTTTTCACGGAGGAGAACAAAGACCACGCTGGCAATAAGCACCGTACATAGGAGGTTCAGGAATGTAACACGCCATGTACATCCGTGTCCCGGGAGAGGGCTGCTGGCTGATCCTCACCTCACGTCTGCAGGCAGAGGGGAGAGACAGACTCTGAGAGGCCACGAGCACACACCACTGCATGACGGCAACCACGTGAAACATGTAAGCCAATCAGGGGTGTGCACACACACACGCTCAAGCACACACACGCACACACACACCTCGTGGCAAGTTGCAGGATTTAAAGCTTTTGTTAAATTTTCCAAATCAGATATGCCTCATCACCCTTTCTGTAACATCCTGACCAGAACTGGGACTAGGCTCTTGGGATCTCATAGAACACAGCTTCGGAGCAAGTCCCATTCTCCCACTGTACAGATGAGGAAAACTGAGGCCCAGAAAAGTTCTTATGCCTTTCTCCTCACCTTCTTCTTTCTTCCAGCCTACAGCTTGATGTGATTTCTGGAGCTTCTGCAGCCATCTTGGACCATGAGGCAACCCTGAGGATGGATGCCACCACCAAGACAGAGCAGTCTCTGTGACCAGGCAGAGATGCACTGAGCTGAGCTAAGAGCAGCTCTCCCCCACCCTACATCGCCTGACTGTTGCTCATCTCAACACTTGTACCACCACATGCCCACAGCCTGAACGCTAGCAGGAACGACTGCCTCTCCCTTTGAGGTCTCGGTCATCAGCTGGCCCATGGAGGCAAAGCCTAGTGGTCGTAGAGTTGGAAGCACAGGCAGGTACAAAGCCCTGGGGACCCCAAAGCCAAGGCTGAGCAGTCGTTTTGGGGCTGCTTCAGGATCCATCCACGTGGACCTTTCCTCCCCAGAGGATCCTCCTGAAAGGACCTGACCTGCGGGCCTCAGAAGCTCCCAACCTGGCAGCATTCTGCAGTCAGGCATCATTCAGCCTGAGCCCGGTCTCCCGCGTACCTGTCTCCAAGAATTCCTCTCACCACTATTTGTTTTGGAGGCCACGGGCTCCCACATGCCCAGAAGCAAGGACCAGGCTCTCCAGAGCCAGACAGGCCAACACTACGGACCAGGAAGACTTAAAATTGCCTCCTCCAAAACTGTGGTTGTCCACATCCACTTTCTCCTGGGAAGCCCCTCTAAGAGACCACCTTTCCCAGGCCCCCTTACAGCAGAGGGGTGGCCAATGAGATCAAAGCAAAAGTCACTGGGTCCTTTCCCCACCATATTCTTTCTTCCAACCTGGAGCGTAACATGATTTCTGGAGCTTTGGCAGCCATTTTGTGCCATGAGGCAACTCTGAGGCTGGACACCACCAGTCCTAGAAAGAAGTGGGTCTGTGACAACACCTCGAGACGGCCATACACGCTCTGGTCTCCCTACCTTATCTCAACCCTTGTTTCTGGAATGTTATTAGCAGCCAAACATGATTTCCAGTACAGTGGCCAACAGCCCTATATATTTACAAAGCACTCTCAGACAGGATCTACTCATCCTTCAATAATCCTCACCTGTAACCCCTCTAAGCCTCAGTTTTTTCATCTGTCAAAGGGGGTGGGTAACCTGTCCGAGGTGATCCCAGCGCGTAAACGTCAGAGCTACCCCACTGCTGCTCAGGGAACCCAGATCACTCCGCTCCCATGAAGCCTTTGCCTCCCCAATCCGCGAGGACCAAAGCCAGAGCAGGGGCCCCGGAGCAGGAAGGAGCCGCGGGCCAGGTGTCCCGAGCGGTGGGAGGGGAGGGGTCGGAGACAGGAGTGCGGAGACCCGCAGCCCAGCCAGACAGCGGAAGCTCGTGGACGGATCAAGGCCAATCAGGGCGCGTCCTCGCCTTCGGCGTGATTCGCCAAGTGATCAGTCGCTGTGCCTCCCGCCCCAGGACTGCAGCGCGGCCGGCGGCCGGCTCCTACCTGGTTGGCCGCGTTAGGTGGGTTTTAACCTTTTCCTTTTCCGTTTTTTACCTGACTCCCTACGCCTTCCTGTTGACAGAAGGGCAGGGGTGAGTGGGCCTAAGGGAGGGCTGTGGGGTGGAAACTGAAGCAATAAATACCTGGGGTGTTTGTCTTTCTGTACAACAGCCCGATGGCGCTGGCACGAGACACTTCCTGGTCCCCTCGAGCTGGCCCGACGCCGCGGGAACAACGCCGCGGGAACAACGCCGGGCCGCTCTGGGCAACGTCTGCCCGGGGGAGGCGGGGACCCTGACTGGCAACGCTGCGGCCAACACCCCCTGCCCGCCGGGGCCGGGCCCTTCCTCGGCCACCTCTCAGCCGCCCGCCCCGCCCGGCGGCCCAACCTCCCTCCCTCCAGCCACTCGGCCGCCTCCCAGCGACGCCCACGGGGGCGGCGGGCCCAGCGGGTCCCGGGCTGCGAGGGCCGCCCGGCAAACGCCCACGGCCCCGGCCCCGGCCCCCAGCCCCGCGCCCCTCCCCCAGCCCACGGCACGTGCTGCAGCAGCCGGGCTGCGGGCCTCCCTCCCCCCGCACGACGGCCGCGCCCTCGGGGCGCCCCTTACCCGCCTCCTCCTCCCGGTGGTCGGCGCTGGGGCCGGCGCTGGTGCACGCGCACTCCAGGTGCTCCTCCAGCCGCACCTGCACCTCTTTCAACTTTGGCTTCTTCCTGACGTACTCCACCTTGGCCACCTGCCGAGACAGCAGCCCTGCCGTGGACACACAGCACGCGGCCCTGGGAGCAGGGACGTGCGGGCCCCCCCCCGGGCTGGGAGCAGCTCGGCCTCTGACCTCCTCCCAGGGGGAAAAGCAAGGGCACCTGCGAGTGTGGTTTTTTTGTGTGTGGGGTTTTTTTGTTTTTTGTTTTAATATTTATGTCTTTATTTGGCTGCACTGGGTCTTAGTTGCGGCAGGCGGGCTCCTGGTTGCAGCATGCACGTGGGATCGAATTCTCTGACCAGGGATCCACTCCAGGCCCCCTGCATGGAGGGCGCGGAGTCTCAGCCACTGGACCACAGGGAAGCCCCCGGTCCTGTTTTAACTTTAAACCCAAAGGGCTCGTGCACGCCGGGAGAAGGCCTGAAGGGATGCACCTAAGGCGGGAGCTCTAGGTGGGGAAAGGGGTGTGCGTCCACGTTTCAGGGACGCCGGGGCCACGTGCACCTGACGATCAGCAGCCGAGGAGCGGGGCTGTGGCGCCTGGTCGTGGCCTGAGCGTCACCCTCCCTCCTGTCCCCCCCGAGGCCACGGAGCAGCGCGCGGGCCTGAGGGCGCAGACGGAGGCTGTCGGCCTGGAGGCAGACTCTGGCCTGTCACAGACTCCAGACGAGGACCGCTCGGCCCCCTGACGTGGGCTGGGCCCAGCCCTGCAGGCTTGCCCGGGTCCCAGTTCCCCGAACAGCCCTCAGAGACACCGACTCCACCCCTCGCTGTTCCCCTGGGGAGACAGGCGGGAAGGGAGCAGAGCCCGCCCAGCGTCCACCCTGGGCACACGGAGGCCCCGAGGAAGCCTGGTTCATGGCCCAGGGCTGGCCAGGGGCCTGTCCAGAGCCCGGGGGCCAGAAGCCGTGGGACCCCCGGGCAGTGGGGTTGGCTCTGCAGCCTGGTGACCAGGCGGTGCACCCCACACGCGAGCTGGCCGGGAGGCCTGTCCAGACCCGGCGCGGCCACTTGGCTACATCTTCCCGGCACCCCCCTTAGTTTCCTCTCCTGGGCAGGTATGAAAAGCCGGGCCCCCCGGCAGAGGGGTGGGCTTGCCACCCACCAGACAGACCAGCTGTGGGACCAGGGCACAGGCCAGCCGCCTCGCCCCCGCGGGCCCCTTGGTGAAGGGCACACGACACTGGCTGCTCGAGTCTTTAGAGAAAAATCTTGTTTTTCTCATCAAAGCAAAACAAACGGGGTTACGGCTGCACCTGCTTCTGGGGATGTAAGGGCTCCGGGCCGCTCCCCCACCTCTGTCTGGCCAGGAAATGGCTACATTTTTTCCTCTAAGAACACGCCGTGAATATTAAATTCTCAGAAGTGTCCTGTACAATAGCCAAGGCCACAGATCAAGAGGCTGACATCCTTTGGACCCCGAGCCAGCGCCCTGGCCCCCACACCCGTGCTGGGGCCCCACACCCCTGCGTTCCTTAACCATTGTCTGTCTTGGGAGCTTGGGCTGCACCTGAAACCTGACATTCAGATTCCCTGCTACAGAGTGGCCGTGTCCTGAACACCCCACCTGCGTGCTCCGGGAGCAGACCCACCCGAGTACACCATCCAGCAATGCTGTCGCCCTTCGGAGCAGGGCCTTGAGCTCCTGCCGCCCCCCAGCCCCCCAGCCCGGCTACTGTGAGGCAGAACGCTCCCAGGAGGGCCGGGGAGAGCCATGCCCTCCAGGGGACCCCTTCCCAGGTTATCCAGAGTATCATCCAGAACAAACACCAGCATCTGCTGAACGCCGCGTGCCAGGCCTACAACACGCACAGCTACCCCGAGAGGGCACACCGTGGCCCATTTCACAGATGGGGAAACCGAGGCAGAACAGACAGGCCTTGTTTCACCGGAAGGACGCCTGGACTTGGAAGCAGCAGAGGCTGTGAGCTCACCCCTCAGCCGGGGGACGTCCCGAGTCTGTCGGGTGCTGGGGCCTCGCTGCTCCGGGCCCAGTGTTCCCCGGTGCCCCCGCCCTGACCCCCCGAGTCCACTCAGAACTGAGCCCCACTCCCAGGGTCATGGCAGACACACCTCGGCCTGCTCACAGGCAGGCGGTGGGGAGCCCTTCTCCAGGCCCCGCTCAGAGGCCACAGCGGCACAGGGACAGTGACCCCAGCTCCAGGGCCGGAGGCCAATGGGGCAGGGCCCCGAAGGCACACCCACCTCCCGAGGTGCTGGCCTCCCTGACCCGCTAGGGCTCCCCCTGGGCACACACAGGGCATCCCTACCCACCGGGAGGAGGGACTCAGGGGCCCTTTACCTGAGACTCACACGGCCAGAGCCACGGCCTTCCCCTCAAAGCCCCACACGGGCTCCACGAACAGCGATGCCTGGCGGGGCCCCAGCTGAGACCTGCCACCCGGAGCCCCCAGCCCAGCACTGGGTGGAGGCCCCTCCTGCGCATCCCGGGTGCACACACCAGACCACCTTCCAGAAGCCTGAGGCCCAGCAAAGCACAGCTGCAGCCAGACCACCCTGGACACGGCCACAGAGCTGGGTCCGGGCTTCTAGGGGCCCGGCCCAAGGGCTGCCCTGAAACCAAGGGCAGCCCCAAACTTCCAACACGTGAGAGGCTGGAGGCGCGCCCCGCGGCGGGGAGACGGCTGCTCAGAACTGCTCCTTCACCTGCCCCACTGCCAGCCTATCCCACACGGACACGGGCGGCCTGGACACCCCCAGAACCTGCCAGCCACACCCAGCTCCGTCCTGCCCCGGCGCCCGAGGCTTGGGTCTTGGGGGACGGGGTCTAGGTGTCCCACGGCGGGGCAGACACCAAGCACGGACCGCACGGAGCAGGGTGCGGGGAAGCTGGTCCCCAGACACCCTGCCCACCTGGCAACGCTGGGGGGACGGCAGGGGTGCCAGGGCCCAGATCCAGATGCCACCCCGAGGGCAGGCCCCGGAGGTCAAAGGCCACCAGTGAGCTGTGGGCACAAACGCCGCAGGCTGCCCTGCATGGAGGTCACGCTTGGGGGCTGGGGGGCGGGCCACGGACCCCTGCACGTCCTAAGCCACGGGGCCTGGGGGCCGCCTTCCGCCGAGGGCACCCTGCACAGTTCAGCCACCTGGGCCTCGGCAGGGTAACCACGCCCCGCCTCACCCCTCTCTCCCTTTAGTGGGGGGCCTCTGGCTGAGAACGACCAGGGGTGCGTCGACCCGCCGACCCCCGGCGCCCACGACGCCGGGCCCGCCTGCGGTTCCTAGGGGCCTCTCCCTGCTCGCTTCAGCCCCGAACGGAGTGGGAGCGGTTCCTGGCCAGGCTGGGGGGCCACGCCAGCCTCCACAATGGGCCTCTTGTTCCCACCGACCTCTGTCTCCTCTCTGCCAGAACCCCCCGTGTCTGGGGCCGGATGTGCTCCTGCCCGTCTTCTGATGGGTGGGCAGGGAGGGGATGCCTTCCCTGAAGAAGGAGACGGAGGAAGGGGCCTGGGTCTGCGGAGGGCGTGGCACCGGACGTGGAGCCAGGCCGTCTGGACCCCGGCCGCAGGACGGAGCCCCCCGCGCAGACGGAGGCCCGTCGGGGGAGCCCCGGGCCGGCTCCCCCACCAGCCCTGAGCCGGTCGGGCCTGAGCCCGGGCAGCGACGGGCCCGCCATCCTCACCCACGGCGCCGCCCGGACCCCCGAGACGCTCTGGACACCCGCCCACCCTCAGGGTGGGGCGGGGAGGGAGGTGGGGTCACTGCGCATCCCAGGGCTGGCCGCTCCCTGGTCCTCGGGCCACGGGAAGCGGGAGGGAGAGCAGTGGCGGATCCCCCAGGGCTGGAGCCTGCGGGCAAGAGCCGCACTCCGTCTCCACGCGCCTACCCCTCCAGCCCCCCTTCTCATGCCCCAGGACGGCCCCAGAGCCCACACGCAGGACAATCTATTCTAGGGCCCCACGCCCAAGAGAAAGACCTCCGCTCCCCGGATTCCTGGGGCTCATGAGACCCCTCCGACACGCCACACGCGAGGACCCCCAGACCCAAGGAGGCAGAGGCTGGCTGGCCGGCTCGGCAGCCGCGGCTACGGCAGCGGGGACGCCCGGGCGGGGCGGCGAGGCCTCAGTTTCCTCCCCTGACGGGGGAAGCGGCAGCAGCAGGGACGAGAGGGACGCAGTGCTGGGCGGGGGGGCCCCGCCACCCAGAGCCGGGAGGCCTGAGGCGGGAGCCGGCGCCCCGGGCAGGCGCTCTCAGGGCAGCCCGGCCCCGAGGGGAGTGTCCGCCTGAGCCCACGGGGCAGCAGCCCCTGGAATCTGCTTACTCAACACCCAAAGCACGCAGAGGACCAAGTCCCCAGGGTCACGTCAAGTCCCAGTTACGGGTCTAACGTGCGTCCCGTGTGCCAGCTACAGGGGCGCTAACCCCGCACCTCACTCCGGGGCCGCGGCCGACGCGCCGGGCTGGACTCACTGACGCGCAGGGGATCTGAAAGAATCCCTAGTGAAGAAATGAGTCCTACGGCCGCCCCAGAACCCAGGCCCTCGTTCCAGGAACAACGGGTCCCCCCCCACTCCGGAGGCCCCGCTGAGAGGCGGCAGGGCCGTGCCGCTCGGAAGGTGCCACGTCCACACCCCCAGCGTCGTGCAGGACCATCACCCACCCACAGCCAGCTCCCTGGGGGGCAGCCCCTCCTCTAGCCAGGGACCTGCCACCCCCACCCCGAACTCTCCAGCCTCAGCCACACTTCAGAGAAGCCAGGTGACAGCCTAGAAACCTCCCCTCCACCCCTGCCCTTTTGAAAACAGAAAGACTGACACCCAAAAGCAGAGACACTCACCTCCAAATAGCAAGACCAGTGCCCCCTTGGGAGTTTCACAGCCCCAGAGACCGAGTCCCAGTGCTTCAGACCCATCGCACAGAAGAGGCACGTGCGGCCAGAGGAGAGCAAGCCCAGCCCGAGAAAGGCTTCCAGCCATTAGGCCAGAAGCCAGATCCCAATCTGGCTGCCCAGTGACCCGAGAAAGCAGAATTTTCCCCCAGGACTCAGCGGAGGAGCCCCCAGACGTGTCACCTGCACCTGAGCCTTCTGTATGTCCCCCGTGCTGCCCTTAGAGGTCATCGTGGCCAGCCCTCTGCCTGGGAGAGGGCTTCATGGCAAGCATTGGCCATGTACTGGCTCCAGGGGCCCCAGGTGGGCGGGAAAGACATCCAACCCAAGCCACGGGGCCTGTGGGTCTCCCGGCAGAGCACACCTTCCTGCAACAGGGGAGGGGCCGGCTCCCAGGACCTCAGCACCCCCAAGAAGGACCCTTCTGGCTAGCACTCCATTGACACATAAGTCCAGTGGAACGGGGGCACCCTCCCAGATTTCACACGGGGACGGAGACAGAGACCCAGCATGGCAGGCAGCACGCCTGGCCCCGCGGCCGGAGGTCTGAGCCGCGGGGGATGTCAGCCTCCCCGCCGGCCTGGCCCCACCCCAGCGCTCCCTTCCCGTCTCCAGTGGGGAAAGGCTCTGAGGGGACCCCCAGCCCCCTCACCACGCACCACAGCCCCCGCCGAAGTGCCTGCGAGGCCTCTCCAGGGCCTGCGGGAAGACGCCAGGCAGCTGCCAGATAAGTGAGTGGAGACCCCGCAGGACCATTAGCGAGGCAAACCACCGCGACGTGAGATCCACAGCTGTCTCCCACGATCAGCCAGGACCCAAGCCTGGCTCCACCCCCGGGCCTCAGTGTGCCTGTCAAAGAAACGGGAGCATCCTCCAGCCCAGCAGCGCGCCTGGCTGCCCAGCCGAGTGGGGCTGCCCCTGGGGCCGGGGGACGTGCCGGGCTCACCTTGACGCTCCGGTGGTGGACGCGGGACGGCTGGCACCTGACGCTGCTGGTGTTGCAGCAGCCGGTACAGCGCTTCACCTCCACGCACGGGGGCCAGATCAGGAAGTTGGCAGACGTGGGGTCCACCTGGCTCCGAGGTATCTCATAAATGACCGTCCTGGTCTTGCAGACTGCAGGGATGGCTTCCTCTGCAGAGGCAAGCGTCTGGTGAATGTTCTGGAAGCCCCAGGGCTGCGGCAGCTCCCAGTGGCCCAGGCAGGAGCACCCCCGTGGGCCACGGCTTCCTCCAACGGGACATGTCACACAGCCCCCCGTCCAGCAGAGGCAGGGAGACCCCGGCCCCCAACAGGTGCACCTGACTGGCCCAAAGATAAGCAGGGGCTTGAGGACTGGGAGGGGAGACCCCAGGAAGGCAGCTGCAGGGAGCACCCCCTGGGGGCGGAGAGCTGGAAATCCCCCCAACATCCCAGGGACGCACACAACCCCTGCAGCCAGCACGGAGCAGGGACCACCGCCTTCACCCCAGTGCCGGGGGAGTGGGGGTGGGGCGTGGGGGTGCCGCCCACCTGCCCTGCCTCCTGAGGGCCCCGCCTCCCGCAAGCGCATCCTCAGCGGCCTCCAGGGATGAGCCACCAAGTCAAGAGGGCTGGGTGCCGGGGGCCTGGCCACCCCAGCGGGGGAAGAGGCTCTGCTCACAGCACCAGCCCCGCGCGGGCCGGCAGGAGGGGCCTGGGGAGCCCGGCCAGGGGGAGCCAGAGCGTGGAGCCAGGGACAGAGGCCTCCAGTCCAGCCCCGGTCCTGCCCACGGGCACTCCCTCTGTCTGGAGCAGGACAAGCCTCCGGCGAGGACCGCGCAGCCCTGCCGGAAGGCCCAGCCTGGCAGACTCAGAATACAGGTGCACAGTGGCAAACGTCACCTGCGGAGGGCCCGCTGGCCTCACCTGGAGACCTTCACCAACACGCCGCGCCCAGAGGCAGAAGCTATAAAATCCATGTTCCCACAGGGGATAAAGCTCAGCGGGGGGCGGGGGGGGAGTCACACGCCCAAGGCCACACGGGGGAGGGGCGGCAGCCGGGGACCCGGGGGGGGGGGGGGGGGGGCAAAGCACGGTGGTCGCACACCCCCAACGGCGCCCCTGGGGCAAGATGTCCCCTCAAGGCTGAGCCTGGGGCCCCGGGAGACCCCCCGCCAGCTGGTCCCTCCTGAACAGGCCAGGCAGGCCCGGGGATGCCCTGTCAGAGGGGACAGACCCTGCGTGGGGGCCGGGGGGCCAGGCCTGAGTGGGGGGGGCCCAGCCCAGCCGTCCCCACCGCTCTGCGGCACAGCTGGGAGCACGCTGCGCTCCCCGTTACGGACGGGAAATTAAACACAACCCGTCTTCCAGGGAGGCTGCCTCCAGCGCAGGCCCCGACAAGACCGGGCACTTCAGGAATTTATGACAGCTCCCCGCTCCTGGAAACTCGCGGCCCAGGCCAGGCCTGCAGCGAGGAGCAGGCGAGGAGCAGGCGGGCTGGGGCCGGGAGGGAGGGGCGTGGGGGCCCTGAGCAGGCTGCGCCTTTGTTTTGCGGAGGAGAGAGGGACGGATCCCCTGAGGCCATGACTGGGGGGCTTGGCGGAGAGGGCAGGCCCCAGAGCCCCTCCCGCGGCCCCCACCCACCCAGTAGCCCTGGGGCTCACCGATGCTTCTCTTCCTCCGGATGGGCACAGGCCGCTTCTCCGCGGCATGCTTGGCGCCACGGCCCCCGTGGGCTCTCAGGCTGGTCTCCAGAGGCTCCTCGGCCCCTGCAGGTAGAAAGAGGAGGTGGCGACCAGCCGCCCACACCGGGGCACCGGGGGCCTGACCCGCAGCACAGCCCACAGGCCAGCCCCACCCTCCCCTCCCCAGACTGGAGGGGGTCCCTGTGCGCCCACAAGGGGGGCTTCCAGACGTGCACAGAATCAGACTCCCCACGCCAAAACTGTCCCATCCGCCCCTACACAGCCGACACAACGTCCCCGACACACAGCCCCCCAGCCGCACCTCACCGCGAAGCCACAGGCCAGCGCGGCCGGCCTGCCCCGCGCCTCCCCCCACAAGGAAGCCGGGCGAGGCCTGAACCAGGTAAGGAGGCACCTGAGGCCAGCCCTCCCTGCCCAGGAGACCAGAGCCAACAGGCCTGCTGCTCCCGGCCGGACAGGGCACCTTGGACAGCGGACTGGACCGAGGGCCGGCACAGGCTGCTGCCGAGACGCGTCCACTACACGCACCTCCCGCCGCTGCCGCCCTCACTAAACCGACCCTCGATGCGCGTCCTGGCCTTCGAGGGGCATCGGAAGCATAGGCCAGAGGGGGGCCTCAGCCAGACCCCACTAGTCCCTGAGCGTAGCCCACTGTGAGGGAGGACACGAGAACCGGGAGTCAGGCGTCCGGGCGCCTGGTGGGGGGACACAGCTTTCAGGAAGCAAAGCGTTTTGCCATCCAAGTATCTGAGACCCACAGAGCAGTGGCCCCAGAGCCAAGGTCACAACTGGGCCTAGTCCCCCAGACTGGCGACGGTCCCTCGGGACACACACCACCACCCTCTCAGACCACAGACAGGGGCTGCGAGGGACCCAGTCCTGCACCTGCCACCTGGCCTGACGCAGCCCAAGGACACCGCCTGCACCTGGAGGCAGTGGGCCACACCTGGCCTCCCCACCCTGGCCCTCACTCCCTGGGGGGGCCTCCCACGTCTCCCCTCCACCACTGCCTCCACCAGAGGTAAGCGGGGGGGATGAGCCCTGAGAAGACACGCCCCTACAGCCAGCAGCTGCAGGAAAACCCTCCCCGAGAAGCTCCAATGCTGTCCCGGCCACCAGTCCAGACCAGAGGCCTCCTCCTCAGTGCCTGGCCCGTCTAGGCCTCGGTGACTGTCCACACACCCACAAGTCTGGAACCTGCGCTCATTGGAAATGAAGCACAAACACGGCAAACGTGGTGGGAATGCCGGCGTCCAGGAGAACCCAGCTCTTCTCTCAAAATGACTCAATGTTCCACTGCCACTAATTTTTTTTGAGACCCAAAATAAGATCAGAACAGAACTACTCATGCAATAAGAATTTCCCATCAACCAACTGTTACAAGAAGCATTTTTTCACAAAAAAGTGACATTATGAGTCATGTCCTGGTGGTGGCCATCTTGCCATCGCCAAACCCAGGAGCAGCTGGTCCATCCTGAGCTTCTAAGAGAAGTCGGAACGGCAGCAACCCAAGCTGCACCCCCACGCCTCACTCCAGCCAGGTGGCAGCCACGTCCCATGGTGTCGTGGCGCCGTGCACACAGTAGGTGCCGCCACCTCTTCACCCCCGGAGGAAAGCGAGGCTCGAGACGCGGAAGGACAAGCAAGGCCAACGGCCGGCAGGAGACCCCAGGGGCCCGCGTCCAGACCCAGACCGCCTCCTGCCCAGGCCTCTCACCCCTATACGGGCAGAGAAGACACAGCCTCCCGGTCCATCAACCGTCCTGAAACCTGAACCAGGGACTCAATCTCAGACAAAAGTAGAAAGACAAGCTCATCCACTGCCTGATGGAGACGGGTGGTCCGGAAACCCAGCTTGGACCCACCGATGGGGAGGCAGGCCTCTGATTTACGTGGGTCGAGATGCAACCAGCGGGGACTCCCGAGAGAAGGCCGCACGTGAGTCACGCCCTAAAACTGCTCTCAGGACAGTTAATCAACTGGTTTTCCCTTTTGTCTTTTACGCACAGATGTCCGAAGGATGGGGAGCCGTCCTCCAGCCACCAGTCCCGCAGGAGAGTCAATGGCCGAGATGGGACGTTTATGTGTCGCTTACTCAATGACCACGGGCGCGGGGCCAGGCTGCCCAGAGAACGAAGCTCCCAGCTCCCGCCCGGGCGCACCCGACACACAGGCCGCACACTCCACGCTGCGGGTCATTAACAGACCCCATGCTGGTCTCTCCACCCAAAGGCCACGCGTGAAGACCACCCGCCCGGTCTCCGTGCCGCCTGCAGCCCGCAGGCGCGGGCCCTGGAAGCCACCTCCCGGGCCCCCGGGGCTCACCTGTGGCCTGGGGACAAGGCCCGCCCCCGGGAGGAGGCCGCGCCCCCACCTGTCAATCACGAAGCCCGCCCACTCGGGGGAGGAGCCGCTCGGTGAAAGCCGCTTCTTTCCTGCTTCCTGGGCTTCAGCCAGGAAGAGCCCCCTTGGAGACACAAAGAAGTGGGAGGACACCCGGGATGAGGGGTCTTCTCCGCACCCAGCCCCCCCCCCCCCTCACCGATCCCGGACGGACCTCGCGCTGGACCTGGTGGCGAGTCCTGGGCCCGGAGGGCAACTAAATCCTCAAAGAAATGCCCCGACAGCTGCTTCCCACCCTCCCGAGCAGCCGGATCCCTTTCTCCTCTTCACTTCGGGCGGAAACAGACGCTGGGGGAGAGACACACACCCACCCCGCCAAACACGATGCAGAAGCAGCCAGCTCAGGTCAGAGCTTCCATGTCTGTGAAAGGGAGACCGACCAGGACGAGGGAGACCCATTTGCGGTTTGTGTCACAAAGGGCGCCTGAGGGGCAGGGCTTCTGAGCAAGGGAGACCCTGGGGCCCCTCCGTTGTTCTCACCCCAAAGTTTCCCAGGCACTGGGAGTCCCACTCGCAGACCCCAGATCGTAGGACGGGGGGGGCTGTCCACTCGCCACTCCCTGGCGCAAGAGGGAGCCGGGCTCCCGGGGGCTTTTATAAGGGGGCAGTTTGAAACCTGTCCGGAGAACCGGCTGGTGCACCCTTGCTTTTTCTGTTTGGACCCTCCAAGGAGACCGCGGACCCAGAGGCCCCGAGGTCAGGAATGCTATCGGCATGACCCCAGAGCTGCAATGCTAAACGCATTCATGGGTGGGGGGCGGGGGCAGGCGGGGCTGCAGAAACCAGAATAAGAATGGTCCCAGCAGAAAGTGAATGGTCCATTTCCCAGCGGCATCCCAAAGCCGGTCCTGCAAAGAGGCCCAGCCTTTCCCAGGCCTGCTTCTGCCAGCCAGGAAAAAAAAAAAAAAAAGAAAACGTTTCTGGGAGTCCGTCTCCCCACTTTCCCAAATCCATCCGGGAGCAGCAGAAGGCAGGCAAGTGTTTTCCTCGGCTACCCAAAGCCAAATCCCTCTCCCCAGGATTACACATCAAGGAACCAGATCAAAATCCACCCCCCCCAACTCTGATCTCCAAGTGAAATTCTACCCCCTTCCTGATAAGGACCAGCCAAAGGATTTCCTGGGTCAAGAAACGACAGAAACCGTCGCCTTTGCTAGAAAATGGTTTTGGCATGAAATGAAAATAGTTCAGGCCTCTCCACCACCATAATTAGGTACAAATTTCCAAATGACTAGACCATGTGATTTTACTTAATTCCCCCACGGCCCCCCTTTTTCAGAGTAGTTTGCAGCAAGAGAAAAATCTTCATTTCACTTGCAACTCTCCCAGCCAACTCCTGCTGACTTTAGTTGCTCCATCTGACAAGTTCATTTGGGACTTCTCTGCATCCAGTCAATAGTAAGTTTTCCGATATGAGTATCTCCCTAGCTAACTCACAGTGGAGTTCCTGCCACAAAAATGTGGGCCAGAATCCTTGTCCTCTAGCAAGGGCCCTCCTCTGGTCCACACCCCTGCGCAGCCACCAAACATCACCCAGCTCCCAGCACAGCCCACCTAGGTCCCTTCACCACCTGTGCCCACTTGGGGCCAGTCCAACTCTGCAGCGGACACTCCAGAGCTTCAGAGGTCCACTTGATGAAGAAACTTGTTTTCTAAAGTGGCCCAGCTCCAGAGTCTGAGGGGGAGCCCCAAAACAGTCCCCAAACAGCAGATGTGTCTGAGGCGCGCCTTCTTACTGGCTCATGAAAACAGAAAGACAGGGGCCTCCTACAACCACAAAGCCCTGAGGCAGGAGCCGGGCAAGTTCGCAGTGATGACAAAGGGGCCCTGCGGGGGGGGGGGGGGGGGGGGGGCCGCCCAGGTCCAGGGCTCTGCGCCCGTGGCCTGGGCTGGCTCCCCGTGCTCCTCCTGGCCCGACGGCAGGTCCCGGGCCGCACACCTGGCCGGGGCGCCGGCGCCCTCTACGCGGCTGAACTTTCTGTGACACACTCGGCGTTTTCCTTAAATGCAAAAACAATCCCTGGGCGAGCGAGCAGCCCTCGGCCACCGCCGGGAGAGAAAGTGGTGATTGGAAGAGAAACTCCTGACTCATCCGCCTGAGCTTTTATGGCCCGGGATTGGATTCTGACCTTTCGGTGCGCTGCTGCGCGGCGCCCGGCCCGGCCCGGCCCGGCCCGGCCCGGCCCGAACGCGGGAGGCGGCGCGGGGCGCACACACCGCCGGCCCGCCCGCGCCCTCCCCGCGCCGAGGGAAGGGGCGCGATTTACCTACGGAGTCTATCTCCAGGAGTCGCTGGAGGTCCCGGATGCTGTGGATCTGACTGTGCGCCAGCCTCTCAATGACCTCGCGGGGGATCTCGGCTTCCTGCAAGCAGAGCGACACGGTCAGCGCCTGCGGCCGCCCGGCGCGCCCGGTCCCCGGCCCGAGGCTGCCCCGCCCCGGCCCGCGCGGGCGCCTCGCACGCAGGCCGCCCGACCCCCAGCCCGGGCCCTGGAGCCTGAGGTCGGGGCTGGGGGCGGGCGAGACCCCTAATTCTCCGTCCCCACCCATGTCTGCTCTTTGCAAAAAGAAAACGCTCCCCACCTTTAAATTAAAAAAAAGAAAAAAAGAAAAAAAAAAAACACCACTCCAGCCGCTCCACCCTGGGGTGTCAGTTACAGGAGGTCTGGGGGCAGCGAGGGGCCCAGGGAGCTGCTGATCTAACAGTGAAATCGACATCTAGGAAGATCAAGTTGAAATGCGTCACGGATCGGCGACGAAAGTCACGGCAGCCCTAACACTTTAATCTACCCTGGGGCTTAAATTTCACACCCGGAATCCCGGGCCGAACCTGCGGGGGAGAGGGTCTCTCGTCTGCAAACACGCGCGCGCACACACACTCACACACTCGCCCCACCCCGGGCTCCGGCCCAGCCGCGGCCCTAGCGCCGACTAAGACGCCCCAAATCCAGCCGCGGCCGGGAGGGGCTGCCAGGGAATGTAAGGGTTAAGCATCTACCGCCCGCCGCTCCCGGTGCCAGCCCAGACCTCCCCCACCACTCGGCCTCCCCCCCCCCAACACCTTCCTGATTTTTAAAGGGAGTCGGGGGTCGCTGGGGGGGGGGTCTCAAGCGCTAAGTTCCCACGACGGGGTGCAGAAATCATTCATCACAAACAGAGCTCCCGGGGATTCGGAATTCGAGACTGGGGGGCGGGGGTGGCGACGCGGCCGGTGGGAGGGCGAGGGCGCCTGGCCCGGCCCCGGCTCGCCTCGCTCAGCCACCTGTAAGCAGGCCCCGGGCGGGCGGGACTGCGCCGGCCCAGCCGCCCCTCCGGGCATGGGGACCTGGACGCCGGGTCTCAGGCTCCGCGCTGCCCACCCTGCCCGCCGGGGGCTCCCGCCGCAACCGCCCCTACCTGCCTGTCGGCGGCTTCCCTCCCCTCCCCGGCTCCGCTGGCACACACACACACACACACACACACACACACACACACACACACCCCCTTCCGCGCTCCCCGCACCCCGATGCAGCACTGCCCGCCGCGCCCCGGGTTTCCCTCCTCGGAGAGGAGCCCGCGCCCCCCGAAGTTTCTCCCCACTCGCCCACCCAGCCGCCACTCCGTCCCTCCATGGCAGAGCGACGCAACACGCTGGAAACTCACCAGACACACTTAGGCATGGCAGAAAATAGGACCCAGTTGGGAAAATTTAAAAACCGACCACCCTGGCAGAGATCAGAACGCGCCCTGCAGCGCCCCAGAGCCCGGAGCCCTCGGACGGCGGGCGGCTGCAGGGGGTGTGCGCAGGGGGAGTCGGAGGGAGGACGGGGCGCGGGGGTGGCACCCACCTCGGCCAGGGCACTGGCGAGGTATCCGCAGCCGAGGAGCAGCAGACAAGCCCAGGTCCTCATCGCGTCCCGAGGCGCTGGCGGCTCGGCGGGGAGGCGAGGCCGCGGGGCGGGCGCTCCAGCCGGACTCCTGTGGCGGCGAGAGTCAGTACCATCCCTCAGGGAGCGCGGCCCGGAGGAGGGCGGCGCGGAGAGCCGGGAGCCGACGGAGCGCGCCAGGCGCGAGCAGCGAGTGCGGAGAGGCAGGCAGCGCCAGCGAGCAGGAGGAGGAGGAGCAGGGAGTGCGCGCCCGCCGCGCCCGCCGCGCCGGGAGCCTCCTGGGCCGCCGGGGAGGGGGTGGGGACGGAAGGGGCGGAGGGCGGGGGCTGGGCCTCTTCCTTGGTGCGTTCCCGGCGCTGGCCGCCGCCGCGCTCGCTCCCCGGCGCTGGCTCTAGGCGCGACCAGGCCGGTAATTCCGCATATTTGAGGGCGTCAGCCCCGAGAGGGACCCCGGCGCGAGGCTGGAGCCGCTGCCGCCGCACCACCCATCACCTGTCTGGACGCCCGGCCAGGCCCGGCTCGGGCCCGCGCTCTCCCTGCGGGCGGCGGGCGGCCCCGCGCGCCCACCGCCGGCCCCGCGCTCGCCTCCGGCCTCCTCCGACCGCCGCCGCCCGGCCGGGCACGGCGCGGCCCAGCACGGCGCGGCCCGGCGGCCTGCGTGCGCCCCTCCGCGGCGCGCCCTCGGCTCCGGCGCCGCGCTCCGCCCTCCGCCGGCCCGAGCCGGGCAGCGCCCGCGGCCGCGCCGCCTGGCAGCCGCCGCCCGCCCGGGGCCTGGCCGCGCGGGCCTGAGGGCGGGCGCAGGGCCGAGCCGCCGCCGCCGCCGCTGCCGGCAGGGGAGGAGGAGGCGGAGGAGGCGCGGGCAGGCCCGGCTCGCCGGAGTTGTGCGGGCTCCGCGGGGCGCGCGTGTGGAGCCGGCCGGCGGCGGGGAGGGGGTTATAGCGCCGCCGCCGCGCCCCTCCCCCGCCCCCTCCCCCTCGCCTCCCCCGGGTTCCGGGCCCCGGACCCGCACCTCGGAAGCGCGCGGGGGCCGCACGGGCCGGGCAGGGCCCGGCCGCCGCCGCCGCCGCCGCCGCCGCCGCCGCAGTGAGCACACACACGCGCTCGCGCAGGCAGGAAGAGCCATCAAGGCCCCGTGCCCGGCCCCGAGCGCAGCCGCCGGCCGGGGCTCCCCGCGTGCCCCTCCCTCGGGCTCGCCCACCCTCCCGTGCCAGCTGCGATCCTGCAGCACCGGCCGGGGAGGGGAGGAGGCCGCCGCAGAAGCGCCGCCGTCGCCGGCGCGCCTCTCCTGGGCCCCAGCGGCAGCAGAGGGCAGCGCCCAGAGCTGCGACGCCAAAAAGGGCAAGAGCAGCCGGCCCCCGCCCCCCGCCGCGGCGCGCCGGCCTCTTTCCGCGGTCCGGACCGCGGGCCCCGGCCTCCCCCTCTCCATAAAAGGAGGGGGAGTGCGTCTCCGGAGAGAGGAGGGGCGGGCTCAGGGCGCGTCGGGGGCGCTCACCTGGCGGCCGCCACGCGCCCCCGCCCGGAATGCGGTGCTCGGGGCGCCTGACTGAGGGACCGCCACCCACATCCCGGGAGGGCAGCGCGCCCAGGTCGGAGGAGGGGGCGGCAGCGCGCCTCGTCCCCGCCCCGGGACCCCGAGCCCTCCGAGACCCCGCTCCCTCGTGGAACGCCGGGCGGCAGCCTGAGCCGGGAACTCGAGGGGTGGGGGGGAGAAAAAGGCGAGAGCCGCTCGTGAGGCACCCGCGAGTCTGAACCTCCCGCTGGGCGTCCGCTGGGCGCACTGAGCGCCACCTCCGGCCGCGCCGCCGCACCGAGCCACGCGGGGCCGCGACGCCAGGGAGGCCGAGGCCTGAACGCGGCCGCAGGGCCCCCCACCCCCCCTCCACCAAGGGCCATGCGCCGGGCTCGGTGCTGCCTGTCTAAACAGTGCGAATCGCACCCCGGCGGCGGGTCCCTCGAGGGGGCGGACGAGCCCCGGTTTCCAGCCTAGTGGGTCGACGGGCCAAGCCACCCCGCAGCCGGACGGCGAGGCCGTTAGAGGCTAGAAGACTGCCGAATGGTTGGGCGGGCGGCCCGCCCTAGCCCTCCACCCCCACACCCCATCCTGTGGGGCAGGCTCTTGCCTCTGCCGGGGCCGCCGTCCGGCCAAAGGCAGTAAAGGCGCAGCCCCGCAGGCGGGCGGTCTTTCATCCCCGGCTTGGCGGGCTCCTGCATTTCAAAGGTCGAGTCCAGGGGGCGCTTGGGGGGCGCTCGCCTTCCCCAAAATTCCTAGGGGGGAGGGGTGGGTCCCTTCTGCGATTCCCAGCGGGCCGGGTTTACCAGCGCTCTTCCCCACCTGCAGCCCCCCAGCGCACCTGCCTCGCCTACCGTAGTCCCCCCTGTGATCTCCCCCCTCAATCGCGTTCTCAGGGGTCGGGATGAAGGAGGACTGAGGCACACCTAGGGAAACCCTGGAACCAGCTAACAGCATGTTAGAGCCAGTCCTTGTCCACCCATGTGGACCTTCCATTGCTTTGGAGAGAGACCACTGCGCGGTTCCTGGAAGGCAGCGAAAAGCACACGGCCAGGACTCAGGCTGGAGCCCCGGTGGAGCCCACCGCGGCTTGCTCATCCTGAGAGTTGACTGCATGTGGTTGAGCCTCGGATTCCTCGCAGGCAGAGGGGATGTGAGGACACGTTTGGGGTTAAAGGACTCCGTTTGATACTGGGTGTGGGAATGAAAGAGGAAAGGTCAGCTTGTACTGCAGGGGGTCAAGGGCCCTTCCAGCTCCAACCTCTGTACAGAGGCTCACCGGTTCCCGGGGTCCCACCACCTGTGTGCCCCATTCTGGCCTGACAATTCAGGGGCTCCCAGTTCGAGTTTGGGGGCAGAGGAGAGGAGATCTGGGATCGAGGCGGGGGGGTGCCTTCTACTGGAGCTGCGGCCAAAGCTAGGCAGGGATAGGGACAGGCCTGGGTGCATCCCTCACCGCGACTGGAGATCGGAGGGGGCGGGGGCGGCGCAGGCATCCCTCTAATCGTTGGCCGCTATTAAAAATAAAACCGCGGCGCGTCGTCATAGCGACCACGACAACAGCGGCTGCGCGAGGGTGGCACAACCTTGTGCAGCCGCGCGACAGCCGCACTGGGGGGAGACGGGGGGCACGACGCGCGTGGGCGCGCCGAGGCCTGTCCTGGGGTGGGACAGGAACCCCCAACCCAGGCGGCCCCACCCGCCCCCGGATCCTCAGAAGAAACTGGCAGAAATAGATCCCTAGAAGCTGTTTCCTAGACCTTGAACTGTCTTGACCAAGAGGTCACCAACGTGGATGAGAACCCACGCGCGCGTGGGCTCCCTGGCCCTGGCTCCTCTCCCCCCTCTCCACCCCCTTTCGGACTCTGGCGTCCTCCTCTCTGGAGAAGGAGGCTGAGTGGGGAGGCGGTTTCGGATGCGGCACGTCCGGAGGCCGGGCGCGCGGGGCTCCAGCACCTGCCCTTGCCGGGGATCCTCGCCGCTCGGGCGTGGTCACGTGCTCCTTTAGGCCCGGGAATCCAGTTTCATTTCCAGCCGCTATTAGGCAGTTCACTGGGTTCACTGCAAACATTTGATAAAGAGGCTAAATATACGTTGGAGTCGGAGGAGGCGTGGGCGGCCGTGCTGAGCGCGTGGGGCGCGGCGCTCCTGGCTCGGCCGGGCATCCCCGCCCAGGAGGGGAGGCTGGCTCGGACCCCCGACCAGTTCCCCGCACCGACTTTTACGCCCCCCCCCACCCCGCCCCAACAATTGGAACCCCAGACCCGGGACGCGCGACCCCGGCAGGCTGCGGGGCCCCCCCAGGCCAGCCAGAAGGCCCCGGGCGGAAGAAGGGGGTGCTGCGGGGAGCTCCGGGGTGGGGAGGTGCCGGTGGGAGGCGAAGGTGCACCTGGCGGCCCGGGATGTCCTGTCGCCCCCGGAGCCGGTGCTTCCGGGCTATGTCGGGCGTCCCTGGCGCGGCCCGACGTGCGCGGACCCATAATTAAGGTGAGTCAGGCGCTCCAAATAGGCGCAGAGAGGGGTTCCCGGCGCAGCGGGGGGGACCGTCTGGGCGTCTGCCCCTTGCTGGTTCCCTCCAGGCGCCGCCTATGACCCCCCGCCCCACCCTGGGAAGGGCCTTGGCCCTTCCCGGGGCGGGGGGGTGGGCTTCATTACGGACCTGTCAGCCAGCTCAGGACTTTGCCGTGTGCAGCTGGCATTCCCCCTACAGCCCACCTCACCCCGTTCGGGCTCTGCTATGAGCAGTGGCTCCCAGGGACCGGGCACCCGTTGGTGCTGCATTATTGCCGTCATAATTTTTTTTCACAGAGGGCGTCATGACACATCTACTGGGCCCCTCGGTCCCTGAGTGACCCCTAGGAGTGGGGAGCTGCCCCACCTCCCATTTTACAGGTGCCATGAAGTCAGGCATTTGCCCACAGCCCCAGAGTGCAGTCCTGGGCAGCCACTCCCGGGCCGCGGCTGCTCTGGACAGAGCTCTCCCGGTGCTCCGGGGGGACCCCTCAGCCTGGCTCGTCCTGCAGTTCTCAGATGGGCATTGAGGATGATGTGGCCACCTGGCAGTAAAGGCACCAGGGCCAGAGCCCAAGCCCACATGATCCCCAGCCCCAAGGTGCTCTAGCTGCCCTCTGCCCCTTGACCTTGGCCTTTTTGGGGTGGTTTTCCCTGCACTGCCTTGCGTCTGTTCTCACACCTGAAAAGTCGGGGCCAAAGCCTTACCATGCATGGCTGTCCCCTGTCACTGAGCCTTCTGCCCAGGAAGGCAGGAGCAGTGCACACACCTGCAGGGCCTGGTGCCCCACGGCAGGGGCACCGCTGCCTGCACCTGGGGGGTGCAGGTGGCAGCCAGCTGGGCGTCCAGACCCAGGCCTCTGCCCAGTGCCAGAGCAGATTTCAGAACAATTTGTAATGACCAAACACCACGTTTCCCTTTCTCTCCGGGCAGGGATTTCTTGGTTCAGGGCAATTAATCCAGGGACCACCTCAGCTTGGAGATGGAGAGTGCCAGGTGGGTGTTAATTAAGTCATCCTCTGAGGCTGCCCCAGGCCCCAGGTCAGATCAGGCCTTTCCAGTCCAGCCCCCCCAGAACAGGAGGTATGGCTGCCAGCAGCCCCCGAGGACATTCGCAACGTTGATTTTAACTCCCTGTTAGACATTTTTATTTTCCTTTTTAAATACACAAACGGCAATGAAGTTTTAAATAGCACATGAGCCCACAATCATTCTGTGACTATTTTGCAAATG
This sequence comes from Hippopotamus amphibius kiboko, assembly GCF_030028045.1. Classification (NCBI taxonomy): domain Eukaryota; kingdom Metazoa; phylum Chordata; class Mammalia; order Artiodactyla; family Hippopotamidae; genus Hippopotamus; species Hippopotamus amphibius. The sequence continues at coordinate 143,889,014 of NC_080194.1, read as the reverse complement.
AAGAACTGCGGGAAGAGGCACCTGGGGGCTTTGGGAGCCGAGGCCAGACCTGGACCAGCCGGGACGGGAGCAGGCGTGCGAGGCCATTGGGCGTTTGAAACGCGGCTGGTCTGAGCTGTGGTTTGTGTAAAACACACTGGCCTCCAGGACTTGAGAAAGTAAAGAGTGTAAAATTTCTCTTTAGTAATTTTTATATTAATTACCCGTTGAAATAATATTTTGATATATTGAGTTCAATAAACCGTATGATTGCAATTAATTTCACCCGTTTGATTTTCCTTTGTTTAACGTGGCTTCTAGAAAATGTTACGTCCCATATGTGGTTTTAATGACGTTTCTACTGGGTGTCTAGGCTCACGGAGTTCCTGTCTACTCGGTAGAGCGAAGCAGGTGTGTGTGCGTGAAGGGGGCCCGGGGGCATGTCCTGTGTGTCCTGCCCTGGAAACCCCCACGGACCTGAAGATCAGCAGAGCCAGGGCTCTGCTCTGCCCACTCCCCCACTGCCTCATAGGCCACGTGACTTTGAGCGAGCTCTTTAGCATCTTGGAGCCTCAGCTGCCTCCTCTGGGTAACAGAAAGCTCAGAGGACCACTTTAGGAAATATTTACCTGTTCACGCAACACGCATTTCTGTGCCAGGCGCTGGGCACGGCACAGGGACCCAGCGCTAACACAACGCCCTCGTGGAGCCCATGGTCTCTCCAGGGAACAACAAGCAGGTGAGAAGGAAGCACACACTCTTCCAGGTCAGGAATCCGGGGCGGAACACCACAGAGCTGGAATAATCAGAAGAGCGTGGCTCTCGGTACAAACAGGCCGGAACCTACAGAGCCCAGAACATGCTGTTCTAGAGGAAGAAATCCGGGGGACGTGGAAAGGGTTATTTATTAAATGCCACTGGGGCAGGTTAGAGAACCTCCCTGACGAAATCCTCACTTCCCCCCGCCCCTAAATACATTTTAATGGATTAAGAAATTAAGTTCTCAAACATTTCGGAACAAACTTGACTGCACGGGTCTTGGTGGAGGCCCACGCCCTCCCCTGCAGCGTTCTCGCCAAAACTGTTGCCTTGAAGAGGCGGGCACCCAGGTTCAGGGAGGGTCCAGAGGACACCTGCTCCTGATCCCGCAGAAAGATCGTTGTCATGAAGAGGACACAGGGAGTCAGCTGTCAGCGCTGACGGGGTGAAAAGGCAGGACGGTGAGCACGGCGCCCGGCCCTGGACTGGCTCCTCCGCCCAGACCAGCAAGCAGCTCGCAGGACAAAACTGGGTCCACAGAAGAAATATTGGGTTCCTGTATCTAAGTCAAACTCCTGGGATGGTGATGGTGTCGCAGGAGTGCGCGAGGACTTCCTTGTTCTTGGGAGACCAGTGGTGCCTGGGGTGAAGAGTCAGGGTGTCAGAGCTTGTTTTCACGTGGTTCAGGGACGGGGAGTGGAAGGGACAGATTAGATAGATGATAGATAGGTGGATAGATAGATGATAGGTAGGTAGATAGATGACAGATAGATACGTAGATGATAGATGACAGACAGCTAGACGCATACGTATACACACACACACGTGGAAGATCCACGGATACGTAGATATCTAGATGGGAGACGGGAGGTAGGAGGCAGAGAGAAGACGGGTGGAGGGCAGAGCACAGATGGTGCTGGATCCAGGTGCGGGGGCCCAGCTGCTCCCTGTACTATTCTTACTACTTTTCTGTAAGATTGAAATTTTTCAAAATGAAAGTTGTGAAAAAATGCTCATTCCTATATTCTAGTTTTCCCATAGTTGATCAGACTTCTAGAAGGCAGAGAACTTTCTGAGCTCTCGAAGACATAGAACAAATCGCATTTGCTATGTGTCACATTTTTAAAGTTCAAAAAGACCGTCAGATTTGACCGTATACGCGTTCAAAACAGGTAAAAAATGTAAAACCCTGAACCGCGGAACCCTCCCGTTGCGTGTCATACCGTGTGTGCACCACGCCTGTGTGTCTTCAGCGGCACAGCACACGGGCACCAGCCAGGCCCTCGGCCGGGGTCTCTGCTCGTGTTCTCGCATCAGAAAGCGAGGGACAGTGCGCCAACGCGACACGGGGGACGCGCGCCCGAGACCCTTCACTGCCCGCCCGTGATGCACACACAGCCCGGGGCCCCTGCGTCCCGAAGGAGGGCGATGCCGCGAGGGGGGGGCAGGGCCGTGGGCGCTCCTTTCCCAGCAGCCGCTGGCCGTGCTCAGAGCCGGCGGCCCCTCCGATCAGGAGCCGCGAAAGTGGCCGTGGCCCCCGACCCCGGAATCCCACGCCAGGCACCTGGCCTAAGAAAAGGACCCAGACGCGCGCAGACGCAGACTGAAGGGCCCAGGGCAGCACAGCCTGAAGAAGCAAAAGCTGGAAACAACCTGAAGCCCCAGGTGGGAACAGGCCGTGTTTTCCGAGCCCCTCCCCTCTGGTTGGAAATGGTGTCCTTCCTTCTGGTGGCTGTGGGGACGGTTTCCTGCCACGTGGAGACTCCAGGGACGTGTCCCGCGCTCCCACCCCTGTTTTCTCCCACCAGGTTCGGGGCGCCCTGATTTTCTCAGGGTTAACGGAGATGCTGCCCTGTCCCCGGGTGGGGGCCGGGGAGGTGCTGCTTGTCGGGCATCTTTTTCACCCAGCGTCCAGGCCTGCGATAAATAACGTTCTTGTCGAAGAAACTCCGTCGCTTCTCTTTGAGAAGAGACGTGAGCATCAGAAGCAGTGGCTCTGGGCTGGGGCAGGCAGGTCCCCACCTTCCCTGGGCCTTGAGCCCCCCCGACCTGACGGCGTTACCAGGTGGCCCTCCTCCTCCAGAAGCCCTCCCCTCATCCACGCTGCCAGCCCCGGACAGCCATCCGAGGGCCAGCGGAGCCTGACGTCAGACGCGGCCTCTGCGGACCCTGCGACCAGGCCAGTCACGTCGCAGCTCCAAGCCTCCGTTTCCGCATCGGGGAAAACAGGACAGTGATACTTCAGTTCCAGGGCTGTCGTGGAAAGAAAACGCAGAAAGGGACGTCAAGACGCCTGGGAGCACCGTGGCCTCCCCCCCCACAGCCGTGCCGTCAGCCTGGCTGCTCCCAGCCCGCCTGCGGACCAGCGCTCAGGTGCTGCAGGGAGGGGCCGTCCTGCGGCCACAGCGCCCGCCGCAGCCTGGTGGGCTGGCCTCTGGGGGAGGGACGGAGCTGGTCTGGGCTGGGGTAACTCAGCCAGTCCTCCTGGGGGCAGATGTCCTGCGGCTGGGGCAGCCGGCATGTCCCCACCCCGCCCTCCGGGGCCAAGTAAGCTCTGGGGCAAATGAGTTTCTTGTAAAAGAGGCTTCCACAGGCCAGCCTGGGCCCTGGGCACACCCCAGGGGAAGCAACTGGGGGGGGTGGAATGTGGCCTCCCTGAGGCCAGGAGACATGGGAGGGAGAGGGGAGGCCAAAAGTGGGGGGGGGGGAAGGGGACAGGGAGGGAGGGGACGGGGTGGCGGCAGGAGAGAAGGAGGCAGGGGGCGGGGGAGATAGGGTGGGAAAGGAGGAGGCAGAGAGAACGGAGGAAGCCAGCTCCCCCCCCCACAGTCTTGTCCGCAATTCATGGCTGCGAGAAGGCTCTCCTTCGTCAGCCTGAGCAGGATGGAGATGGCCAGTCAGTGTCATGACTGTGTCCCCTCCACTCAGGCGACATGTGCGTGGCGTGTGGGACGTGAAGATACCACGCTTCTCAGCCTCCACGCTGGGACCCGGCTGTGCACAGCCTCCCCTGCACACGTCGGACCCCTGATCACAGACGAGACCCGTAAACGCCCTCCTGCACCGAGCTCTGGCCTGGGGCTCAGAGGGGAGGGGCGGGCGGGCGGAGCTCCTCGGTCCTGTCGAGGATGTCCTGGGTCAGGGGCCCGACAGGAGGCCCCCCACTCGCTGTCATTTCCCAGAATGTGACAGTTTCCGGACAAGAAGAGAAGTCACAGCCCAGCACCCCCTTCCAAGTCTTTAGATCAGGACTCTTGTGGCAAGAACCCAACTCAAAATACCCAAGGAAATAGAAGGTGACTGCCCCGCCAGGAGTGTGCGGTTTCAGGTGCGGCTAGATCAAGAGGCTCATCTCCCACTTTCTTCACAGTGGAAGGTGACACCCAGCAGCCCCTCCGACACCCTCCCAGCCCCACACTTCTCCGGGCTGCACCTCACTGGCCCCGTCTGGGATGCTGACTCTGGCCAGGGGTGTGCACACACACTCCCACTGGCTAGGCTAGACCAGGTACCCGGGACTCCTTGGGTCGCTCTCAGCCCGCAGGTAGAGGAGGCCACACCCCTCCCTGCACCCGGCCTCCCTGAGGGGCGCTGCCCTGCCCTGGCTGGGTGACCTCTGATCCCGGCCCCCTGGGGCCCCCGGGGAGGGGGCGTTGGAATTCGGGGCTCACACCTCTGCTAGGAGGGATCCTTCACCCTGGGGACTTGCGGTGGGGGAGGGGGTGGGGCCCGGCCCGTGACTGCTAGAGGAGGCCTTTCCGTCTGTAGCTGTTTTCCCTACAGCAGAGAGCAAAGTACGACAGATAGCCTTATCCTGGCCCTGCTGTGACCTGCGGGCACCCCCGGGCTGTGGGGAGGGCCCCGCCGCCTCTGGACACCTCCACGTGACCCCCCCACTGCGAAGCCTCACTGGGCAGTTACATCGTAGGCAAGACAGAGCCCAGGCCCAAGGCCCGGGGAGCCAGTCTGCGGTTCGAGGACAGCTCCGCCCCTGTGGGCTGTGCAACCTTTAGCAAGTGCTTCCCCTCTCTGAGCCTCGTTGGCAGAGCGGGTAATACAGCAGAGGTAGATTTGAGACATTTAAGTGATTCCTGAGGGGTGCCCGGCACAGAGCCGGGCGTGTGTTCTGCCAAGGTGACGGAGAGGGTGGCACACGGCGCTGCTTGCGTAGGTGCCATGCCTGGGGAACAGCAGGCGCCCACTGAGCAGCACAGAGCACCCCGCCCCTGTGCCCCGCAGCCCTGCAGCAGGAGTCCAGGGAGCAGGGCCATGCCTGTTGGGTCTGGGGACAGAGGCAGCCCCTCGGGGTCCCCCTGCACCCGGGCCACCGGCTCCCATTCACCCTGGACAGGAGCCCCCTTCCCGTGTCCTCGGTGGGGAGAGACCAGGCCGGTCCCGGGGGCGGCGTCCTCCCTGGAGGCCCAGTTTCGACCTCTGTACACGGGCAGGTCCAGGGCTGTGTCTGTGCCCCCCCACCACGTGGGCTGCCACGCCGCCTCCACGCTAACCCATTCTTCCGTGGGATCTCCAGCGCAGTGCCCCCTTCTGAACCCCAGGGCACTTCAGTCCAGCACCTCCCCTTGGGAGCCCCACCGACAAGTCATCCTTGACCCAACCAAGGCGAAACCCCAGACCTACCTTTGGGTTCCTGGGGACACCGTCCCCCCAGCTGCGCGGACCAGGAGTCTCAGAGCCCACTGTGAACTCTCTCGCACTGAATGTCTGAGCGGGTGGGAACGTGTCAACTTAGCCCTCAGGACATCTTTGAGACCTGGCCGGCGCCGTCCATGCCACGGAGCTGGCCCCAGCCCCACCCCGGCCCTCCATCCTCTGCACCCTCCCACCTCCCCCAGCGCCCCCCAGTCTGCACAGCTGGAGATCCTCTCAGACATGAATCCTCCCAGGTCATTTCTGGTCCAAAGGTACCCTAATAAGCCCCGGGACAGAGAAAGCCACCAGGAGATGCTTAAACGACGCCCACCCTCACGCGGCATGAAGTGCTGGGTCAGCTCCGGTGCGAGTCCAGCCTTGGTGATGGGGCCGCCACTCGGCCACAGGCTGCCTCACCGTGTCCAGGGCCCTCCCCGGATTACACCGTGCTTTCCCGGCAGAGGACAGGTTACACACAAGCCTGTCCTCCCCACCAGGTTCCCTCTGGCCAAGCTGATGTGGGCAGAGGCCGACGCAGGCCTCGGAGAGAAGCAGCCTGTGGAGCCCAGAACGGCTTTCCATCCGCAGACCTCGGGGTCTGGCCTGGCCCGGCCCCCTCTGCCTCCCAGAGATCCCTGGAGTCAGGACCCCCCGATTCCCAAGGCAGCCTGGCCTCCCGCCCCCACACGGCTCTTCCACACACCTTGGGGAGCTGCACAGCCTTCGGACACGAGACCAGGCCGCGGGGCCCAACGTGGGAGCCGCTGCGCCCCTGACCAGGACCCCAGAACTCGAGAGCAGCGGCAGGGTCCCGGGGGAGGGCAGCCCGGGCCCCGCCTCTCCCCAGTGTGTTCGGTGTGTACGTCAGGCCACCCTCCGGTCCCGGTTCCCCAGGAGGGTCGCAGCTGCTGTGGCTCCCTGTGCACAAGGAGCACGTGGCCCCCAGACTCAGAGCGGGGAGCCGGCCCGGCCCGGGGCTGGAGCCTCAGTTCTGCTTCCTGCAGGCGTGTGACCACAGCCGGGCGGGGCCGCAGCGTCCCGACGGCCTGTCCTGGGAAGTCCCCGCCATCGTTTCCACCGCGTCCACGGGTGACTCAGACCAGCCCTACTCCACCCGGCACCGGGCACCACCGGGGCCCCTGACTCGGGGAGGTTCAGGGGCCTGCACACAGCAGGCCTGAGGAGCGGGCGCCCCGAGCCTCCCGGACCTGAGGGATGCAGGCCTTCGGGGGCCGGCTGGCCACTCCCCTGCAGGCGCCCCCAAGGCCCCCGCCCGCTCAGCTCTCGCCTGGGGGTCTGAGGCGGGAGCGGCCCCCACACCTGCGCTGCCCACCGCCCAGCCCGTGGGTGGTAGGGAGAGGGCTAACCCACCCACAGGAGAGACGGGGCGGAGGCACCGACACCAAAGCGTGTGGGGGAAATGAGCGGGGTCGTGGGAGGCGCTGAAACAGCCAGTCAAGCTCCAGGCAGCAACGCCCGGCCCGGAGGAGATCACGGAGGCCGGTGGCCAGAGTGGATGCCCCAGCCAGGCCCCGCCTGGGGCACTCCGCTGCTGTGAGGACCAGCGAGCACCGGCCTAGACACGGCCCCGCGTTCCTGGCCAGCCCAGGTCTGTTGGGAGGAGGATGAAGCCAGGCTCCCCAGCGGCTCCTCTTGATCCAGGGAGCCAAGGGTGAATCCAAGAAGGCTTCATGGAGGAGGTGGCATTTGAGCAGTCTTGAAGGATGGCAGCCAGGAGCACGGCTCCCCAGGCCAGGAATTTTCCTTCCAGCCTGGCCCCACCCATCTTATCTCCCTCTCAGGGGAGCTGGATCCCAGGGACCTTCCTGCGAAGGGCAGCCCCGCTGGCCCCCCTCCCTGCCCGCACTGCAGAGCTGTGTCACCCGTCTGGAATGTACTTTCAATTCCTCCGCCTCCCCTCCCCCTCTGCCGCCTCCCCCTTCTCCTCTGGCTCCCTCTCCGCACCCTGCCTCCCCGCTCCCCGCCCCCCATCCCCCCACTCCCCACCGTCCCCCCTTTCCCTCCCCCCCCACTGCCCCCCATCACCTCCCGATAACGGTGCCAGAGCAGCCACCTGGCCCCAGATTCTGGGTCTGGGAACCAGGGGGTTGGGGTGAGGAGGGAAGAGGCACCCTCCCAGCCAGGGGAGGGGTTTCCCCGAGAACCTCCCCCCACCCCCGGCCTGAAGGGAAGAGGCACCTTCAGCATCCCCGCTTAGCCAGGGCCCAGCGCAGGGCCCGCTGGCTCGGGTCAGAGAGCGACAGGTCAGCATGGACCCGGCAGAGGACCGCACCTCCCCTGCACCTCCAGTCCTGTCTCTTCACAGGGGTCCAGCTTCAGGAAGCCACCGAGGGGGGGCTTTCCAGGTGGCCTCCCTGGAGGAGGGGCAACCCCACCTGCGGTGGGGATTCACTGGGGTGGCATTCTGCGGTTCTCCAAGCCCTTTCACCCTCTCACTTGGGCAGCCCCTCCGGCCTCCAGCTCGGGCCGCTTCCACGGTCTCCCTCACCAGGCCGAGGCCCCAAAGGGGGCTGGACGGGGTGTGGCCCACAGGGTTGGGAGCAGGACAGAGTCCACGGGCGCCAGCCTCCTTCCTCCCGTGCGGCCCTGCCCTTCTGCCTGCTTCCCCGGGAACCCCTCCTTCCCCACGCCCCTCCCCCGGTGCTCCCGCAGTGGGTTCTGTGTTCTTGGTTCTGGGGAGCTGTCCTGGGGCGGCCAGAGCCCAGCCAGAGAATGTCGTGCCCGTCAGAACTCTGGACAGGGACTCCAGAGGGCACGGCCCCCCACCCACTGGCCTCTGGGACCCTGGCTCCGACAGCCAGCGTTTGCGGACTTGTGCGAACGGCCCGTGTGCACTTTCAGTGCAACGTGCCGGGCTGCCCTCAGCCCCGCTCTCTCCCCGAGTCTCAGGCTGGACGTGGGAGTGGACGGGCCCATGGCCCCTGCTGGGCCTTGGAGGCCGGACGAGGGCTGGCGGGTACACCCAGGCCTCCCTGCACGGCGCCAGGCCGGGGAGGAGGGCCGAGGGCAGGGAGCTCCCCGCCCGCCACACCCCCCGGCCTCCCACTTGATTCAGCACGTGGCCCGCGTGGTGGCGAGGGGACGCCTGAGGAGGGCCCGGGCCGGCTCTCCTTGGTGGGGGCTGGACCAGAACAGGAGGGCTGCTGAGCAGGGCAGCAGAGGTGGAGGGGCCCGGGTCCCAGCCCAGCTTCCTGGCGGGAAAGACCATGCCTGGGAAGCACCCCCAGCCCAGCCTGACTGCCCCAGGCCTCACCTAGCCTGACAGCCTGTCCCCAGCGGGTCAGCTCTCACCGCGGGGAAGCCACCCTCACTTCTCGTCTCTGAGCTCAGCTCCTCACCTGGAAACAGCGCCGCAGGGTCGCTGGGTGGGTCCGGGGGCAGGGCCGGGGGGCTCAGCAAGGCTGGGCCCACCCCCGCCCTCCGCACAGCGGGGCTGCTGCGCTCCGTGGCTGCGCCGTGTCGCCATGTTACATACTCGAGGCCGGACCCCCCCGCAAGCAAGGACACCTCTGAGTCGTCCCTGGGCCGCAGCGCCGGTGGGGCCAGAGCAGGACGTGAGGGGATGGGGTGGGGCCCCTGGGGCCAGTCCCTAAGGGCTGAGCGAGCGAATCAGTGAGTGACTCAAGCAGTGAAGGCACCAGCCCTGCCTCCCCGCGGCCTGCAGAGAGGTGGGTTCCGATGGGTCCGCGGGGCCCCTCAGCCCGGGTCCAAGCGCGACCCTGCCAGGACGCAGGCACAGAGGCCCAAGGGTCCCAGAAGGGCCTGGGGCCCCATTGCGAGGGCACCCACTCCCCGTGGGCGGTGATCAGACCCTCCGGCTCCTCGCTGAAAGGAGCGGGCCCGGACACCATCTCCCCTGCCTTCCCACCAGCCCCCTCCCCCGGTCACAGGGACAGTGTGTGGTCCAGGCCACCCTAGGCCAGGACTGGAGCTGGCGACCCCATCCCCTCCCAGCACCAAGGATGCTTCGGGGCTCCAGAAGTTTACACCCTAAGTCCTAAGCATGGCTCCCTGGGGTCGGAGACCCTAACTGAGAGTCCAGCACAGGAAGCTGTCAACACCCGGGGCGGGCATTCCATTCCCGAAGGTTCCTGGCTTCCCACAGCTCCGTCCTGGGGTCCGAGTCCCTGAAGCTCCCTCCTGCCCCCCAAGTGGCTAGGGCATCAGGACCACAGATGCTCAAAACCCCAACTCCACTCACGCTGGTGGTCCTGGACTCACCCCCATCTCGAAGGCCTGAGGCTCCCCCTTGGGTTCTTTTCATGCCACAGAATTCTCTGGATGGGCTGCTGTGCACCAGGCCTCGGCAGGCGGGGAGGCGGGGAGGCGGCGGGGGGGGGGGGGGGGGGAGGCAGGGGAGGGGCACAAGCAGAGGACATGAGCCCTGGGGAGGGGGCAGGGCTCCCGGGAGCAAGAGGAGCTGGGATGCCCAGGTCTGGGGGTCCAGGACGAGGAGGGGGTGCAGTGAGATGGTCAGGGCGGGGCGGGTCTGCAGGCTCCCTGGGGCCCGCCTGGGGCTGGGTTCTGGAGGGAAGGCCGGAGCCAGAAGCCAGCAGGAGGCAGGTGGCAGGTGACTGTGGGGCCTGGACTTTGGGGGTGGCCGGGGAGGTGAAGAGAAGGGAGGCAGAGGCAGCCCATCCAGGAACAGGACGTCTGGGGGCAGCGTGCACGGAGGGCTGGGCTGGACGTAACCTCCCCAGCTCAGAGCGGCTGGCCAGGCTCTAGCCACCGCCCCACGACCCCACCTCCCAACCGGCCCTCAGGCCAAAGCCTCACGGCCCCAGAGCATCCACGACCCAGGCCCCAGGGTGTGGCCACAGCCTTGGGCAGCAGGAACCCGGGAGTCCTCCTCCGTGGCCCAGGGGTCCTGGGATGTCTGGCTTGCCCTCACGCCCTCCAGGCAGGCACTGCAGAAGAGCAACACTCAGGTGGGAACTCCGTGGACACTGGCAAATTTGGAGCATTTACACTGGGATTACCTAAATTCGTGATGTTTTCGCGTCCTGGTTTATTTAGCCTACAGAAAAAATGAAGCGGGAGTTCCTAGCAGTTCCCGTGTGTGCTCGGGGCTTTTGCTTCTGAAGCATGAAAGATCAGCTGTAGTGTTTTGGAAACAATAATAATCTTACCAAAAGCAAAATAACAAGTTTTCTTCTGATTTGGGCTGCTTGGAGGAGTTGCATGGGAGCCTGGGGGTGTGGAGGGCTCCAGGCCCCCCCCCCCCCCCCACCGCCTGACCTCTGCCTCTGGCTCTCAGCACTCCCGCCCATCTAAGGCTCCTGGGGCTTGTTCTGACCCTCGCAAGGGCTTTTGTGTGGCTTTAGAGTCAATCACACATTCACTCAACAAGCATTCGCATGCCTGCTGTGTGCGTGGGGCTGGGGGACGCGTGCAACAGAGCCCCGGGGGAGACACACCTCCTGGGGCAGCGGGCCTGCCTCCACAGCAGGACCCCGGGGTGATCGGAGGGGTCTCTGCCCCAAGGACACAGAGACACAAGGTACAGCGTCACGTGCTTGGCCGACCCTGACCAAAGCCCGTTCGGGTCAGGACCGAGGTCTAGAAACCGGGAGAGAGCGGTGAGTTCAAAACAAGACTGCAAATTCTCTGATGCGTCTCCCATCCAGGGGTGGGGTCTATGTCCCCTCCGTGAGTCCAGGTGAAGGTGACGCTTGGTAACGCGGGACTCCAGGTCCCAGGAGGCGGCGGCTGGTTCCTGCTTGGCTGGAGGAGCAGCTGCCAGAGGCTTCCGGGCCGTGCGAGGGTCTGATCACCGAGGCCGCCGCGCTGCACGGAAGCCCAGCCGCCTGGGGTGGGGGGCCTCGGGTTCCATTCGAGGGCTCAGCACGTGTCCAGGGCGCGCAAAGTGTCAGCCCCCATCGTTCGAGTCTGGAGTCTTCAAAGCCAGGCCAGGGCCCCAGGGAGCTGGGAGGAGCCAGACTCGCAGGCCCTGCGATTCTCCACCTGCGGAGGCCTGGGTGGTTGTGTCTTGGGTGACATCACACAGCGACTGCAAACAGGGCCGAGGGCAAGTCACGTGTGTTGGGGACACATGTGTCACCTCCGCAAACCTGGGGTCCCTACATCCTTGAAGCCCAGCCCCAGGAGCAGGAGGAAGGGGCGGGGGGACGCAGCGCTGGCTGGCGTATCGGCGAGGGGGCACCACAGCTGCCCGGAAGGCCGGACGGGGCGGGGGGAGGGGCAGGAGCCTGCCAGGCGTGGGCGCCCAGAGCGGGAAGCCAGCTCCGGACAGAGGGCACGAACAGGGCGTGGTGATCCACGTGTCCGGGTGCAGCCGGGGGCCCGGCTGCCCCCGTGACCATGTGACATGGGTAGACAGTCCGCGCCACAGCAGCTCCAAATCCGTGCACGTGTTCTCAGCACCAGACCCCGCGCGAAGCGCCGTGCGCACACGACCCCATCTCTCGGGCCTGGCTGAGCCGGGGAACAAGTGTTACGCGTCCCGCTTTGTAGACAAGATGGCTGAGGCCCAGGGAGGGGAAGGAACTTGCCTGATACCACCGAGCTCACACGAAGTAGGACCAGCACGCATCACGCGTCACAGGACACATCACGGCAGGGCGGGTCAGAGGTCGCCTGGCTGGCTGTCCAGTGCGTTCCTGAAATACACCAGCCTGATTTATTGTTCCAACCGCCAGAAAAAGGAATGTTTGACCCGCGAGGTTGGTGAGGGGGCTCACAGTCTGAACGGGAAGGGAGGTCTCCAGTGGCAGGCCACAGGGCTCTCTCCTAGAGGCAGACCGGATACCAAGCTAGAGTGGACCCCTGCTGGGAGCCGCAGAGACAAACCCAATGACCTTCTGCATGGCTGAATAGAAGTCCCACGTGTGGGCTTAAAAATGCACTGTACACATGTAAGATCTACCCGTGAAAAGGTTCTGAGGGCCTTGGTGGCCCCCAAGCACGCCATGGGTCTTGGGTCTCCAGGCCCAGATTAAGAGACGAAGAAGGCCTTCCTGCTCGTGGAGTCCAAGTGAGAACCAGACTAGATGACCCTGGAAGAGGGGAGATGTTCGACCCAATGGGAGGTGGGGCTGCAGCAGAGCCGTGAGTCACCGACTTCCTAGTTTGGTCACAACCCAGGAGGCGAGAGAGGTCCAGAGGGGAGAGAGAGGTCAGCACGGCTGGTGGCATCAGGACAGTCTTCCTGGCAGGACGTGGGACGAGACACGCTCGAACAGGAAAAGGCGGACCCCAGGGATCTATCTGGGTCTGAGCCCGTGTGGCCTGCGGGACCCCCAAGTCACCCAGACCGGCTGCCCCCCACCGAAACCCTCCCACAGAGCCGCCCCTCCCCAGGCCCCGTGCGGTGGGCCCGCGTGTCCCCAGCCTGGCAGCCGGGGGCCAGGAGGGAAGTACCCGACCCCACAGTGAGTCACCACCCGCCTGGCTGATGCAGCCTCGGAGCGGGGCGAGGTGAGGCCGGGACCGGCCACGGCACGGTCATCCCTGCAGGCCCCGCTCGCCCCGCGGGGCGTGTGGGCTGGGCCACCACACAGCCGGCCTGCGGGACCCCTCCTGACAGCTAGGACCTCGTTCTTCGGCACTTTGGGGGCTGTTACCCCCTTTCACAGACGGGGAGCTGAGGCTTGGACGGTGCCTCTCCCCAAGGCCCGTGGCGGGCAGAGCTGGGCAGGGAGCCCAGGGCAGCCCTCCGCACGGGAGCGGATAGCCACCTGCTGGCCTCTGTCCTCCGGGTCCCCCTGCCAGGGTGCCAGGCTCTGCGGGAGCCAGGCCACCGCCCTCCACGGGCACAGATGAACGGGCACGTGGACGAGCCTGCTGTCCCCATGGCTGGGGCAGCCCCTGCCCACTCTGGAGCCACCCAGCACGCCCCGCTCTGCCTCCCCCCCACCCCCAGCCCTGCCCCCTTCACATGAGCCCACGCAGGTCAGGGAGGGACTTTGGGATCACTGTTCTTCCAGATGTATTGGGGGCTGCTTTCCTAGGCTACTTTAGAGGGGGATGGGTAGGGCCCAGAGAGGTCAAGGGACCTGCCCAAGGCCACACAGCGCATGGCAGAGCTCTGTGCGGGGCTGGGGCAGGGAAGGGAAGGTGTAAGGGCTTGCTGATGCCTGGGCTCCCCTCTGCCGCCCACCCCGTCCTGTCCCAGGAATGCCACCAGCGTGGGGAAGCTGCAGGATCCCCAAGCCACTCATTCCCAAGGACCTTGCACGGCATACATCGGACTCACCCCAGAGCCCCAAGCTCTCCAGCAGCTCCTCCCTGCCCTTCGAGAGGAACGCAGACCCCTCCCCGCATCCCACCCGCCCCGCCCTCCCCACGCGCGGCTCCCTTAGAGGCCCAGGCTCTTTCCCTTCTAACGGAAACACACAGAGGGGTCGGGGTGGCCTGCACGCAGTCACCGCCAATGGCGACATCCTGCAGAACTCCAGCGCGAGATCGCGACCGGGATCTGGATGCAGGCCCAGCCGAGACGCAGACATCCCACCAGGGCGAGGACCCTCGTGTCCCTCCCACCTCCACCGAGCTCCGTCTCCGTGACTTTGAACTTCAGGGCGGCCGTGCACAGGGCACCCTGCAGCGGGGAGCCCTTTGGGGTCAGCGTTTCTCTCAGCATAATTCCCTGGAGATCCACCCGGGCGGCGGCTCTAGCAACAGTCAGTTCCTTTGTACACCGAGTCACACGCGTGGTGGGGGCCCCACGCTCAGCTCTGTGCCCACAGAGGACGTCTGGGGGTCTCCAGTTCTGTGGACGAGGCCTCGCGAGGCTCCCTGGGCAGGCCTGCGCGGCACAGGTCTGCGTTTCTCTGGGATAAGTGCCCAGGACACCGGGGCTGCGTCCTGTGGTAGCTGCACGTTCGGTCTCGGTTCTTGTCTCTTGACAGAAACCACTGTTTGTCAGAGTGGCCACAGAGCCACGTGTGAGCAAGCCCGCTCCGCTGCCTCCTCACCAGCCCTGGGCGTGGCAGCCGGTCCTCTCATCTCGGCCCCTCCCCCCACCCCCCCCCGCCCGGCGAGCCTCTTTCCCGTGCGTGTGTGCCGTCCCCACACCCTCCCAGGGGTGTTCGCTGCCGCGTTCCCGGGTGGGAGCCCTGTGGGGGATGTGCGGGTCGACAGTGCCTTCTCCCGCTCCGTCTTCCTCATGGGCTCCTTTGCTGGGCAGCATTTTTAACTTTCAGAAATTCCAACTCGTCCAGTTCTCCTTTCAGGGCTTGTGCTTTGGTTGTCAAGCCTCAGAACCACTGCCTGGCCCAAGAGCCCAGGGATTCTCTCCTGTGTGTTCTTCTGAAAGTTTTATGGTTTTATGCTTGTGCGTAAGTCTGTGAGCCATTCTGAGGTCATTTTTGTAGAATGTATGAGACTTTGATTAAAGTTTTTCATTCTTTGGCCTGTGGAAGGCAGAGCCTGAATCTCCCCAACTTCCCCTCCAGTAACCCCCAGTCTATTCACTTTTATTTATTATTCAAATATTATCGGTGCCAACTGAGTGTCCAGCCCCACGAGGTCCTGGGGCCCACAGGTGAGCGTGTAAGATCCATCCCTGTCCTCTGGGGCTCCCTGTCGGGCTGCGACTGGCCACGCCCGGACCCTCCCAGAAGCTGCCTTGGGATCAGATGGGGGTGTCCACGTCAGGCCCCCCCCCAGAGCAGCCGAGGGGAATGAGGCCCCGCGGACCGGCTGCGTGGACCCTGTCCCGCTGCAGTCGCCTTCCGCACAGCGCCCCTGGCACTGCCCCGGGGGCCGCGATGGGCAGGAACAATCGCCCGGCTTGTAGTCTCAGGCGGACACAAGCACGCTTTCACGAGCCCACAAGACCGGGTCTGTGCCGCCCGGCGCCAGAGAGAGCGGGCCAGCGCCCAGCGGGGGGAGATGCTGCCCTGGCCACGCCCCCCGCAGGCAGCAGGCAGAGGCGTCCTGGAGCCCCGGCCCGGGTCCCTGCGTCCCAGCCGAGCAGGCGGCGGGGGCCAGAGCCTGCCCTCCGAGGAGGGGAGCCTGCCACGCCCCCCGCGCCCCAGCCAAGGAAGACCCTGAGCTTCCGGGAGGGGGACCCCACGTTCCCAGCAGCACAGGGTGGGGACCGCACCCGCCCGTGAGGCGGGCAGAGCTCCGGTCCCATCCCAGTGGGGCCTCGGTACGCGTGTCCCGTGGCTGCTGTAACAAAACGCCCCGACTCAGCGGCTCACAGCAGCCCCGCCTGTCACTTAACCCCGCAGCCCGGAGGGCAGGGCCCGAAGCACTCCCGCTCGCCGCGTCCTTCTGGAGGCCCCGGGGAGGGTCCGTTTCCTCCTTTTCCAGCTCCCGGAGGTGCTGCGCCTTGTGGCCCGTGGCCTGTGGCCCTGCCTCCATCCTTAGCAGGCAGCGTCTCTCCTTGACTCCGCCTCCCCCACACAGCCTCTCTCTGGCGCTGGCCCTCCCAGCCACCTCCCGCAAGGACCCTCGTGCTGACGCTGGGCCCCCCAGGCACGGGCAGCTTAGAACTGGGGGACACAGAGAAATGGATCTCACTTGTTTTATCTGTGTGGCTCATGCTCCATTGTATTTATATTTATATATTTATATTGTGCAGTGCTTTGTGGTATGCAGACTCATTTCGATTATTCAAATAGATATTTAAAAAAGAAAGCTGAAGGAAGTATGCGTTGACTCCCTGACTCTTCTCCTGCAAAGGAGCCCGTGGCCTCTGCCTGCCCTGTGTCCCAGACCGCGCAGCCCAGGCCCTCGGGAGGGACAGTGGTCTTCGGCGGCTGCTCTCCTTCCTTGGGAAGCACGTGGGGGCAGTGGGACCCCAGAGCAGGACAGCCAGCCCAGCCTGGGGGTCCGGGAGAGCTTGGCATCCAGGGCCGTCTCCATGCCGTGCACAGCGGGCTGCCTGCCCCAAGAGCGATGCGCAGACAGCGCTCACGACAACCCCCCCGAGCTCGCCAAGCTGCAGCTCCCTCCCCAGCTCCGCGGACGACCCCTCACAACCCACGAGACAAGGTCCAGGGCAGGTGCCCGTCCCGGACCCCGGAGCTGCTGCCCGGCCCAGCGGCTGCGACTTTCTGTCGGTTAAGACCCCTCCCGAGGTCGGCCTTTATTCTGCAACCGCCGCGCGACTTTCCCCGGGAGTCTGCTCCGTCCAGCCGGGGGGGCGGGCGGGCGGAGGCAGCAGCGTGGCAGGCTGCCCCTCCGCGCCTGGCGGCCCTTCCCGCCCCCACGGCAGGGCTGGAGCGGGACGCTGGCCTGAGAGCCCTCCGGGCAGCAGGGCGGCTGACACGCGCCCCTGCGTGGCGCTGGGGTTGCCAGCGGCCTCGAGGGGTCCCTCTCGGGAGAGGCCGGGGGCGCCTGGGCCAGAGCCCTGCTGTCCCCAGGTCTGGACACGAGGGTCGGACGGTGCGGGCGCCCAGCCCCACCCCCTTCCCAAGTCCCTGCTGAGAAACTCGGGCCCCCAAGGCCAGCAGACCGTGGTCACTTAGGGTGGGCCTGGGGCCTATTTCCTGCCACGCAGGGCTCACCCCTGCCGCCACGCGCCCCACCCCCACCCCCGGGGAACCGCAGCCGTGACCGTAACCGAGGGCCTAAAACCCAAGGGCCCATCGCCATGGGTGGGTGAATGCAGAAAGAAAACGTGGTCTGTCCACACGGCGGGACGTGAACCAGCCCTAATGAGGACGGGCACGCGGACACAGGCTCCTCCGTGGACGAGCCCTGAGAACACAGCAGTGAGACCCGCAGACGAGGAGGCACGGACACTGTGTGATCCCACTTCCAGGAGGTCCTGGAGGGGTCAGGGTCACAGAGACGGGGGGCGGGGTGGGCACCCGGGACGGGGGGTGGAGGGGGTCGGTGTTCACTGGGGGCAGGGCCTCCGTTTGGGAAGGTGGAAAGTTCTGGAAACAGAGGGTGGGGTGGTTGCACAGCACTGTGAATACTTAGTGCCCCTGAGCTGCACACTGAAGAGTGGTTAAGAGGGGGAGTTCTATGTTATGGCTGCTCTACCGCAACAGAAACGAAACAGAAGGAAGAAGATCGTCTATTAAGGATTTCAGACCAAAACGCGGAGTCAGGAAAATGTCGTTCGTCGCACATTTAATAGCACATGCAGCATTCAGACCATCGCGGTACACAGGGAGGGGCTCGCGGCCACAGAGACGCCCACGGGCAGAGGCGGGGGTCACCGCTCGCCGGGCAGCGGGCTTTCCCGGGGCCAGACTCCCGGTGAGCGGGAGGCGCGTCTGCCGGCGGATGACTCACGGGGGACCGTTCCTGACGACTTCATCCAGAATGGGCTGCAGACCATCCCTCCGCTTCCTCCCAAGTCTCCAAGGAGCCGCTCTGGGAAGAGGGGGAAGGCAGTGGGGCCTCCCCGGCCCCTGAGAGAGCCGCGCTCACCGCCCCGCGGGCAGCCCCAGCCTCACAGGCACGGCCTTCCCTCCCGGGCCTCTCAGCCCAGCAAGGGTGGCCCCTGCCCCGACGGTCAGCCCAGCGGGTTGGGGCGCCTAGCTTTCCAGGAAAGGGGAGGGTTGCGCCCACCCCCTAAATGTGCTGTGGGAGCCTGGGGGCCACCCCCCTCTGAGGCGGAGGCGGGCTTCAGCCACCAGAGTTCCCCAGCCCTGGTATCTGGGGAGGACCCCCAGTGGGTGGGGGGGGGGGGGCAAGCATTTGAGGGCGGGGCCTGGACCCTCTCTTTTCAGCCTGTTTCTCCCTCCAAGCCCACAGGCGCCTGTGGGGACCCCCGGGATGTCATGGTCCCACCGTCTGGCCACAGACCAGGCGGCCTCACGTCACAGCTGCCCGGTCCGATGGGAGAGGAGAGGCCTGCGCGGGACAGGAGCCGCTCTGGACCCCCACAGCCGGGTCCACGCCCCAGAGGGCTTGGGGAGGAGGGCGGGTCCCCTAAGAGGAGCCTGTGGGGATGCGGAAGGGAGGCGGGAGAGGGGGACTGCCACCTCCGAGGGGGGAGAGGTGACCACTTTATTCCCAGGCGAGCCCAAGGGAGGCGTGCGCCCAGGCGGCCGGCCTCGACGGGACGCACAGGGACACACACGCACAGACACATCGCGCAGAGCGGGGCGCCACTCAGACGGTGAGGGAGATGAAGCTGTTGTAGCGCTGGATGTTCCTCTTGAGGATCTCGGAGCAGGGGCCCAGCACGCGCTCGAAGCGGGGCCGGTCCAGCTTCACGCACTTGAGGGGCCCCCGCGCCACCACCGTGGCCGCCCGGGGCCGGTTCAGCAGCAGCGCGATCTCCCCTGGGGGCGAGAGAGCACGTCAGGGCTGCGGGTTCAGGGGAAAAGCAGACCCTCCTGACGCTGGGCTGCATCTGAGCGCGTCTGGAGCGCGTGCTGGGATGTCCTCACGCCAGCACCCGGGACTCAGACTGCGCAGGGGCTGGTCCCGCCCGCGCCCCGCCCTCCCCGGGCAGCGGGTGCCCAGGACGGGCTGTCAGGGTGCCAGGTCTCGGCCAGGCCCTCCCGCAGCCCCTGCGGACCCCGCCTCAGGCCCTTCGGGGGCCCTGCGAAACGGCCGCCGTCCCAGGAGGGAGCGGACCCCCCAACTCACCGAAATAGTCGGAGGGCCCGAGGCGCCCCACCTCCACGTACTCCTCGCTGGGGGACCGGCGCTGCAGGACGGAGGCCGTGCCCTGCGCACAGCAAGGGGACACGTGAGGGTCGGCCAGCTGGGGTCAGGCGGGGGGAGCCCGGGGCGGGGGTGCCCAAGGTCACCCGCGAGGGGGTCCCCTGCGAGGGGCACGGCCCGCATCCCCCCCCCCCACCTAACGTGAGGCGTGGGGTCTGGGAGCCGCGGCCGTGGTCTGGCCGAGGGTGCCTCCCAGACACCACCATCCCCTCCAGCCCGGCTCCCGCCCCCGCTGTCTGCCCGCAGGCGGGGTGCTGGCGGAGTCTGGAGGCACCTCCCAGCGCTGCTCCAAGGTGACCTTGGCTGCAGTCTCAAGGACGCGAGGAGTGTGGCCTCGGGGTCACGCTGCCCCTGCTACACGGCGCGGCACCCGAGCCCCCAGAGGGGACATCTGCGCACACCGGGGCTCGGTGATGGACGCCGGCCTGGGCAGAGCAGCTTGGCGCGGCCACGTTCCACACCAGAGACCCGGCCTTCGGAGGCCGCGGCCTCATCAGCAACGAGCCAGGCCTGTCGTCTGGGGGACCCGGGGGCAGGAGCCTCGTCAGACCCTGGAATCTGCCCCACGTGCGCCTGAAGAGCGGGAGCCGGGCCTTGTGGGGCAGCCCGCCAGCCCCACACGGCCGGTCTGACAGCCTCCGGGGACCCTGGGCCGCTCGGACGGCACCCACCCGCCGTCTCCACGCCGCGCCCTGCAGGCGCACACCCGCGTCACGGCTGAGGAGCCTGGGCCCTGAGGACGAAGTTCCCGCGGCACGGGGGGCCCCCTGCACCCCAGGGCCCTCGGCCCCCGCCGCTCACACGCATCCCCAGCCCACACGGCCGTCGCTGGTGTCCCTGCCGCGCAGACGAGCACGGTTTGTCCCGAGGTGGGCTCGGCGGGCTCACCCTGGCTCACCCGGACCTGGCCTCGTCCGGGCTGGCCCAGTCGCGCCCGGGTTCGTGAGTAACCCCCTCTGCCGGGCTGCAACGGACGCGGTCAGAAGACCCTGCCGATGCCCGCCGTACCTGGAACCTCCGGACCCCACTCTGGCCACGGGCCACTTGGCTGCCAGGTGTCCAGGGTGCTTATGAAGCCTGCTGACAGATGGAGAGGGACCTGGAAACAGGAGGCTGTGCCCCCCGCCCCCCGGGGAGTTTTCGGGGCGCTCCCAGGGCCGGGCCTAGGGACAGGGCCTGCAGGACACACGGCCCCGCGTTGACCCCACGGAGAGGAGCGAAGTCCTGCCCCCACCCCGCTGCCCCGGAGCCAGCGCAGTTAGGTCCGGGATGACAGCGCCGCGAGGACAGCGGCGCTTTTCTTGAGACAACCTGACATTAACCTAATTACCATTCACATGCATGCCTTTTCACTTATATAACGTATGTGCCTTTCATTCCCATTTTAGACAATTTTCCATTTTACATTTGGATCATTTCCTCTTCAGGACCCCAGGGACGGAACTGAAGTTCTAGTTTACAGAATTGCTCAGTGAAACTCCAGGTTGAAAGCATCTGATGAGACACTTCAAGCCCCAAGCGACAGAAAACCCAATTCAAGGTGTGAAAAGGCTACTAAGGGTAGCTGCTCTCGCATGGGACGCGAGGACGCGGGAGGGCGTCAGGGAGCTTACTCAGCCGCCCACAGACGTGTCTGCGCCCAGGCTGGCCGTGCCTCCCGCTCCGGTCACCTCAGCCAGGTCCTCGTGCTGGCACTGCGGCGGCCACCACTCCGCACCATCAGCAGGAAAGCCTTCCGGAAGCTCCCGGCAACCTCCCCTCACACCTCGCTGGCCAGAGCAGGTCACACACTCACCAGCAACTCATGTGATTGGCTCCCGCTCCTCGGGCTCTGCCCCGCCCGCTCAGGACGGCCACCGTTCTGCTTCTCGTTTGTCCCACCTCCCCCCACCCCGCCCCCCTGCCATGCAGACACTTCCCTGCCCTCTGTCTTCTCTGGAACCAAACACATCCCCCCACGGTCCCTGGCAGCATTTGTCTCCTGGTCGCACGTGGACCGGCCCATCTTACGATCGATGGCAGGTTTACGAGATGAAATCTGTTTCCACTGGGATGGACGGAGCTTTCCCACCCGGGACCTTGACACAGGATGTACATGCGCCCATAAGACTGACGTAACAACAGACCCTCCAGGCTGAGCGGCGTGAGGGTGGATGCACAGAAAGGTCCTCGGGGAGCCACAAACAAGCAGAACCAACAGGGAACAGGCCACCCGCTCTGCTCAGTCCTCCCACGTCCCAGGGCTGCAGGAGCGCGTGGCCGCAGGACCACGCTGTCCCCAACCGGGTGTGCGCGGCACCACGCTCTCTTCCCCCTGCTGGCAGCCCAGCCTCAACTTGGGGGGCGTCTGCCACGGACGCCAAGGGGCAGTGGGGCCACGAGAGGGGGGCCATGAGGGACAAAAACCACGCACCTAGGCCGCCCGTGACGACCGTGGGGTCACCCCTTCGCTGGACAGACACTTCCTCGTTCGCCGCCGCAGTGGTTCGGGAGCTGTTCGTTAGCGCAGCCAAGGCTGAGAGGCCACCCGCCACCCCCCCAGCCCTGACACGACGGCAGGACGTCCCTGTCCTGGGAAGGCACAGACACCACGCCCGAGGGTGGGAGCGCGGAGGACGGGTGGATGGACTCGACGGGGCGGGGCCTCCAACCAGCAGGGCCCGGAGTTCCCATGACGGGGGCCACTGGCGTGACCGGCACACGCCCGGGTCTTCCCCTCCCAGGGAAACCATCGCAGCCCTGGAAGAGCCGTCCTGTCCAAGCTCGTTTCCCACACGGCTGCGCAGGCAACACAGACATCCTCAGGGGACTGAGAGCTGGAATTCTGGGGGCTGGAAAAACACACTTGCGAAAACTCTAGGTCATATTTCCCAGATTTCTCACTTATCGATTCTAACCCAACTCTTAAAAATAAATCAGGTCACACAGGAACCGGCCCGGAGGACGCACGAGAAGAATGTCACTGCGGGAGCCCGGGGGAGATGGGGTTACAAAAAGACCCGTGTTCCCTTCACCGCTTTCCATTTTTAAAATTTTTCTACAAAGTCAAAACCCAAATCAACGCTTTGGTTTCGACAACGGGCACACATGACCTTTAAGAGACGGAAACCAGCCAAGGTCGAAGGGAACACGCGCGTCGAAGCAGGGCCTCGGGCTTCCCGCTCCTCGAAGGGGCCCCTCCAGCCTGGCCCAGAGCCCCCCCTCAGGCGATGACACAGCCCGGAGACGTGGTCCTGCCCGCCGGGGCCACAGCCGGGGAGGCAGGGAAGATGGCCTCGCCCTCCCCAGGGACATGGCCCGCCTCCCCTCCTCTGTCCTTCAGGCCATCGCCCACTCTTCCTGCTTGTGTGCCGGACGCTGCCTGAGGGCTGGGGAGCCTGCATGGCGGAGAACGGCAGACACGGGCGCCCCCAGAATCCACACCCTGGTGGGCGTCAGAGCAGACAGGTCCGGGCTGCAGGCCGCGGGCCCCGCCCCCACGGCGCAGCCCAGCGGCGGTGGGCTCAGGGTTGGGGCTGGGCGAGACGGCGCCTGGTGGGAGAGGCCGCAGCCCGGGACGCGCAGCCGTGCGTCACAGCTCGTGTGTGCATACAGCCCAGCGGGCAAGGGGGTGCACAGGTGTGTCCGTGTGAAGGGGTGAACTTGAGCCCCAAGGCTGGCCGCGCAGTGAGCACTCGCTCCCAGATCCCATCGACACCACGTTCAGAGAGAGGAAACACTATTTTATGTAAATAAATAAGTATTTGAAAAGAAACAACAGCACAGCCATAAACGGAACCAGCCTCGCGGAGGTGTGAAGACACACCAGCCCCACCTGAGGTGCCCCAACGAGGCCTGAGCCCCATGGTCTGGGCGGCTCCGAGGTCCAAGCCCGGCTCCGCAACGCGCTGGCCATGGTCAGGGGAAGACCACGCACGCCTGAGCCTCAGTCTCCTCATCCGCAGAATGGGTACACCACCGGCCCCTGCAGACTCGGAGAACCAGGGCGTGCAGGCCCGCAGCAGCACGGCTGTGATGCGGCCGGAAACCGCCCTCGGGCCGCCCTGCTCCCGGCCAGTGGGCGACAGTGGGTGGGGGAGTCGACACGGCTGCACGCTGACTCGTCCAGGACGGTGTACCTGCTGGACTTTCCACGGACAAAGCACGCGTCTTCATGGCAACAGTCATTGCACGTGCTTCTCTCTCCTCACTGGTGCCAGGAATCCCACTCACAGGACCTCGGACTCCACCAAACACGCTCCACGTCTGTCGCGTCCGTGCACGCCTCGTGCCGCGTGCGGACACCGGGAAGCCAGGGCTGAGGTGGCTGAGGACGGGAAACACAGGCCCTCGGGGCTCCTCCAGCCTCCTGAGGAGGCCAAGGGGAGGGCGGGAGACTGTGCTTTTATACTTTTGGGGGGTACATCCCCAACTTTTTAAACTGTTTCTTACATTAATTTAAAAAAATCAGAAAGAAATCAAGGAGGAGGACTGTCAGGGAGACACACAAACTGTTGTAGGGGCGGAGGGGGCGGTGTCATCCTTTTCTGAAGATGCTTCTGTGTCACTGGTCTTATTGCAGCAAGTGACATTTTATGCGCATAATGTTTTTAAATTCATTTTTAAAAAGGCTCTCATCTCTGAACGCAGAAACCCTGAGCTCCAGGCCTCAGTGCCCAGAAGCTGACCTCGCAGCCTCGACAGAATCGTCACACGTAAGATGCTCTTGGGGACAGACGGCAGAGGAGGCCCAAGTCACGTAGCACGCTGACCCAGGAGGTACCGCGAGGGGGACTCAGTGTGTCCGCCCACAGGGGACGCGGTCAGGTCATTTCGGAGCCCAGGAGTGCCTGCTTGGCCGGTGCCGGAAGCCATCCTCACCAGGGAAGGGCGATGGAGGTGCCTGGGCTGGGGCCTACAAGGGGGGGCTCCCAGAGGACAGGCCCCCAGCCCCAGCTCCCAGACAATGAGGCAACGAGGGGGGAGACGTGTGAAGACCCAGGAGCCCCTTGGACTCCTCTGAGCCTCTCAGTGGACATCAGAGCCGCCCGGTGGGGTCAGGAGAGATGCTGACATGCACTGAGGGGACACCGGTGGTGGGGGGGGGGATCTCCAGCTCCTCTGAGACCCGGCACCTGTGCTCCTTGGTATTTCCCCACAGGGTCTGCTTGAAAGGTCGAGTCCCCACAAAAGCCTGCACACGGATGCAGCCTCACTCATAACTGCCAAAGCCTGGAAGCAACCAAGGTGTCCTTCAGCAGGCGAAGGACAGACAGACTGGTCCATCCAGGCAGCAGGATGTCACTCGGCACCAGGAAGAAATGCACCACCAGGCCCTGCGGAGCCACGGAGGAGACGCACGCGTGCATCGCGGAGCAGAAGGCCCCCCCGAGGGAAGGCTTCAGGCTGCGTGATTCCAACCACGTGACCTTCCCGGAGCCGGTGAAAAGCTGGGCACTGGCAGCCAGGAGGGCTGGCCAGGCGAGCAGAGGGGAGGCAGGGAAACTCCTCCGTGTGACCCAGTAACCGCCGGCTGGTCAGCACGCGTGTGTCCAAACCCGCAGAACGCACAGCACCCAGCATGCACCCCACCATAAACTGCGGACGTTGGGCGACGGTGACGTGTCCGCGCAGGTTCAGCGATCTTGAGAGAGGCACCGTCTGGCGGGGGCGGTGACGGCGGGGGAGGCTGTACGTGCGGGCAGAGGTCGGCGGGAAATCCCAGTACCTTCCCCCTCATTTTGCGATGAACCTAAAACTGCCCTTAAAACACAGTCTCCAAGTGAAAAGGACCCCTCTGAGATCCGGACACCCCCCCACTGCGGGGGACCCAGCCCGCACAGGGGACAGAGGTCTGAGTCCGCCGGGACGCGTGGACGTGGGTGCAGAGTGGCTCCCAGCCCAGCCCGGCTTCTGGAAAAGCGTTCCTTCTGATTCAGCCCAGAAGGAAACCTTATCTTCCTGCGACTTTCTGGACCGACCCTGCTGTCCTCTGACACTGACCGAGGCCAGCAGGCACAGCCCTCACTCCCTGGACGGGAGGGTCTGGCACAGACCACGGAAACCTGACAGGAACTAGCGGGACACGGAGACCACGCCGACCCTGCACAGGTGCTGGCGGCCCCAGGCACCTCCCAGCGGGGCCCCTGCGGCTGAGCCATGAAGGACGCTGCCCGGAGGGCAGAGGGCCAGGGCGAGACCCTCAGAAAGGCTCATGATCGAGGAAGGGTCCCAGGACAGGAGCAAATGCCCCAGGCCTGCGGGAGTCCCCTCGGGAGCCGGGAGCCTCAGGGCAGGATGGCTGCTGTCATCCAGCTCACGGGGAAGCTTGGGTAGCTGGACAAGGCGTCCCTGCCCTTGCATGGACGTCCAAACTCCCTCTCCAGAGCGCAGGGGGCGTGCGGTCCGGCCCACCTCCTCCTGCCCCGAAGTCGGCACCGCCCCCACTCAGCCCCCGGCGCCCACCCTCCCACCACAGCTGGCACCCGGCCTCAAGCCTGGTGTTTCTCTCAATGCCCTTCCCCCACCTTCTCCATTTGGAGGACTTCTACTCACATGTCAACACCCAACCCACCGTCACCCAGGGTCACCGCTCCACCTCCCTGGCCTTCCCTCCCCGACGCGGGACCCACGGCCACTCTGTGCCAAGGGGTTCGGAAGCTCTCTCTCCCCTGCACGTACACAGCAAACTGTCCAGCCGCAGCCACTGCCCCCACCCCCCCCCCCAGCACACTGAGCCCCGCCTGGCACGCAGTGGGGGGCAGACGGGCTGAGTCACAAATGGCGGTGACCCTGGATCCGTGCGTCGTGGCCCGTGGTGGTCTCCCTAGAAGTCCGCGAGGTGACTGGGACCTGGGAACCCTCCCCAGGCGTGAGGGAGGAGCAGCGGGCACTGGGATCAGCTGGGAGAGTCCAGGCCAAAGGCAGCTTCGAGACGGGTTGTTTTGCAGTTGCTTCAATGTTGTGGACATTCATAAAAGTCATTTGCAAAGCGAGGAAATACATCCAATCTCGTGTTTCCATGGCAATGCCTCCCGGCTGCACCGCCCACATGGGAGCAGGAAAGGAGGGAAACCACTCTCGTCCAGCTGCCCGCAGGGCCCGGAGGTTCTGCCACGCGTGGAATCCGGCCACGGGGAGGGTTGCAGCAGAGGGGGCCTGAGACCCAGGCCCGGCCCCGCCCACATCCACCTCCCAGGGTTTTCCCGGAGGAAGAGGAGGTCCGGGGATACACTGAGTCTCCGGAGCTGCCGGGCAGCCTGCAAGCCTTGGGGCACCTGGCACGTCTTGACGCATCTGGCCCCTCCCTACCAGTCCCACACGTCCTCTCTCCCTGGGGGAGGCCCATCAGGGTCTGTCCTGCCGGGCACAGCCGGGAACCCCCACGGGTCCGCTGCCAGCGACCGAGAGCTCCCCGGGCCACCGGGTGCTTCAGGCCTTCGGTAACGAGAAGAGGTCTTGAGAACGGCCAGGCCACCGCCGGCCCTGGGGGCTGCTGCAGGTCTATGCCTGAGGGGCCAGGGATGCGCAGGCCCCTCGGGAGACCCTCCGGTGCTTTCTGCCCTCACGTCTGTGAGGTTGACAACCACAGGCCTGCCCTGCGCGGCCGAGAACACGGTCCAAGAGCTCAGGGATCAGGTGGCCGAGGGGCTGGCAGCTCCCACAGCTCCCGAGACAGCTGGAGCGAGCACACAGCGCTCGGAGACAGGGAGCCCCGCCCCCCGGAGGCTCGGCACGGGGACCCAAGGGTCAGGCGGGCCCAGCTCTGCCAGCCCAGCCTGGCTCCCAGACGCGGGCAGGTGTCGTCAGCGACTCACCGAGCGCCCGCCCGTCTGTGCAGGTGGGGTCCCTGCCAGCCCCTCCACGCCTGGGGGACAGCTCCCCGAGCCGCCTGTCACCGGGGCCCACGTCTGCCCCGCAGAGCGGAGGGCTGGTCAGAGGCCCAGCGGAGGGCGGGGGGAAGCCTCGCTCCCACACCCCCAGACGAGGCCCCGGCCCGGCCTCAGGTCTGTGTGGGGGAGCGGGACGCAGCCAGTCCACACGTGGGGAGCCGGCGGCCTGGCCTCGAGCTCAGCGTGGCTGCCGCCTGTGCTGCTCCGACAAAGGAAGGGCAGCGCCAGGCCCGCCAGCCTCAGGGAGACCCGGCCACCACCGCGCTTCCCGTGCAGGGGCCCCGGGCCCTGCCCCGCGCGGCCCTGCGGCCTCAGGGTGGCCGGGGCCCCACCCCCACCTAAGCAGAGGCCTGCCCGTCCCAGAAGAGCGGGAAGGCAGGGGTACTGGCCGGGCTTCTCCAGAGAAGGAGGACCAGCGGGATGTGTGTTTGGAGAAAGATTTACATCAGGGAACCGGCTCACACGCCTGTGCCCCAGCAAAGGGTGGGGGTGGGGCCGGCAGGGAAGAGGGGGTGCAGGGACCCAGGCCACAGGCCAGGGCCGGCTGCAGGGAACCCCTCTTCCTGGGGGACCTCGGTCCGTGTCCTCCTAAGGAGGCCTTCAGCTGACTGGACGAGGCCCACGCTCCCCATGGAGGTCACGTGCGCTACCCAAGGTCAGCGGATGTCGGTGTCAATCACACCTGAGACGCCCCTTCACAGAAACACCTGGAGACCACGCTGGACCAAACGTCTGGGTCCTGAGGCCTGGCCAAGTCGCCCACAAAGTCAGCCCTCGCAGCGGGTCCCAGGGCCTGGGCCCCTCCCGGCACGTCCTCGGGGAAGAGGTCCTCTCCTGTCCCGCCGTCCGTTCCGTGGGCATCACGAGAATGTGGGGTAAGCGAGGCGCCCAGACGCGCAGACGCGCGAGCAGCCTGTTGGAAGGGACCTGCTCAGACGCCCCGGCCGAGTCCGCTAAAGGAGCACGGGCCACGGCGGCACGTCCCACGGCGGCCTCGGGAGAGAATGGGGCTGGCGCGGGGTGGACACCGCGCCCCTTTCAGACGTGCCTGGTGACCGCCTCTGGCCACGCGGGAGACCACGGCTTGAGGCTGCAGCAGCTTCTGAGGCTGCATTTCAGTTCTGAGCCTGTGATGGCCGTGAACCCTGCGGCCCCACCGTGACTTTCCCAATTTGGTTGATCACAGAGGAAAAGAGAAAAAAATCCAAGTTGCCAAGGAGACCACTTCAAATACATTTTACAACGTTGTGAAAACTATGCCGTCCAAGGGAGTTGGGTTACATCCGGGGCCCGGACCATCGCTGCTCCTGTGGCTCCGCCCCCGCCCCTCAGTCAGCGGTGGGGGGGACACGCGGCCACAAAGCTGAACACTCGCGACAGAACCAGGGGTGTCCCCGTCCCCGAACCGCTCTCCCAAGGCCCTGCTCGGACAGCGTTCGTGCAGGAGGCGTCAGGGGCCCCCGGAGAGGCGCCCCGCCCCGCCCAGCACCGTCTGCGGGCGACTCCACAGGGAGCCCGCTGCTCGTGACAAAGACCACACAGCCGTGGCGCCAGGTGCACCCGCGGAGACGGCCGCGGAACTCGCCTCTAACGCCTGTAACGGGTGCGCAGAGCCACGCCCGGCCCGGGAGCAGCGGACGATGCGGCCAGACCGCCACCCCCCCCCCGCCCCCTGAAGGGCGGGGAGGGAGGGACACGCAGGAAACACAAGCCGCAGTGCTCACACCCCCCACGCTGCCCTAGAGACGTGCGGGATGCCTGACACACCCGCACGCGCGCGCACGTTCACGCACACGCGTGCACACCCACACTCGCAGTGAGGGCCCAGCACTCCCGGAGCAAGAGGCCGAGGCCAGGGCAGAGGGGCAGGGGCAGGACGCGGGGCCTCCCCTGGGATGCACCCCCTGCTACCCGCGTGTCCTCAGGGAAGGACGGCCCTGCTGCCCCCTCCCGCCCCCTCGCGGGTGAGGTCCGACTGCACATCCGTGGGGCTCACCCTCAGACCCATCGTCAAGGTCCCCGCGAGCTCTGTGAGGGGCCCCCGCTGACCCCGCCCTGCTCACAGCTTCACGATTTTCCTACCCGTGGCCTTGGACCCAGCCGGGAGGAGGCCTTGGCCCCAGAGAACGACAGATGATTGCGTCACCCAGAGCTGTGCATTCCCTCGGCCTCAAGACCATCAAAACCAAGGCTGCAAACTCAGTGGCCTGCAAGCGTGTCCGGAGCCCGCCAGCGAGGCAAGGGGGCGGGGTTAGGACTGGGGCAACGTGCGGAGCACGTTGGGGGTCCCACCGGCCGCGGCCGGGCAGGGAGGCCGCTCCACGGGGTCCAGGCCCACGCGTTCAGGAAGAAGAGACGCAGGTTTTCATGTGAAACACTTGCTTCTAAAATACGGACGATCGACTCAAACGCTAAAGGACACAACACAGTGCCGGGCGAACGCCACCCCCTTTGCCCCCGACGGCGGCCGCGGCTGCCTCGGGAGAGCACGTGTGACCTTCTGCTGGGACGTCCTCCAGAAGCCACGACAGACTCCGCCATCTTCACGGACGTGCAGGAGGATCTGAGACAAAAACACAGACCTCGAGGGACCACAGCTCCCTCAAAGTCCTGCGCGAAGAGCCCCGGGAATGTTTTGAGGCGAGCCGTCACGTTCACCCCGAGGGCCACTTTTGGGGGAGCGGGTGTGAGCCTGCAGGGTGACCTCTCCGAGGTCACGGCCGGGGCGGGAGCTGAAACGCGGGGTGCGTCGCCTCCCGGGTCTACGGAGCGGAGACCGGGCTGGCCGGAATCACAATTTGTCCGGTCTGTGGTTTTTCCCTTCCTTTCAAGAAACATGATTGCTGGATGAGTCACCCACCCCAGGACAGGAATGCTGCCCGCGGGTGGGTCCCGACGCGGGGTTCCTGCAGAAGCACCCCCAGCCCTGGGGCTCGGGTGGGGACCACGTCCAGCCTCCAGCAGCACTCCCCAGGGCCCTCCTGCCCCAGGCTTGGCGCCGGGACGGGGACGGGGAGGTGACCAAGGGCCCGTCCCCAAATGCACACGGTAAAGCTCTGTGCCGGCCCCGTCAGACCCTCCCAAGATGGCTCTCCTGCCAACCCCACCGCCTTCCAGATCTTTCCTGTGGGGTCGGCAGGCACCGGCCCGCGGGACCCAGAGCGTCCTCGCTGACGGCAGCAGCCTGGAACTCGCTTCTGTGATTTTCAACCAAGACAGTGGCTCCGAGCCCGTGATGTGGGCCACACGTCACCAGGGGTTGAGGCTGTGTCATTTCCTTCCTCCACACCAACCCCAATGCTGGCTGCGCTCTCCCTGCACAGCATGGCGACCCTCTGTGCTGCCGTGGCCGTGACCGGAGTGGCATGCCAGCCGCGAGCCGCGCCCGCGTCTGCCACGCTGAAGGCTCCCGTTCTCCGACAGCAGACTGCGCAGCTGGAGCACGTGCCGTCCCGTGCGGGCAACACAAATTCTTCCCGCCGGGAGGGCCAGGGACGCAGGAAGAGAGCCAAGCTCACATAGTTTCGGGCCTGTGTCATGGGGAGGGTCCCACGGTGAGGCAGCCCCCTCGTCCATCCTGGGGCGGCTGCGGCTCGGCCTCCAGGGACCACAGTCGAGGCGCAGCCCCGGGCGGCGGTGGGGGGGGGGGGGACTTGCCAGCTACGCAGCTGCTCAACCCCATCAGTGACAGGCTGAGCGTGGCCGCCACGGATTACGGCCCGGAGCCAGCTGTCGCTGCGGCGGGGGCGGGGGGAGGGAACAGTGACTCACGCGGGTCCAGGTGGAGGAATCTGGCGGCAATCTTGCAATTAAATTTCTAACCGGAGATCACTGCAGATTCACACGCAGTCGTAAGAAACAGGACGGAGAGAGCCCACGGGCCCTCAGCGTGCACGTTTCCCCCCACAGGGACGCACTTGTCACACCGGGCTCTGACGCGGGGCACCCCCACACCCCGACCACGTCTGGATTCCCACCTTCACCTGCATGCCTGGCGTGTTCAGTCCGTGCAGCATCTGCAAGCGTGTGGGCGCGGGGGCCCGATGCCGCCTCCTAAGAGACCCTGCGATTCTCAAGGGCGAGGACACGTGGTGGTGGGCCTGAGGCCGCCATCCGCAAGGCCGGAGGAAGGCGGCGAGGGAACGGGGTGCTGGGCTCAGGGACGGCCGGGCCCCGGGCGAGGGGCGCGTGCAGGCCAGGCGTCCCCCACCCCCACCAGGCGGCCTCCCCGGCCGGGGGCCCACAGCGCCCGCCCCACGCCCAAGCCGACTCACCTCCGTGATGATGAAGAAGTCATCCCCAGGCTCGCCCTGGACCACTATCTTCTCTCCGTCTTCAAACTGCACGGGCTCCAGGGCGTCGGCCACGGTCAGGCGTTCCCACTTCTCCAGGGACTCTGTAGCGGGGAACGGGGGGGTCACGGGGGCCAGGAAGGGTCAGGCGGCCAGCTCCCCACCCCAGACAATCTCAGAAAACACCCGCACGGCCCGCCCCAGGGTGACGAGGCTTTGCCACGTCACAAGAGTGAACAAGACAGAACGCAGCTTTCTGTGCGGGAAGCCTGGGTGTTTTCGCAAGTCAGCTGGGCCCCGGGTGCACACGGCTGAGCGGGCGGACAGGGATCCAGAACTGGGAGCGATTCTGACCCACATCACAGCGCTAACGTAAATGACAGGCAGTGGATGTGGAGTCTAAGCTAACGTAGGATGAAATGCTTTTGTTATCTTCAAAAGAACAGAGCTGCCTGTATTTTTGCAAACAATATAATCACAGCTCAGCACTAGAGCTTCCAAGGGGTTTAAATAATTCAGAGGCCCAAGCACTTCCCTGTTCGTAACACACCATTCAGCACCACTCAAAGAGCCCACAACTGCATTTCCATCGTGAGAGAGAGGCGCAGTATCCCTCCCATTATTTCAGGTCAGAACACTTCATCGCAGTGGCAAGTTTCTCTCTGACGCCTGCAAGTGCTGTGTCTTTCCAGTCTTTCTCACGCCTTTCCTTCCCCGTCGTCATCCACCCTTAGCCTCAGGAAGGAAAAAAATAATAACATGCTTCTTTTATAAGAAATTAATGATCGCCTGATTGTTTCTTCTTTGGCCAAAGAAACTTTCCTGGCCTGCACTTATCAGATGCACTTATGTAGGTCAGCCGCTAAAAATACAAAGCAAAGCATTTATTTTAGATCTCGGTTAGGAGGGGGATTTGTCTGCTTGAAAGCTCCTGCCAGGGCCGCACGCTGAAAAGGACACGCTCCCGACCAACCCCGGGGCCGGAGCGGATTCCGGCAGGGTCGCCCCGGCCAGCGGCTGGTCCGCCAGCCGCGGCGCTGGACACGGGCCGCCGGGACCCGGCCCCGCCCCTCGCGCCGCGGCAGGTGCCTCTGGGGGGGCGGGCTCCGCGCTCAGGAGGAAGTCGGCAAGGCGGCCGGGGACCGCCGCTTGCTTCCCCTCCAGGGTGACGAGAGGCGTCTGCCCTCACAGCCTCGGGCCGAGGCGGCCTCTTCCTCCCGTCGGGCCAGCAGGTTTCCTACCACATTCGAGACCTGGAACGTCCTGAGGTCTGAGGGCCGGGGCGTCACTCCTGACGCCGCAAATCCGGGGAGAGCACTGTCGGCCCTCGTTTCTAAGGCGCGCGCTTCGGGGGCACTTGCACCGCCTTCAGATCCCTGGGTCCCAGGTCCGGAGGGTCAGCCCACGTGGGAAAACAGTGACCAGCCGTGGGGGCCGCACCCAACGCCGCCCTTCTTGCTGGGGGTGGGGTCTCCACACGGCCAGGGGAAATGGCGGAAACCCCGCAGAAGGCACCCCCACAGTCAGCTGCAGCCACGCCGGGGGAGGACCACCCTCGGGGCCGATGCTGCTGGAGGAGGACGGGGACCCTCGGGTCCGGCCTCGCGGCTGCGGAGCCCAGCTCTGCGCCCAACCCCGGCTGCCCCCACCTCCCCCCGCCCCCTCACACCAGCCCCCGTGTCCCTAACTCCATGCGGTCACGTCCTTCTGTTTGTAATTTGGTAAAAAATAATCAGAGAAGTAGAAGGAACAACACAAGCCGCATCTGTCCACATGAAACGACAGGGACGCGTGGTCATGTTTGCTCAGCGCTGTTCCTCGCACGCACATCACGTTACTGACAAAACCACGCTTCTCTGCCTCAACCTGAGTTCTCTCTCCTTCCCCAGAGGCTGTGACTATCAACGATTTGGTGGAAATTTTTTTTTTAACCTTAAAGGGTTTGGTGAGTTCCCTCCCCATCAGCGGTCTTATGCCTTTACTGTAACTCAGCTTCGTAAACACAGCACTGCACCGCCAAGACCGTGCAGACACACAGTCGTCCATGCCGTCCTCTGTGCCTGATGCGCGTGTTGGCGTGTGTGGACGTGCGGAGGGCTAGCCCACGCGTCCCTGCAGCGTACGCCTGCACCGCACGAACACCCAGGCACGCGGCCCTTCCTGCGATGACAGATTCTAGGTTGTTTCCACTTTCTTGTCGTTGTGGGAACTGCTGACATGACCATCCGTGTCGGTGTCTCTCTCTTTTTAATTAATTAC
This sequence comes from Hippopotamus amphibius kiboko, assembly GCF_030028045.1. Taxonomy (NCBI): domain Eukaryota; kingdom Metazoa; phylum Chordata; class Mammalia; order Artiodactyla; family Hippopotamidae; genus Hippopotamus; species Hippopotamus amphibius. The sequence continues at coordinate 143,855,578 of NC_080194.1, read as the reverse complement.
TTATTTTTTTTATTGGCTGCGTTGGGTCTTCGTTGCTGCACACGGGCTTTCTCTAGTCGCGGCGAGGGGGGGCTGCTCTTCATAGTGGTGCACGGGCTTCTCATTGCAGCAGCTTCTCTCGTTGCGGAGCGCAGGCTCTAGGCGCTGGGGCTTCAACAGCTGCAGCACATGGGCTCAATAGTTGTGGCTCACGGGCTTTAGAGCGCAGGCTCAGTGGATGGCATGCATGGGCTCAGCTGCTCTGTGGCACGTGGGATCTTCCTGGACCAGGGACTGAACCTGCATTGGCAGGCAGATTCTTAACCACTGGGCCACCTAGGACATCCCCCTGTCTCTTTTTTATTAAGCATTTTTTTAACTGAAGTACAGTTGATTTACAATGCTGTGATAGTTGCAGGTGAACAGCAAAGTGATTCAGATTCATATATATATAATTTTCATATGCTTTCCCCTTATAGGTTATTACAAGATACTGAATATAGTTCCCTGTGCTACACAGTAGAACCTTGTTGGTTATACATTCTATGTACAACGGTGTGTATCTGTTCATCCCAAACTCCTATCTTATCCCTCCCCCCTCTCTCCTTTGGTGACCATAAGTTTGTTTTCTATGTCTGTGAGTCTCTTTCTGTTTTGTAAATTAGTACATTTGCATCATTTTTTTAGATTCCACACATAAGCAATGTTATGCACTTGTCTTTCTCTGTCTGACGTACCTCAGTCTGATCATCTCCGGGTCCATCCACGTTGCTGCAGATGGCGTTATCTCATTCCTCCTCACGGCTGAGTAATGTTCCACTGTACACACGTGCCACGTCTTCTTCATCCAATCCTCTGTCGATGGACGTTTAGGTGGTTTCCATGTCTTGGCTGCTGTGACTAGTGCTGCTGTGAACATCGGGGTGCGTGGATCTTTTCAAGTTATAGTTTTGTCTGAATATATACCCAGGAGTGGGATCGCTGGGTCGCACAGTAGCTCTATTTCTAGTCTCCTGAGGAACCTCCATACTGTTCTCCGCAGTGGCTGCACCAGCTTACATCCCCACGTGCAGTGCAGGAGGGCTCCCTTTTCCCCACACCCCTTCCAGCATGTGTTGTTTGTAGACACGGTGATGGCCATCCTGACTGGTGTGAGGTGGTACCTCATTGTAGTTCTGATTTGCATTTCTCTAATAATCAGAAATGTTGAGCATCTTTTCATGTGCCTGTTGGCCAACTCTATGTCTTCTCTGGAAAGACGTCTATTTAGGTCTTCTGCCCATTTTTTGATTGGGTTGTTCGTTTTTTTTGATATTGAGCTGTGTGAGCTGTTTGTATATTTTGGAAATTAATCCCTTGTCGGTTGCACCATTTGCAAATATTCTCTCCCCGTCCGTAGGCTGTCTTTTCATTTTGTTGATGGTTTCCTTCGCTGTGCAAAAGCTTTTACGTTTAATTAGGTCCCATTCGTTTATTCTTGTTTTTATTTTCATTACTCTAGAAGATGGAACCAAAAAGATGCGTTTTATACTATCCAGTCATACGTATAGGTCTTTAATCCATTTTAAGTGTTTTTGCATGTGTGGCATTAGAGAACGCTCTAGCTTCATTCCTTCACGTGTAGCTGTGCAGTTTTCTCAGCACCACTGACTGAAGAGGCTGTCTCTTCTCCTTGATGCCCTCGCACCCCCGGACCTGCACCTGCTGCTGCTCCTCACGCTGCAGGTTCTCAGAGACGGAGGCTAAGCCCCCCTCACCGCCTGCACCCAGGAGTCCGGCCTGGGGTTGTGAGGCTGTGATGTTCCCCCAGGAGCTCCCCCGGACGGGTACTTCCCGCAGCTCCTGGGGCCTTAGCACTTAGCTGTCACTCACTTCCCCAAGCGGGACCCCCTCCCCTGACCCTAACGGGAGCCGCCAGACACACACCGACTCATATTCCAGCGGAACAAAATGACCCAAAGTTAAAACCCTCACGGGCCCCACACGGGTGCGGTACACGTGCAGCGTCCTGAGAGTTCTCCTGGGCGGGCTGGTCCTGGACCACCCGTCATCGTCAAAATGCTGCCAGCCTTCTGCTGGAGGGAACCTTGCTGACGCTCCTGACGTGGAGGGAAACGCGGCCCCAGGACGAGAAGAGCGGGGGCCCAGGAACCCCCCCGAGGAAAAGCCAAAGAGAGACGCTCAGCACCCGTGGGCCCCGTCACGCACTCCCAACAGACCAACGTGGAGAGAGTGGCGCCCAGAGGGGAGCTGGACACACAGAGCACGGATGGACGCAGTGCGTGTGCGTGCGTGCGTGTGTGCGTGCGTGCGTGTGTGCGCGCATGTGTGTGGACGGGTGCACGGCACAGGTATGAGCACGCGTGTGCGTGCATGTGGGCGTGTCCCACACATGCACAGTGTGTGGAAACGGCTGGGCGGGGGGCACGCACCCAGGATGGAGACCTTGCTGAGAAACTCCTCGTACATCCTGCGCTTCCTCAGCGTGCTGCCCTGCGGGAGAAGGACACACAGAGAAACAGGTGCTGAGAAGGGCTTCGCGCCCCAACCCCTTCCACGCTCCCAAACTCCCCAAGTGAGTCTGAACTCCTGAAGGGAGACCCTTGGCACATTCCACGTCCCGGATGCCCCGCAAAGGGCCAGGGTCTGAGCGGCTGCTGCCGTTCGAGGCCCAGACCGCCCCTCCCCTGCCCCGGGGTCTCCGTCCTCACGGCACACGTGAGCTAGGACCTCACCCAGACCTACAGGATGGAGAGGAGCCTGGAGGCCTGAACCTTGAGGGGGTTCAGAAGCCCTGGGTTCAAATCCCACTCCTCACGTGGTATCTACACGCCCCGAGCCAGATACCCCCTCTCTGAGCCTCAATTGCTCATCCGGACGATAGGGAAGCTTAATCCCTGCCTCAAGATTCTGAGAAAGTTACACGAGCAAACGTCGCTCACCTGACACAGTGAGGGGACCCCAGCGCCCCAGCTCCCGGCCTCCGCATCTGCTCACTCCCCCTCAGGGCCGGGCCCATGCCAAAGGGGCTGCACGTCTCGATTCCAGAATCCAGGGGGTTCCCAGAGACACCCCAGGGCCCCTCCATCCGGCAAAGAGCCCCCATAGGGCTGGGACCCAAGACCAGCTCATAACTGAACCAAGAGGGCGTAGACGGGGCTTCTGCACCACTGGGTGGTGGCCACGGAGGGAACACGGCGTCCAGGCGGTCAGTGGCAGGACCTAGGGGTCCTGTGTATCCCCGTGTGGCGGGTCTGGACGCCTGAGGTGACAGCACGCTCAGCTCAGCTCAGCCCCCCGCCCCCCGCCCCCGTCCCACCCGGCCGAGCCGAGCCGTCTCAGACCCCACTAGCCCTAGAAAGGCATTTCTTTTGAAAAATAATTTATATTCACGCTGACCTCCCAGCAGCTACGCCCACCCGCTGGAATGCAGGCGTGTCTGCCCGCGAACCTAGACATGAAAGCTCCGCACAACTGGCCCATCCATCTCCCGCGGCAGGAGGACAGCTGGAGGCGGCCGCCCGGGACCCCGGGCAAGGGGACCCACCTCCAAGGCTGGCCAAGGCGCCTCCCTTCGGGGGCTCTCCTCCCGGGATGAGACGGCCGAGGAGGCCGGGAAGGGAGCCCCACTGTCCGTTCACGCACCACGCAGGTATCCAGGGGGCTGGCCCACCACCTTGGGGGGCTCTGCAGCGTCTGCCAGAAACCCCAAAGTGGGCTCTGTGCCTGCTGAGGCTGGGGCTGCGTACGCTCCTGTCACGGGCAGGGGCCTGCCCACGGCCACGGCGGGGCGAGGGCCGGGCGCCTGGGGCCCTCGTCGTGACGGACGCTCGCAGAGGACCCACGCGGGCCGCAGGGGGCGGGCCTGGGCCAGCTCAGCTCCGCCATCTCCCCGTCACCCGCAGCCACGGCTTCCTCCTCTCTGTGCCGCCGCTTCGTTGGGCCAGCGTGAGGAGCAGAGACTGCAGGGAAAGACGGTCTGCATCCCCCAGCCCAGCTCCACCCACGCGGGGGGTCCTCCTGCTCCAGCAGCTGCCCGTTCGTCACACGCCCACCCCTCCCCTGCCCCGCGGGACCCAGCCCGGCGCCCCCGTCCGATCCCGGACAGATGGGTGGGGCGGACGGGTGGGGCAGGGAGGGGGAGACAGCACGGCCCACGCCCACCTCACCGCCGGCTACGGAACCCGGAACCTCCCCCCGGGGCTGCGTGCGGCTCGAGGCCAGCCCGGAACCCCAGCGCCCAACGTGCGGCCCCTTCTCTGCGCCCGCCGCGCCGGGGGCAGCGTTTCGTCCTAAGACGGGAACCTACGGTGTCTGCACAGGCCAGCACCTCCCCCATCCAGTCCCCCCGCAGGGCCTGGCCGGCCCCCGGGACAGGCTGGGGACCCGCATCCCGGCGGGCAGCAGGGCTCTGGCCGAAGCGCGCACCCTCGGACGGCATCACCCGGGGCTCCGGGTGGCCTCCTGACCCCTGACCCCTGAGTGCAGCGTTCACGGCGGGTCTGACCATGGCGGGGCACAGCTCTGGGGAGGGTGTGAATGCACATCAGGTGAGACGACCCTCCCACCCGGACGGACCGCTCCGGCCGCCCTCTCCCTTACACGTTAGATCCGACTGGCCCCGCAGCCACGAAATGAAACCCCCCCGACCTGCCCTAGCTCCCACAGGAAGGGGGTCCCGGGCCTCCACGGCCCCACGTCGCGGATGGGAGCCAGGGGCCCAAGCAGACGGGGTGGGGCCTAGCCCTGCAACCCAGGACTCGGTTCCAGGGGGGCTCGGGCTGCCCCAGGCAAGTGGGGCTCTGGAGACCCCAGCCCAGCCTCCGCGACAGGACTCTACACGCGCGGATCCCAACGCAGGGGCTCATGTAAGATTCAGGGTGAACAAAAGGCCCTGACGCGTGAAAGAAAGAAGTCCGGGGTGCTGGCCCCTGCCTGGGGGCCCGGAGGGAGGGGAGCCCCCGTCCTGCTCGGGGACGGTGGGCACAGCTGGCCTTGCCCACCTGTTCCTCCGTCTATACCACGTGCAGCCGTGGAACCTCCCGCATCAGACGTTCTGGGATTCAGAGGTGGGTGGTCCTCTCCCTGGAGACACCACCCGCCCCCAGCCCACGTCCCCCACACGTGTCCAGCTCCGGGTCCACGCATCGCACGATGGGCACAGCTGAGTCCACCGAAGCCGAGGCTGATGCAGAAACGGATGCCGTCCGCGGACACTCCCTTCTGAGTGGGCCACACTGTCATTTTCTTCCTGAGACGCAGGGGCTCCGCAGGCTCCCAGCACAGCCGTGGCTATTCTTATGCCCAGGGATCCAGAATTAAAACAGGACGCGCCAGCTGCCGCGGTGGTTTGGGAACGTCCCTGAATATAAGGTTCCAGCCACAAGAATCCCACAGGCAGGGCCAACTCTGCGTGGATGGTGGCGGAGAAACAATGGCTTATGCAACGGGCCAGGTGTGTCCCGAGGAGACAGGGCGGGGAGGGTGCCTGGGGCGCCTCCCACACAGACAGCGGACTCTCCGGAGAAAACAGGAACGGGCAGGGTCAAGGCCAAAGAGGCAGAGCGTTCCAGGAGGACTCACCTCACAGGCAGGGCAGGGCAGTGCCTCCGGGCACCACGACAGTGCCCGGCTCGCGCCCAGCGGGTGACCCCAAGTGAGCGGAGGATGAGCAGCACGAGACCAGTGCCCCCAGCACGGAACCGACCCCTCCCTGCCTTGCGAAGGACCAGGCAGTACGGTGAGGCATGGCCGCCCAGCAACCCCTTCTCCCTTGTCCCCCTTTGGAGAAGCCCCCGGGGCACAACCTGCTCTCCAGGCTCAGCTGGGACTGAGCGCACAGAGCCTGTCCTGAACACCCCAGGTCTCCCTCCCCCAGGGCATCCCAGACCACAGCCCCCCCCCCGGAAACTGCACCCACCCAGGCTGGTCTTCGGGAGACAACCAAGGCCCAGAGGGCACGTGGCTGCGGCACGTCCAGCCCCTGGGTCTTCCGGCCACGTGCCCACCTCCATCGCCGCCCTGCAGCTCCCAGGCCCACCGCAGCCGGCCCTGAGCAAACACTACGGCCAGCCCTCAGGGTCTGCCCTCAGCAACGAGCCTGCCGCCGCCCACGTCCTCCAGCACCACCTCTGACCAGCAGAAAAGCACCAGGCCCAGCGGTCACCACGGGCAGGCACGGAGTGTGACTTCCCCGAGGACGGGCCTTCAGCTCCCAGGGGCCTCTGCCCAGGCACCTGGGGCCACGAGCGGACCTGCCCAGACCAGTGTGACTGCCAGGACCTCCCTCCGCCCGTCCCGAAGCGGGACACGTTTCCCCTCACCCAGAAGGCCCCCAGGTGCAGGGCGGCTCCTGCTACGCCTCTGCCCGCACTCCTGCAGGGGCTCCCAGTGCACCCAGAGTCTGAATCCAGGTCCCCGCAGGGCCTGTGGGCCCACAGGACACAGCCTTCCCACCACCCCACCCACCACGGGATCCCAGCATCCTCACCGTCTCCCCCGGGTCCACAAACACACCGGCCAAGCCTGCACCCCAGGGCCTTTGCACTGGCTGTTCCTACTGCCTGAACACTCTCCTCCCGCACAGCCAAGGGGTCCCTGCTCCTGGCCTCTGCTCCATGCCACCTTGTCACAAGGGGTTCTCAGGGAGAGGGTCTCAGGGCTTCCTATAAAACAGCAGCCCCCCACTCCCACCTCTGCCCCTCTCTGCTCCATCATTCTTCACGGAAACTGTCACCAGGAGGCGCACATTTCCTCCATCGTCTCCTCTACCAGCACGGCAGCCTCCCAGATCCCTGACGGGTCCCCGCACCTAGAACCAGACAGTGAGTGTGCAGGACAGACACTGAGCGGGCACGGGAAGGTCCTGCCTCCTCTGCCTGGGAGGGGCCTTCTCAGTGCGCGAGCTCATCTCCGGAGCCTCCCGTGAACACCTGCCCCGCTGCAGCCGACAACCCCACGGCAAGCCTGCAGAGGTGTGTGCACCTACCCCCACGCTGTGCCAGCTGAGGAAGGAGCGGGCTGCACGTAAGAAAACCTAGAGGGACAGTCCCCAAGTAAGGAAGCCTAGAGGCCAGCAGACTGCCCGGTACTGCGGTCCCACTGTGCCATCAGAGGCCGGACTCCTCTCAGTGATTCACTCCACCACCTTCGGGAAAGTCACCTCATGGTCCAGAATGGCAGGTGGAGCTCCAGCCATCGCAACCACATTCCAGACAGGTGTATGGAGCATGGGGAGGAAAGCAAAAGGGGATTCCCCAGCTACCTGCCTGCCTTTGGGGTAGCGTTCCAGAACACCTCCTGACACTCACCACCCATCTCATCCCTACTCATCACCCCCACCTAGAGACAACCAGGGTTCCCTCAGGCATCAGACTCATTTGGCTGCCCTCCCGGCCCTGGCAAAGCCTCCATGCAGGCACCACCCACTCACCATGAGGATGCGCCGGTAGCTGTCCCGGTCGATGCCCCAGAGCTTGAGGTCCGTCTTGGCCTTCACGGTTGCTGCCCTGGGGGTGCCGTAGATGAGGGCCAGCTCCCCGAAGCTGCCGCCTTCACTGATGCTGGTCACCCACTCTCCATTCACATACACCTTCGGGGACAGAAGGACAGCGTCACGGGGACAGAAGGACGGCGTCACAGGGGCTGGGGTCACCCACCCTCCGTCCACATACATCTTCGGGGACAGAGGGACGGCGTCATGGGGGCTGGGGTCACCCACCCTCCGTCCACATACACCTTCGGGGACAGAAGGAAGGCGTCATGGGGGCTGGGGTCACCCACCCTCCGTCCACATACACCTTCGGGGACAGAAGGAAGGCGTCACAGGGGCTGGGGTCACCCACCCTCTGTCCACATACACCTTCAGGGACAGAGGGACGGCGTCACGGGGGCTGGGGTCACCCACCCTCCGTCCACATACACCTTCGGGGACAGAGGGATGGCGTCACGGGGGCTGGGGTCACACTGCAGCTTCCTGCACGGGGAGCCCTCCGTAGCACCCCCAGGAGGGCATGTGGCCACCACAGCCCCCAGATCCTTGCAGACGGGCGGAACTCGGCTCTGCCCTGCCCAGGCCCAGAATCAGCCAAGGCACCCACCTCGCGCCCAGCCCTGTGCAGAGCCGAGGCTGGACGGGCACAAAGGCAGAGGCCCTCAGCCGTCAGCGCCGACGAGCCCGGCCGGGCCCCAGGCGGACGCACCGCTCGGGCTCCTGGTCCGCAGGAGAGCAAGTCCCATTGGCTCCCAGGTCAGCCTGCGACGCAGCTCCTCCCCGACTAGAGACAGGCCGCCCGCCTGGGCCTCAGGTCCCGCGACTGCACACCAGGGAGTCATCGCCCGGCGATGCTCGCACCCCACCTGTGCTGGCCCCTCCACCTTGACCGCTCCGTTCACAAGCTGCCCTCCCTCCATCCCTACCGCCCAAGGCTCCGGGGAGCAGCCCGGCCCCTCGCCCGCCTCCGCGGGCAGGCCCCGCGGCCCGGAAGGGGCCAGGCTTCCCGCGTCTCCCCGGGGCCTCCCCTCCCGGCAGGCAGCACCCAAGGGCCTGGGCCTGTGCCTGCGGTCAATGGGAGCGGAGGCCGGCGCCGAGGGCCGAGCCCAGAAGGCGGACAAGATCCCCTTTCAGCCTGGGAGGGCGGCGCCCCCGCACAGTGTCCCCGCTATGCAGCGGCCGCACGTCCGCATCGGCAAGAATGGCCTGGATTGTTTATTATGCAGATGCACTTACTATAAATTAACACAACCACTGTTCATCCCCTCGGTGTCAATGAGCTTAAAGAATGGCTCCCATTGGCAAAAAGCGTGCATGCCGGGACAGAATGGATCGCGAGGACTCATGGAAGCAATTCTTACGGGATGAATGACTCATTCTCCTGCTGATGACTGCAGCACAGAATCGCCAGGCTGCGGGCCACCGCGCAGGTGATGGCTGCAGACGGTGTGAGCGAGGGCAGGGAGAAGGGCCCGGCCTGCCCGCAGTGTGTCAGAGGAACGGAGGTGACAGTGTGCAAAGGACCCGGGGTCTGTGCCCCTGCTCCTGCCCGCCCAGCGAGCCTGCACGGTGCCCCCGCCAGGTGTCGGGGAGAAGAGACACCAGCCTCCACTCAGCAAGGCCCGTGAGGGGTCAGGGCGACGTCCATCCTTCCCACGAGGCAGGGAGTATGTCCGCCCGGCTTTGTCCACGGAGAGCATCCCTGGAGCACCCCCTCCGGTCTCCTCAAAGGGGACCAGAGTCCGAGGAGGGGCCGTCACGGTGACCCGGGCACGGCTGGGCTGGCACCGGCTCCCCTCACAGCTGGTCCTCCCTTCCCAGGGCTCGTGGGTTTGTAAAATCCTCTCTGCGTTGGGACAACTCACAAACCCTAACCTGCACGACACCAAGCGTGCACGTGGGCTCTCCCACCACCCAGGTTTCCAGGCACCAGGAGCTCGCGGGGCCCCTTGTGGGCTCAGGTGCTTCAGGTAACCGCGGTGCAGCTGAAAGGAATCCCAGCACGTCCTCTCGTGCCAGCCGAGTCGGAGCCCTGGGGTGGGTCCGCGCTCACGGCCACACGGCCGTTACTCGGGCCACAGGTGACAGATGCCGTCAAGTCCCAGCTCTGATTGCGAACCTGCTGTGAACCTTCTCACACGTGACGAAGTGTCCTCGTTTCTCACGGGTGATGCGGAGGGTGGGGGGGGGGGCGTTGGCAGCATCACGGGCTATCCAAAAGATCTGCTAAACACCCTGTCCCCGGGTGGTACCAACCGGCCCCTCCCTGGCGCCCACGCCTGTCCCCTCGGTGTCGAGTCACCACAGCGATGTGGGCTCAGGGGACCGTGCATCTCGGGTCGGGAGACTCGCTGGACACACGGAGCCTGGGGAGGGTGTGCGGCCGCCGTCCTCACCTCCGATGAAGAAGGAACCGCAGCCTCGGAGGGCTGCCGGGGGCCCGGCCACCCCATCACCCGCCAAAGAACACGGGGGCCCCCGGGAACAGGCCAGCTGGCTCGGCAGGGTGACCAGCAGCACCTCCCGCCCCAGCGTGCGTCCCCGAGGAGCGGGCAGGCGGCTGCCCTGCAGGGACACGCAGCCGAGGGCACCTGGGCCGGAACGTGCCCCCAGGGCCGTGAGGACCCCTTCCTCGCCGAGGCCCTGACAGCGTCCTTGGAGGCGTCAGAGGAAAGCATTGTGCGGAGCTGCAGGCGGGCCGGGGCCGCCCCACGGAGGACAAAGGGCCATCCTTCTGGGGACACTGGCCTCTGTCACCACGGCCGCGCGGCGCCGGCCCCACCCCAGCTGGCACGCGGAGAGGCTACTTCGTGCTCTGTTTCATTTTTGTTTTTCTTCTAAAAGAAAAGCGGCGGAGGCCCCACTGGGCAACACGTACGCCCCCAGCGCTGCCGCGGCTTCTGCGGCTGAACCCAGAGAGCCCACCCGGCTGTTCTTCGTTCGTTCATTCACTCGCCACCCCCGTGTCACCCCCGGCACCCCGGGTGCCCTGCACACCCTAACTGCTGGGTTCAGCAGAGGGAGGCTCGTGGACTCCTGTTCACGGGGGCGCACCGACCAGCCGGTCAGTAACCATCACGCAAAGGGAATCGTCGTTAAAACGAGCTGCAAGCCCTGAAGAGAACGAGAGGAAGGGCCACAGTCCAGAGCATTCACAGAGGACGTTCGAGCAGGTGAATTCAAGCCCAGGGGGCCCCATGCCAGGACTGGGGAGGAGAGAGCTTGAGGCAGAGCGACGGGACGTGCAAAGGGCCCGAGGCAGGAACTGGAGGGACCGGGATGCTGCAAGACCCAGATGCTCGTCTCAGGACCACAGAAGGCTCCGGCACGGCTGACAGTGGGTTCACACCTGGGACGCTTCTGCTGCAGCTGGAGCCCAGCTCGGAGCGGCCAGAGCAGGGCAGGGAGAGCCGTCCCAGAGACACGGCCTTCAACCAGCTTACTCAACAGGCGGCGTGCAGACCAGGCGCACAGCATCACCTGAGAACCTGCGGAAACCCAGGTGCACGCCCCGCCCCCCCCCCCCCCCCCCCAGGCAATGACCCACTGAATCAGACCCCAGGGTGCAGCCCAGCAACCAGGACCTCAGCAGGTGGTGTGGATGTGCGCCCACGAGGGACCAGCTCTGATTCCAACTCTGGACGGAAGCGGAGACCGTGACTGAGTTGAAGGCACAGGCATCTGCTTAATGAGACCCCAGAAGCAGCATCACAGGTAGCGCTGCATTTCCATCGGTAGGGGGACTTGAGACGGCACCTCGGCCCCGCCCAAACAGACAGACGGGCAGCTACAGACGCCGCCAGGACACACGGGGCTGCCTCCCGCCGGCCCCAGGGATACCAGTGCAACACTCGGCCCCACAGAAAACAGGAACTCAACTGAGATAACTGACGGGTAAGTGGAGACGGAATCAGTCACCGAGTCGCCGGACGGGGCGGGTGAGGGGGTCCCTTGGCCTCAGCGCCCCTGCCCCCTGCAGGTACTTCCCACGCAACCCAGAACTGCCCGGGAGAGGACGCACGTCAGGCGTGCCAGCCGCTGTTGTTTCTGGTTTCACAGATGGTTAGAAAAAGCTAATGGTCCAGCTCCTCCGTGTCCCAGGCTCCGGCCACGAAGAGTGGGGGCATTCAAGCAGGTGACTCTGTGCAGGGGCCTCCAGGTACACGGGCTGCTCTTCCCAGGTAGAGCCGGTTCTTCAGCCCAAACGCCCGGGAGGGCGGACTGTCTGGTTTTGCTTGAGAGGCAACTCCTCCCACAGACCCCCCTCCTGGACCCATCTGTGCTGCCCGGGCCACGTGGACGGGTCCCGTGGGGTCAGCATCCACTCCTCGGGGGGCCGGCCGCCAGCCCGATTCCCTTCGCAGAAGCTGCCATGCTCCCGGGCCTCCTCCCACCCTCCCCCCGCAGACGTCACACTCTCCGAGGTCCCACGAGGTGGGGTCCCGTCAGGATCCTGGTCCACGTCTAGAGGGCCGAGCACTTCCGCGTGACCGTGCACCCCGTCCAGCGCCCGACGTGGGACGCGCACGAGGGCCGGTACCCTCCCTGAGCTGCCGTCACGTCACGACCTCTGTGTGGGGGCTCTGGTCACCCATCCCTGATTCCAGAGTGGCCTCTGGCCACAGCGGGGCCACCAGGACCTCAGCAGGGAACCACGAGGGGTGCTGGGCTCCCAGACACACCCTGTGGGTGAGATGCTGCAGGAAAGCTTCACGCTTGGCTCGGGCCCACAGCCGCCCAGCACCCAGGAAGTGGCCGGTCAGCAGAGAGCGCCTGAGAGCAGGACGCCCAGGCCCCTGCACGGCCCCGACGTCCACAGCAGCACGGCTCACGGTGGCAGCCACACAGGCAGGCACAACGGGTACACGGATAAACAAGACGTGGGCCATCGCGCAGCGCACGTGACTCAGCCTTAAAAAGGGAGGACGCTGACACCTGCCGCGGCGTGGGCGAACCTGGAGGACCTGATGCTCAGTGCGATGAGCCGGACGCCGTGTGATCCCACGTCTGTGCGGTCCCTGGGGGCATCAGGGTCGCAGAGCCGGAGAGCAGAGGGTGGGCGGCAGGGGCTGGGGGTTAGTGTTGAACAGGGACAGAGTCTCCGTCTGGGACGGTGAGAACGCTCTGGAGAGGGCGGTGGGGACGGCTGCACAACAGTGTGGACGCACCTGATGCCCCCGGACTGGACACTGAAAATGGTCAAGACGGCAGCTTTCACGTTACGTGTACTTTACCAAGTAAAAAATAAAAAACAGAACACCAGGCAAGGAGGCTGCCCGGCCGTGACCTGCGGAGCCAGACGGCCTGGGTGCCCTGTGCCCGGGGCCCCTCCCACCTCCAGGGGCTGGAAACGGCCCTCCCCCCAGACGCCTCTCGCGTGCAACTGGGGGGATCCCTGGGCCAAGGCCGAGCCTGGGGTGGGGAAGACCCCCCCAACGAGGCCCTTGAACCCCAGGGGCCGGGAAGGATCGGGAGGAACCGCGATCCTGGGCCCGTAACGTTGGCCGCGGAGTGTCCTTTCCAGTGGAAATGCTATGTTCCACGAATAAAACAAATTGGGAGGTATTTTTATACTTAGGAAGACGGATTATAGCTCCTGGTGACACACACACTGTGGTCAGCACTCCCCGCGTCTCTCTGGAAAACCGTAATTTAAACCAAGCTGGTGCTTTTGGCATCCGGTCACCTGGCCGTCCCCCCCAGGGAACCGCTGGTCAGAGGGCAGTGTCCAGCCTGCGGAAGGGGCGCGCTCTGCAAGGTCCCTCCCAAACCCTGCCCGCTCAAGGCCAGAGCGGGGCCTCCAAGGGAAGCCCACGTCCTGGGGGCTTCAGGGCAGCACCGAGAGCGGTGGACACGGTCTCTGCCGCCTCCCCCCCCCCCCCCACACACACACACAATGGGCCTCTCTCGAGCCTTGAAATCCACCCTGGGAACCCTCACAAGCGGCCAGGCCCCGGTCAGCGGGTCACCCCTCTGCCACCCCACCCCGAAGGCAGAGCCAGAAAGGAGCACACAGAACGTGGCTCCCGGCCTGGGAGAAGCGGCAGCTTTGCACCCAGAGCAGTGACAACAGCCACCACCGCCACGGGCGCCGGCAGCCGGCAGGCCACGGCTCGCGCCAGCCTCCTGCCTGAGCACCTTCTGCTTCCTTTAAACGCGGCCCCAGCCACGCGGCTTGGGCCCTGCACGTTCATCCCGCGCTCGTGGCCCACATCACAGGCGCCCCTCTGCAGGCTCCCGGCCCCGCCCGGCCCTCCCACGCCCCCCGGCAGCTGGAAACTCTAACGAGACCGATGGAGAGGTGGCCCCACCGTCACCACCTTGTCCTGTCCGGGCCGCTGTTCTGAACTGGCGACGGCAGCCAGGAAGCGGTATCCACCCACGGTGCCCAGTCTTCTGAGCCCAGGCATCTCACAGCGCCTTTGTACCTGAGCCACCGTTGGGAGGGCTGGACCTGCCTCGTAACCCCAGTTGCAGCAAAGCAACCCCGCTTCCCCATCATATGACTGCCTACCCGTGTCCCCTGCCTGGAGAGGAGTCTGCCCAGCCTCTCCCCACGGCCGGGACCGGCTCGGTGACGTCCCTGGGGGCGAGGAGGGGCCCTGCCGGAAGGAGCGGGCCAAGCCAGCCCCTCCACTCACAGAGGGAGGTGCAGGCCAGCAGGGGGGAGCACGTGGCACTCTACCTCGCTGGGACGGGGCCTGAGGGCCGAGCCCTCGAGGCTGAGGGGCGTGTCTCGGGGGACCACGCCCCACGCCCGTCACCCGTCAGGTAAGGCTCCCGCCAGCACTCAGCCCTGTGGCCGCTTCAGGCATCGCCCCTCGGGCAGTGGTGGGTCAGGTGGGTGCCGGCGTCTCACAGCCTCCCGCGCACCGCCAGAGGGGAGGTGGCCGCCAGCACCTGGGGCCATGACGAGCTGGGCAGCCCTCCCCGCGAGGAGGGCGGTGGAGAGGGCGGGTCAACGGGGACGGCGGGCGGGGCAGACGCGCCCCAGGAGCCCCCACCCGCCCGCGGAGGAGCGGCCCCACGCGCGAGGGCCCGGGTGCAGGCGGCCGCCGGAGAACCACAAGGCCTGGGCGCGCGCGTGCGTGCAGAGGACGCCGGCCAGAGAGGCCCGTCTGACAGGACCCCGGCGCTGGGCCCTTCAGGCTCCTTGAAAGACAAGGGCAGGGCCCCGGGCCAAACGCCCGCCGTCCCCGCATCTGCTCGCTGGGGAGGACCCGGCTTGGATACGCCAACCCCAGCGGCATTTCCACTGTCACCCAGCCACACGCGCTGGTGACACGAGTCGGCGCTGCGGTGGCGTCTCCGGGATTGGGCCAGAGGAAGGCAGCAGAGGGAGGACGGCCGGGGTGGGAAGTGCGACCTGACCTTTGTGGGGCCCCGTGCACCAGGGAGCGCCCCGCGGCCCTGCCCGGGGCGGGGGGGGGGGGGGGCCGGTCTCAGAGGACGCACAGGAGTCTGCAAGCCAGAGCAGCAATAAGAACAGAGGGTCAGGATGGGTAGAGGCCCAGAGGCAAGACGTGCACTGGGAATTTCCTTCCAGGGTGTCTCCCCAAACCTACGGGCCGCGAGGGCAGGGCCCGTGTCCCCAGAAGAGCATCCTCGGGGCTTTGTAAGCGCCCAGCACATGGCTAGTGCTCGACATCTGAGCAAGAAAACAAGACAGGGTCGGCAGGCAGGGGCAGAGGATGGAGAGCGGTGATGACAGAGGCTGCGGTGCGCGAGCCCCACGGAGGCCAGGGCCCGAGGAAGGAACCAGACCTGAGCGCGGAGCCAGCCGACCCCTCGGCAGCTCCGACGCGGGGGGCAGCTCCGGAGACGCTGGGACGCCGCAGCCTCCTCTGTCTCCTCTGCTTCCCGCTGCTGGGGTGTGTGACCCAGAGCAAAGCCCCCAGCAGGTGCCCCGGGCCGGCCGCCTGAGCCCAGGTCAGAGCCGCGGCCTGCTCACCCTCCCCGCTGCCACCTCCGCGGCGGCCGCCCCGGGGCCCGCGGCTCCCGCCTCAGTTTCCTCCTGCGGTGGGAGACAGAACGGCCCCGCCCCAGAGGCCTGCCCAGGACCTGAGCCCAGGACAGAAGGAGCTCCGGCTCCGGCGCCGCACACCCTGAGGACCTTGTGCTGAGTCACTTCCTGTGCCACCAGCTCCGGAAGCCGAGGGCGCCCGCCGGTTCCCAGAACACGCGGCCACGTGGACGCAGACGTGCTGCTGGGGGAGCAAGTGAGAGAATGCCTCCCCTCCCCCGCCACGAAGGCCTGGCGGTGCCGGAGGCTGAGCCCTGAGTACCGGGCAGCACTGCGGACGGCCGAGGGACCCCACCTCTCCGGGGCTTGGACTGGGGCGGGGACGGGGGAGGCCGCCAGGGCCCCATCCCTGCCCCAACCCCGGCATGGGCATCCTGGGCCCGGAGCTTCCTCGGGGGCCTCGCGGACGTGTCCTCACTGCTAGGACCGCGGACCACAGAACCCCAGGACAGACTCAGTCCCGAGCCCTGGGCGGGGGCAGTCTGCCCCTTAAACAGACGCTCCCAGGAGCCAGTGCACAAGCTGGGCTGAATCAGGGCCATAGAGAAAACCTGGGGGGGGAGACGTCCTGCTGACGTCCTGCTGAGGGGGTGACGCTCACTGAGGACGAAGGAGAAGTGGGAGGGAGTGGGGGGGAGGGGAGGGCAGCACAGGCTGAAGCCAGGGTTCGGAGAAGCCCACGCGGGGGCCCCAGGCAGGGACGCCGCCATCCAAGCCGGGTGGGCCCAGCCTGGGGCTCAGGCGACTGAAGGAGGCACTTCTGCCTCCAAGTCAGAGCCTGGGGCCCTCACTCCTGAAGGCGGGAAGTAGAGGGAGGAAGCTGAACGAAGTGGGAAGGTGCCACATCCCGGGACGGCGGAGCCCGGTTCCACCGTAAAGCCACAGCCGCGGGGCCTGCAGACGTTTGTAAAGCGTGAGCGCCCAGTGTGGCTGAGCGAGCCTGCCGGGTCATGGACTCCTGGCTGGGGCAGAGCTGTCGACAGGGGCCCCGGGACCGCCGTCGTGCTGATGTGCTCACAGCATCTTTTACGTGAACGCTACCACTTCTAGATTGGAAACCACTGCTCAGAAAGACGTTTTCTAGGCCTGAGCTTGTGCACAGAGACAGAAGCGATTTCCCAAAACCAGTTCGAGATACTTACGTCCACTTCTCCTTGGTCAATTACATAGAAGTTATCCCCTTCGTCCCCTACAAGAAAAGGAAAACACGACACGTGATGCAAGGATGCGCAGTTTTGTTTTTCTTATAATAAACCATCTTTCAGCGCTGCTTCACAGACCTCTGCCCACCAGCACCGGGTCTCAACAATTTTAAAAAATCTTTAAATAAAAGCTGCATGTGTGGAAGGTGCAGAACACGATGACCTATTCCACACACGCAGGGAAACGGCTCCTACAGTCAGGCTGACGGGCGCGTCCGCTCCTGACACCGTCACCATCCGAGATCCATCCCCAGCGTCTGCCAGGGCAGAAGGTTATTGAAACATACTAACACACGTTAACTTGTTAAGCTAACTGTTCTGAAGTGTCATTCGTGGCTTTTCTCAAGGACAGAAAACAAGAGTTTTGTATAATAAATAACACTTTAAGTGAATAACCAATTCTTCCCGGAGGGCTCTGGCCCCCGGAGGAGGAGAAAGGGGCGTACCTTGCTGGATGACGGTCTCCCCAGCGATGTGCGTGACGGGGAACATGGCATCGAATATGTCACTGGAAAAGAAAGCACAGCGTGTGGGGGCTGCGGGGGCACCGGGCGGCCCGCCCCCTCGGGGCTTCGCACGGCTCCTGCTCCCCCGCTCAGGGGAGAGGACCCCAGCACCCGCTGCCCCTCTGCTCGCGACCTCCTGATCCACACGTTTTGGGGGTTTTACAGAAACGGGGTCGCACTGCACAGACTCCACTTACAAAACACACAAGAGATCGTGACCGTCTCCGCTGGGCGCAGCAGCCAGCCTTGACCTGC
Source organism: Hippopotamus amphibius kiboko (assembly GCF_030028045.1). Taxonomy (NCBI): domain Eukaryota; kingdom Metazoa; phylum Chordata; class Mammalia; order Artiodactyla; family Hippopotamidae; genus Hippopotamus; species Hippopotamus amphibius. The sequence goes on along the minus strand of NC_080194.1, from coordinate 143,838,121 downwards.
TTTCTGCTTCTTCCCAGGCGGACACGTTGCATCTCACGGTGCTGAGACACCTGATGGGCGATGCAACCAGGCTCTGCAGCTGCGCACGCGAGGGGCGCAGGGGCCGCGAGGCTGGCGCGGGCTGTGTCCACCGGGCAGCCCGGCCGTTTCCTCTCCCGAGGTTCGTGTGACGTGGACCCGCACGCAGGATGGGAGGGGCGAGGGGAGGAGCTGGCTGCCGGGCCAGGAGGGAGGAGGGGGGCGCCCCGTCGCCTGGGGGCAGTGTGCACGCCAGTCCAGGACCCTTCATCTCCTCGGGACAGCGGCCAGATACAAGGTCAGAGGTCAGGGTCCGGATCCCAAAAGGCAACGACCACCCTCGGAGATGTCACCCACCCCCGGACACACGTCTCCCCAAAAGAGAAGCGTATGAAGCCGGGGCCCCTCGGGCAGGACACGCACCCTGGCAGTCAGGACGCCGGGCATTCTTAGAAACCAGCCAGCGGAGGAGCCCCAGGCGCGGGGCCCAGAGGAGCAAATGCAGAAGCAGAGGCCCACACAGCCTGCTCCCAGACACAGAAAACATGCACAGGCAGGTCTCACAGCAGTTACTCTCCCGCTATTCAAATGTCTCTTTCTCTCTCTGGAGGAAGAGGGGGCGGCACCCCAGGGGTCTGGCGGGGACGGGGCTGGGGGCGGCGCAGGTGCGCGTCAGGTCAGGGCTCGGCTCTCAGGCCTGCTCCGTGTGGACGCCTGCCTCCTGTGCTTGGCTAAGCCGGGCTTCCACCTCCAGGCGCACCTGAGCCCCAGCTGAGCCCCACCCACTGCCCCCCTCCCTCCGTCTCCTGATCCAGAGGGAAAATCAGGCAAAGTCCAGCATCTTCCCCAAGAGAGCCACGCCCTGCCGGCCACCGCCCGTCCCGCGGCGCGTGGCCTGGCCCCCAGGCCTCTGTCTGAGCAGCACCTCCCCAGTCCTGCGACGAGGGCGGGGTCCTCAGCCACCATCCGCAGCTCCTCTGCTGCCCGGCCTCCCAAAGGCAGGGGTCCACCTCCAAGCCCAGGACTTGCCCCTTCACCCCAGAGTGTATCTTCCCGACTGTCCACACGGAACCGATGTTTTCAAATTCACATTCAAGATGAGGTCTGACCCCTGAGGTCAAAACACCACGGATGAAGGGAAATGAAAGTCAAAAACCACAATGAGAGAGCACCTCACCCGTCAGAATGGCCATCAGCAAAAAGACCACAAATAACCAACACTGGCGAGGCCGTGGAGGGGAGAGACGCCCCCACGCTGTGGGTGGGAATGCAGATGGGCGCAGCCGCTACGGAAAACAGTACGGAGCTTCCTGGAAAAAACTAGAGTTGCCATGTGCTCCAGAAATTCCACTCCTGGGCATATATCCGAAAACCATGAAAACACGGATTTGAAAAGACACACGCAGCCCGATGTCCACAGCAGCACTATTTAGAACAGCCAAGCCACCGAAGCCACCTGAGTGCCCACCGACAGACGGATGGGTAAGAAGACGTGGCGTACACGTTACAATGGAACAGCACTCGGCCACAGAAAAGGATGAAAGAATGCCACCTGCGGCAACACGGATGTACCTGAGGGGATTATGCTTACGCAGTAAGCACAGTCCTGACCTGAAATAAGTCAGACAGCCAAGTCTATACCACCTCACTTACAGGTGAAATCTTAAAAATACGACAAGCTAGTGAATGTAACGAAACGCAGCAGACTCGCCCACACAGAGAAGCCAGTGGTGACCCGTGGGGGGGTGGGGGAGGGGCACGACGGGGGCGGGGAGCGAGAGGTACCAACTGCTCCGTATAAAACAAACAAGCTGCAAGGGGGTGCTGAAGGGCACAGGGAACGCAGCCAGTACTCTGCAGTAACTATAAATGGACTAGAGCCTTCAACAGGTATGAATCACTGAGCTGCACACCTGAAACGCACACTATCGTAAATCTACTACACCTCAACGAAAACCACCCGCTGATGGGCCGAACGTGACACGTTTCTGGAAAAAATCATGCAAATGGAGCTGCTCCACCTCAGGCTTGTTATTTTCAGCCCAAAAGTCGTTTGAATGTTCACGACAGCGAATTCCAACCACACAGACATCTTGGTTTTTGTTTATTTTAAATCTAAACCCCACTGCCCGAGAGCCATTTTAAAATAAGGCTAATCTTGACTTGCAAGTAAATGTTTAGAACATGTCCTGCTGGTGACTTACTTGTTTTGACCTTGGAAACAAGAGCTTCAAAGCTACAGTGAAGCCAGCGGCCAAGGCCACCCGAGCCTTTGCTTCACCCCGACCTGAGCCAAACAGCCAAACGCCTCTGAAAACACCTCTAGGGCAAGAAGGGGAGGCACCAGCCGGCGTGGGGCCTCCCTTGACCCTGAGATGCACCGAGCCCTGGAGGTGGGCGCTGGGCGTGCCTGTTCTTGGCTCCTGGTGGCATCCGCCCCCCCCCCCCCAGAGGGCCACGTGGCCCCCTGACACCTTCCGGGGTATGATGGCTTCTGGCTGTCACCTGCTGTCCCCACCCTGGCAGAAGCCAGACCCTGACCCTGAGGCCTTGGGGGTATGAACACATTGCCGTGCAAACCGGACATTCTCTGAATGGCCATCTCTCCAGAATGAGGATGAAGACTGTTCTCCGAGGGTCAGGGAGCCCTCACTCCTGGGGTGAAATACCAGCCAAGTCCTGCCAGCTTCCGTGATCTGACTTCAAACCTGCTCTCAGGGCAGGTGGCCTCCCGATTAGCCTGCGTGGGGCTGGGGACCCAGGGACGGAGTGGGCAGGGCATCCTCACGTGGCCCCAAACCCCACGCCCCAGCAGAAGGCCCCGCAAGGGCTCAGACCAGCCCAGGCTGCACCGATGGCCCCCCAGGCTCACCAGCCAAGCCCCCGCCGCCCCGCAGGAGGCCTGTGCCCCGGGTCCCGGGTCCTGGGGTGACGGCCCTGGAAGCTCCGCTACTGTGCCCTCAAGCGACCAAGACTGCCCTGGAAGGACTCACAGGACTCACTCACCAAAGTGCTGCAAAGCCCCAGTGGCCCACCCTCCATGCTGAACCTCAGACACCGAGCCTGCAGCTTGCGGGGCCGCCACAGGCCCTTCCAGCAGGTGGTGGGCAGGCTGTCCACAGTCACTCGGCAGGGCCTCACGGATGCAGACCCCAGTTCTGGGACCACCCAGCGCTCACCGGGCCAGAGCGCACCAGCCTCCTTCTGGAGGACGGGCTCCAGGTTCTCGGGAATCAGAGCCCCTCCCACTCTCCCATCCTCCTGCTGCGACACCCAACCTCTGCCCCCTTTCTAACAGTGGACACACATGGGGGAACAAACCTGGAGCTCTCCCTCATCCCCCATCAGCCTCCGGCTCAGCCACCCGCTCGGCACCAGACCCCAGTGTTCCTGATGGAGCCACGAACTGCATCCGGCCACGCCAGCATCTTGTGGGACCCACCAGCATCTTAAACCTCAGATGCAGATTTGTGCTCCTAAGTTCATGACATGGTGATCCGCTCTTGTTGACAATTTCTCCCTCTTCTCCCCGCTCCCCTCCCCCATACACTGGTGCTTGTTCTGAGATTTGAGGGATTTCCTTTTTATTGTATGTTTTCTCTCACAACATGGAATCCTAAGCTGTGCGCATGTACTTTAAATCTACCCCCAAATGGCATCGTGCTACAGATCCTATCCTGTTTCTTCCCTTTCTTCAGGAGCTCATCTCAGCTCTACCCAGGCTGCCTTCTCACTGTGCCCTCACGTGGCAGAGAGAGGGCATCTCTGGTGTCTTCTTCTCAGGGCACTAATCCCAGCAGTGGGGCCCCACCCTCCTGACCTCACCTAAAGCCAATCACCTCCCAAAGGCCCCACCTGCAAACACCATCACACTGGGGGTTAGGGCTTCCACAAGTGAATCTGGGGGACACAGTTCAGCCCACACCTCCTGCCGTATGGTTTCTTGTTCACATTTAGGCTTTAGTCCATGAGGAAGGGGATCTGCTTTGTTCCCTGAGTTTGTCAGCCAGCTTTCTCAACAACATCCACTAATCGCTCCACCCTGGTGTCACACTTACACAGTACCAACTTTCTAGGTTTCTTGTGGGCTGATTTGTGCGTCCCTCCAAATTCATACGAAATTCATACGATATGCTGGGCAGCTTCCTCTTGTTTTCAATTTTATGGAGAAACGTGTAAAAGGATGGACAGTTTGTTGAAGCTTGACAGAATTCACCCATGAAACCTTTGGGACCTGGGCCTCTCTGAAAGGGAAGGCCTTTCATCACCACTGAACGTTCTTAGTGCTTCACTGTTTCTTCATGAGCCAATGTGGGTCCCATTTTCAAAGTTAGCTCCCAACATTTAAACATTGAGAGAGTTATAAATATCCAAATTTTGGCTCTTTTGGGGGAAAAAAGGAAGATCTAGCTACATGGGGCCTTTGTTCTCACGAAGCAAGAACTCAGACCCCTTCCCAGTCTGGTGGGAGCACGTGCTCTGTCTGCCACAACCCCGTCACCTGACTCCTGACCCCTGGCCTCCATCTGTAGCCCCTGCCTAAGGGGCTCACTGTCCAGTGAAGGGACAGATGCATGTGCGCCTTCGTCACAAGGGGTGGGGTCATCCCTCTGACACACGCTCCCTTGATGGCAACCCAGAGACCTGGTGCCACCCCAAAACCTGCCTGGAGGGCCCCAGAGGATGAGTCTCCAAGGCGTTAACCACCTGCAGAATGGGCACAGCTCATGGCAGGATGGGAGATTAACCAGGAGGATGACACGCCTGGAGCCCTCCTGACCAGGAGCCACTGTGGTTATTTCTGCCGGTTCCAAACCCCGTGCACACAGCAGCTCCAAGCCCCTTCTCCCAACCCTGGGAATGATGCCAAAGCAGCACTCCGCGCCCCTGAGCTCAGCCAGTCTCATGATCCAGTCACGGCTCTTTTATTCCCTTTTATTGGCTGACATTTCTAATATACAGCCGAACTGCTGCTGCAGGTGGCCTGACAGGTAAACACCCCCCTGCCCCCACCCCTGCAAAGAAAGCTGCAGAAGCAAACAGGTTGGACCAGTTCTCAGAGTGAGGCCACCTGAGTGCAGCAGAGGACACAGGATGGGGAGGGAGGTGCCCACAGCCAATCAGAGCTGTGCCTGCCCCTCTTCGAGGTGGGACGCAGTGAGGTGGGGGGAGGTGGGGTGGCGAGGATCCCTGCACCCCAGCCGCACAGAAAACCTGCCATTCCTCCCCACCCCCACCCCCACCCCCGACTCCAACAATCTGACCTCCTGCATTCTGTAAATACAGGAATGGGGGTAGAATTCTTGTGATTTTAAGCAAAAGCGCTGTGACACTGACCACAGGACCACCTCCAGTCATAAAGAAAAAACTGCATTAGCACGTCCAACATTTCTGTGTCTTTATTTCTTTAAACGTTTTATTTTGAAAAACGTCAAACTTTCAGATGCATGGGGTGGGGGATGTCAGAGCCACGATGCGTGTTTATACCTCTGGCTGGTGATATCTCAAGAGCAGCACATGACACAGTGCAGACACTCCAGCAGTGAGTCTGCACAGAGTGCACGCGTGTGGTGGCAAGGACCAGGAGGGGATGAGGAGCGATGGGAACATCAATAAAAAGGTCCCACTGAATGCAGAAAACATGTTTGTGTGTATACGAGTCTGTGTTCTGACGTTGAAATGATGCCCCGAAAGGGAAGAGCACACCTGACAACGGAAACCGTTCTCAAAGCCCTACGCCTGCTGCCTTTGCCTTGGGAGAACGTCTCTCCGTGGCTGGCCTGGTCAATATCATTCACATTTCAGGAACCAGTCTGGACCCGCAGGCAGAGCTCCGGTGCCCGGGCATTGTGGGGACACCTTGTTTTCTGCTGCGTGTCACAGCCCAGGTGACAGAAGGGCTTTCGTCTGCTGGGAGCCGGCGCCCCAACAGGGTGCCTGGTTTATGTTTAGGCTTTTCCACTGTTTAGGTGAAATGGACTGCAAGTTTCCAAATAATTCTCTCTAAACAGCAATAACTCAGGCGTAGCTGTTCACTGCAGTGAACGCGGGGCTGCCCACTCCTTGCTGGAGCACCTAGAGCACATTTATGAATCCCGGAGCCCCTGCCTCAGGGGACCTGGAGCCTCCTCGTCTGTGGCTGAGTCCTCAACCCCAGTGCACTGGAGAGAAGCACAGCCATGGGTCCCAGGAGGTACCAGCTGAGTACTGGCACACCTGAGCAAATTAACACATGTGAGTCACGCAGTGTCTGCCCTGGGGCCACAATGGAATTACACTAGAAATCAATAACAGGAAGATAACTAAAAACCCCAAAGCATTTGGAGATTAAGCAACACACTTCAGAGTAACATGAGGCAAAATAAGAAGCCTCCAGAGAAACTGAAAATATGTTTAACTAAATGAAAATGAAAATGCGACTTACCAAAATTTGTGGGAGGCAGAAAAGGTAATGCTTAGAAGGAATCTTACAGCACTGAAAGCATACATTTGAAAAGGAGAAAGATCTAAAATCAACAACCTAAGGAAACTAGAAAAAGAAGAGCGAATTAAACTCAAAGCAGGCAAAAGAAAAGAAATAATTAAAAAATAGATACTTTAAAATAGGAAATTAATAGAGAAAATCAGTGAAATCAAATCTGGTTCTTTGAACAAGTCAATAAAAACCTATAAACCCCTAGCCACGGTAACAAAAAAAGGTGAGGGGTGGGGTGGGGAGGAGCGATTGAGAGAGAGAGAGACAAATAACTGATGTCACAAATGAGAGAGAAGGCATCACTACAGATCCTGTGGACGTGGAAAGGATAGTAAGGGGAGGCCATGAACAATGCTATGCCCACACATTTGATACCTTAGATGAAAGGGACCGGTTCTTTGAAAGACACAGTCTGCCGAAACACAGGAAGAAACAGATAACATAACCTGTTAAAGAAGCCAAATCAATAAACATTCACCCACTGAAACAGGAAGCAGCAGGCCCAGGTGGGTTCACGAGTGAATCCTACCAAATATTTAAGTTAGAAGTTACACCAATTCTCTACAATCTCTTCCAGAAATATTTAGAAGCAGAGGGAGGGTTTCCTAGGTGGCACAGTGGTTAAGAATCCGCCTGCCAATGCAGGGGACACGGGTTCCATCGCCGCTCCAGGAAGATCCCACATGCCGCGGAGCAACGAAGCCCGTGCGCCACAACTACTGAGCCTGCGCTTTAGAGCCCGTGAGCCACAACTACCGAGCCCATGTGCTGCAACTACTGAAGCCCGTGCGCCTAGAGCCCGTGCTCCACAGCAAGAGAAGCCAAGGCAATGAGGAGCTCGCACACCACAATGAAGAGCAGCCCCCACTCACCGCAACTAAAGAAAGCCTGCGCACAGCAAAAAAAGACCCAACACAACCAACAAAATAAATAGATAAATGAATAAATTTATTTAAAAAAGAAGAAGCAGAGGGAACACTTTCTAACCCATTCTATGATGCCAGAGTTACTCTCATACCAAAACCAGACAAAGATACCACAAGAAAGGAAAATTACGGCCACTATCTCATGAACATGGATGTAAAAATCCTCAACAAAACAGGCAAATCAAATCCAACTCTGTGTTAAAAGGTTTATACTCCACAAATAAGTGGAATTCATCCCAGGTATGCAAGGCTGGTCCAACATTCAAAAATCCAAGGGTAAAGAAGAAAAATCATATCAAGAGATACTAAGAAGCATTTGACAAAACTGAAAACCAACTCATGATAAAAGCTCTCAGAAAAATGAGAATATGAAGCACTTCCTCAGCTTGATAAAGGGGGGCTCCAGGAACCCTAGGGTTTCCATCACACCCGGTGGTGAAAAACTAGCTGCTTCCCCCAAGACAGGGATTCAAGCCAAAAATACCCCACTCCCTGCCCTTTTCCAGCATCATACTGGAAAAGCCCTAGCGGACGCAATGAGACAAGAGAAGGAAATAAAAGGTATACAGACTGGAGGGAATTCCCTGGTGGGCCAGTGATTAGGACTCCGTGCTTCCACTGCCAAAGGCCTGGGTTCAACGGGTGGGGAACTAAGGTCCTGAAAGCTGTGCGGTGCGGCCAAGAAAAGGAAAAAAGGTATGTAAACTGCAAAGGAAGACATAAAACTATCTTTGTTTGCAGAAGACAGGTCTATGTAAAAAAACCCAAAGAATCAACAACAAAAACAAAACTCATTGGAACTAATAAGTGATTACGGCAAGGCTGCAGGACGCAAGGTTAACATGCACACGTCAACCACTTTCCCAGATACCAGCAATGAACGAGTGGAATTTAAAATCAAAAATACGACGGCATTTACCTTAGCAGCCCCCAAAATAAAACACTGAGGTGTAACCCTAACAACGCATCACAAGAGCTACATGAGGAAAACTGCCAAACGGATACACAAAACCTAGAAACTAAATAAATGCTGGGCCAGGCCCCTCTCCCCACCGCACCCTGTCACAGGGTGACGGCTATGGTCACAGCCGGAGTGAGAAAATCACCTCCCTCCCTTGCCACCTGGCAAAGACCGTGCAGAAGGGACCGATGCCACTTGGTGGACAGCCACCAGCAGTGCCGTGGCTTCTGCGGCCCCCAGGACAGCAGTCAGAACACCCCCAGGGCAGGAAACGGTCCTGACGGAAGGCAGGGCACCGAAGGCTCTCAGTGAGGTCCCGCGTCCCACACTGTAACCAGGCTCGGGGCTGGAAACCTCATCACCACCTCTGCACCAGCAGCTCAGGAACAGGGCCTGGTAGCCCAGGGGAAGAGCCCCCGCACGCGGCACTGCCAGCCACAAAGCCCACCCCACCGTGTCGGGCTTAGGAACACGCGGGTTCTGCATCCTTCATCAAGGATTTCACTCCTGGAGGAAGAGAAGAGACGCAGCTACCAGCGGTCCAGCGGGGTCGCCTGGGAGGCGTCTGGGCAGTCAGGCCGGTGCTGGTGCCCAGGCCGGGGGTAGAGGAGCAGTGCAGGGGGGCGCTGGGTCCTGAGACCCACAGGCCTGCCCGAGGTCCAGGCCTGGGTCAGCGTGGCCGCCTGGCCGGCAGGAGAGCAGCAAACACGTCCTCTCTGCGGGCCTAGACTCCTTGGCTATAAAACGGGGCATCCTCACTGACCAGCACAGGGGCTCCAAGAGCTCCCCACCCCCGCCCACCTCTCCCTCTGAGCAGCCTGCGCTCACCTCCAGGAAACCCGCGGCTCCTCCTGTCACCTCCAGTGAGGGCCCCTGGTTCCCACGTGCGTCTGCACAGCGGGTGGTGCCCCCACCCCACCCGGACTGACCGCTAAGGGACCAGCGCTAGTCCTACACAGATGCCACGTGCTGGGAACCCATTCGCTACGGATGCCACCATCACAGCGCAGGGGGGACCCCCCGTGTGAAAACGGACAGGAGGGAGCCGCCTTCCCCAATGCCCCCACCCTGCGCAGGCCACGTCCAAGGTCAGGGGTGGACACCACGGGGTCCTGGAGGCCTCCCCAGCCTGGCTCCCTCCTTTCTCATCACTTCCCAGGACAGGAAATGTTTCCAGGATAAAACTCTTGCTTATTTTAAAGCCAGCAGGCCCAGGAATCAATCACAAGATCCAGGCAGCGGTGTGATCAGAGCCGCCAGCCCCGCTCTGCGCGTGGGCGGGAGACACCGCCGCGCGGCTGCCAGGTCCCTGGAAACACCCCCACCCAGGGCCGGGGGGGGGGGCGGGGGATGTGTGTTCTTCCCGTGGCTGCTGAACCAACCAGGGGCTGCTGCACAAGGTGGGACGCGGGCCTGCAGGGGGGGCCGCAGATGCACCCACCAGGGCCAGGGGCCCGACCGAGGCTGGGAGGGGACAGGGCACGCGCAGGGCCCGACCACGTGGGGGAGGTGCTGGAGACTGCAGGGGAGCAGCTGAGAAGTGCCGGCAGCCAGCGGGGCTGGGGGCCTGGAGGGCTGAGGGGGAAGAATGCAGCCAGCCACGGCCCCAGCAGATGCCGTGACAGCGCCACGTGCAACAGCCACAGGTCCACGTGCCTGCCATCCCTGGGGTGCCCTCTACACACGTCCCAGGGCCCAGCACAGTCACTGGAAGGTCAGGGAGGCTCTGCCACTGGCGTGGACAGTCTCAAGGACAACTGCAAGGTGAAAGCCACGCGTGGGACAGAGCGTGCGGGACGCTACCGGACTCCATGTGCCGGGCACAGGACGGAGCCCCCATACATGGCAGCAACGTGTATACCACCCTGACCACACCCACCACCTGTGACTTCATTAAAAACCATCATTTTGAAGAAGTAATTCTACCAGACGCCCACAAGCGCCACGTCTGGAAAGCCCCCCTCCTTTCCTCCAAGGGGCTGCCTGAGACCCCTGCCCAGTTGGCACGTGGGCAGCACCGGCTCCGCACGGAGACCGGCTCAGGGACGTGCCTCCTGCTGCGGCCCGGCCTGACAGCCGCCCCCCACCCCCTGCCCCCCGCCCCACCTGGGGAGGCCCCTCGGGTCCCCGCGGCCACCCGTGTCTGCCCCCCGCCAGCAGCCCCAGGCCCCGCCAGGTGGCAGCACTGGACTCTGGGGGCGGGGAGGCTGGTGGTCGCAGGGTGCGCGAGGTGAAGCCTCTTCGGAGCACAGCGCCTCGGGGCCGGCTCCGGGACACGCAGAGCTCTCCTCGCTGGTAAGGCTCTCATTATGTGCCGGCCCACATTTGCTTCTCCCCCCGAGATACCAAGGCCAAGGGCACGGCCGCTTCACGCTGGCTGGTTCCCCGTGAGGGCGCCAGGGCAGGATTCTTTGCCTGATTCTCCCGGCCCCGCAGCCACGTCTCGACATACTTGGCAGTGCCTTGTGAACCAGGGCCGCTGGAGGCCACGCCTGCCGGGCCTCAGAGCCACCGAGCACGGCCACAGGCAGACCCCAAACGTGACCCCGAGCGCCGCCCCGAGGCACAGGAGTGGGCCTGGCGCCACTGCAGGACGGACCCCTTGCTCCAGTCCCGCCAGGACGCCCACCCGCCAGCGGGCCTGGTGAGCAGCTTCCTTCTCCGTGAAATGGGCAGAGTTGTAACCAAGGAGACGACCAAGGGGGTTTATCTACTCCCATCACCTTCCGTGCCAGCTCTGGAATAGCCCCAAAGACCCAGTGCTGTCAAAACCCTCTGTAAACAGCCAGGCGTGCGCGTGCTCGCGCGTGTGTATGTGTGAGAAAGAGGGGAGGGGGCGTGAATCTGTGCACATCTGCTGACTCTCTCACTTACTGATGTGCTACTTCAACACACAGGCAAATCCCGCAAGTGAAAGGGTCCCCACAGACCCTAGGGAGGAAGCTGAGCGACCGGCGGGGACATGGGGTAAGTCAACAGTCCTGTGGACACACCTTGTTGGTGGGGACGGCTTTGGAACCATGTTCATATTTTACATAATTATAAAAACAAGACTGAGACTTGAAAAATGATACTTACAAATCAAAAGTAAGGGGCCACAAATGAACTAAAACGTGTATCCAACGGACAGCATCGCAGGAATGCAGCGGCCTCAGGGCAAAATGAGCCGGAATACAATCTTAAACGGTTTTTGCCGATCGCAACGGTAACAGTCTTGTTATTCTAAGGCCGGGTGTGTGCACGTGTGTGCTGGCAAGTGTGCTGCAAAAAAGCAGAGCTCTTTTGCTGGTGTCATTTACAGCCAGCATTTTCAGCACAGCAGAAAAGAGATAAAGGCATAAAATTAATCACGTTATGTTAAAAGGAAGGAAGGAAGGAAGCCAAGCCAGCCAACCTGAACCCTGAGCTGGAACTGGAAGAACCACGACGAGCCCATGAAACATTTTATCTGAAAAGAAAAGTCCTAGTTCTGCCTGCAGAAAAAGCCCAGCAACAATGACAAATTGAAGCAGCGAGCACCCCCAGTGCCCAGAACGTGGTCTCTAAGTACAATTTCCCACTAAAAGGAGCCAAGATTCTTCAGAGAAAAAACTGACTCCCGGTCTGGGGCAGAAAACATACAAGATGAGGCGCAACCTCTTGAAATACCAGAAAGCAAGGAAAAGGACAAAAATGATGAGGCGCACGTCAGGGGACGCGGGGGCCTCGTGGAGCTGCACCAGCCAGAGAGGGACAGTCTGGCGTCCGGCGGATAAGAACCGCAGTGGATGAAACAACAAAGTGCACTGAAGTCGGGGGCCTGGGGAGGGGCGGTGGCCAGGAAGGACACGAACTCAGGAAAACCACACCGAGTGAAGGTCCACGGCGGTGTGGGGGGGGGGGGGGGTCAAGGTGTGACGTTTACCCGGCCCTGGAGTCTGGTCCGCCCGCCCCGCCCCCGTGCCTCCCTGCCCGGCACCGGCCCTTTGGGTCATGGCCACGGATCTGCAGACACTCTGGGTTCTGAGCTGAGACCTGAATTCACTGTCTGTCCTGATCTGATGGATGCCGTGTGGCGGGCTGGGCCCTGGCACTGTGGGGCCAGCCCTCTTAAGTGGGCTTTGTCCACAAGCCTCCGTGGCCTCCCACTGGCTGCAGGCGAGGAGGAAGCCTGAGGCAGGCGCCCCAGGGCAGGGACAGGACACCCCAGCAGCGCAGAAGCAAAGCCCCGGCTGCCCCCCCAGGCCCCCAGGCTCTCCGTCTCCCTCCACAGATGGCCACACCGGAGTCGCACCCTGGCCGCCCTCCAAGGCGTAAATGGGGGTGTGTGCAGAGTGGGCCGGCCTCCAGCCTCTGCCTTCCATTTCAAAGACCCCCCCTCCCCGATGTTCTCAGGCCCAACTAGAGGCTACAGTCCCTGGAGGCACCAGGCACTCCCCACGCTCCCCCCCCGCCCCCTCCAGTCCCTGCTCCCAGGGAGCCTCACACATGCCCCCTCCCACCCCCACGACACCCTGAACTCCAACACAGAAGCGGCCTCCGCATCCCACCCCCAGCACAGGCTTGGCACAGAGGACGCTGGGTCTGCACTGGGGGACAGAGGAAGGAATGAATGAGGACGGGTCGGGGGGGACAGGACAGCGCTCCCTGGAGAGTCTGTGTCCCCCGCTCCGGGCCCAGCACCGTCCTGGGAACTCTGATGTGTGTCTTCCGACTTTGTCATCTGGCTTCTTGACAGGCTGAAAGCTGGAAGCAGATCCTCGGAGGAGCTGTACCTCTGGCCAAGGTTCCCAGCCAGACCCCGGGCAGCTGGGCACCAGACCAACCCCGAGGCTCTGCGGCTTCCTCACTGGGCAGGTGGGAGCCCGGGGCGCGCACCCAGCTCGACCTCATGCCGCCCCTGAGGTCAGCCCGGGGTGGGGGCACACACGGAGCCACTGGTCCGGGTCTCCCGGTGTCCTCAAGTGCTTCAGCCGCTCGCCCACCTCGGACGCAGTCAGGGCTGTAACGAACGCGGTGGGTCCCGCAGAAAAGAACCACCTGCCTCCGGCCACGCGCAAAGCCCAGACCCGACCTCTCCGCCACTGCTCTGGGCGCGTCAGAAACCGGGCAGGCTCTGAACCCGGGCTGTGGGTTGGCACGTGGAGGGATTTACGGGAGGGCCATGTACTCCCAAACGCAGCGACGACAGTCAGAGTGACCCCCGGCGTCAGGGTCGCCACACTGCTCAGACGCAAGAGACGTGACGCAAACGCGCACACGTCCCACGTGTCACCCGGTGGGTCTAGGGACGGGTCTACTCTCCTTGAAACTTTCCTCTTTGAAACATTTTCAAAATAAAAGTTTAAAATTAAATCAAAAGGTGAAAAACTAGATTTCACAAAAATCTGGACTTTCAGCTTCTCTGGAAAAATCTGGTGTCTGCCACCCAGGGCCACTCCCCAGGGCAGAGCCCGCCACCCTGGGGCCCCGCTCACCTGATCAGCTGCCCCGCAGGCCCCTGAGTATCCTGGACTCTGGGCCAGACGCACGCTGATGCCCAGGGGGCCTCGCTTCCCTCTGAGAACGGGGACCCGAGAGGGGCGGGCCGCAGAGTCTGAGGACCTGACAAGGGTCGACACAGTCGGGCCGCTCCCTGGGGGGCTGGGAGGCAGGCCTGGAGCCTGGAGGGCTGGGGACGTGCCAGCCACCTCCCAGACCCCCTGGGACCCCATGCTGCGAACAGCTTCAGAGAAACGCCCTCTCCCCCAGCCCCGTGCAGGCTGCAGGGGGGCCTGGGACCAAGTGGACAGAGGGACAAGCAGACGGACGGGACCCTCGGTCTCCTGGGGCGCAGCACAGTGGGGCGTGAGGCTGATGGGCTCGGGAGCCAGGAAGAGGGTCTAAACGGCAGCTCCCTGACCAGCTGGGGCCTGACAGGCCAACCGCCGGGCCTCAGACCGTCATCTGCGATACGGAGCGACTGACAGAGCCTCGGAACCACTGGCGTCACACCTGGCACGTGGTGCATGCGCCCACGGCTACGACCACGGTGTCCCCGCCCCCACGGGGCGCACAGTCACCTGATGCCCGGGCCCCTCCAACGGGGGCTGGGGAGGAGGTCTGCGGGCAGCCCCAGCCGGGGAGGCCCGACCCCGGGGCCCCTCCTGCCCCAGCCAACTGCCTCCCTCTCCAACGGCTGCCGCACAGTGACCCCAGGTGGCCGGCACCTCCCGGCTAATCGCCACCAGCCGTAAGAAGGAACACAGGGACAGCCCGGGTGCCGTCACCATCTCGCCCGAGGTGACGTCCTGGGAGACCACAGCACAGCACCCAGGGCGCCGGGGGGGATGTACCAGCGCCCACCCCGTCCCTCGCCCCGGGTCACCACCCAGTGGCCTCCATTTCTATAACTGTTTCGCCTTGAGAATGTTTCTTCAGTGGTGCCCTGTAGGGTGGGACCCGTGGGGATGGGCCTTTTTCACTCGCGCAGGCTGCCGTGTGCGTACTCTGTTCCCTTTTTTGGCTGAGCGCTACTCCAGCGTATTTATCCACTCACTCGCTGAAGGGTACCTGGGTGGTTTCCAGTTTGGGACTAGTACAAATAAAGCTGCTAGGAGCAAAATTAATGTACAGGTTTCACGTGAACATAATTTTCCGTTTCTCTGGGATAAATGCCCAAGAGTGACATTGCTGGGTCATGTGGCAGTTACATGTTTAGTTTCCTAAGAACCTATGAAAATGTCTTCCAGGCTGTAAAGCTGCTGTCCGCACCGCTAAGGGACGAGAGGTCCAGCTCCCCCGCGTCCTCAGCAGGGGGTTTTCATCTGAACCATCCTGGTGGGTGTGGAGTGACAGCTCCCTGGGATCTGATTTCCATTTCCCACTGCCTGAAGAATGGAACATCTCCTCATGGGTTTGTTTTCCACCTGAGGGTCCTCTTTGGTCGAGCGTCTCTTCACGTCTCTGCCCAGTTTCTAACGGGACTGCTTGGTTCTGTATTGTTGACTTGTGAGAGATCTTTGCACATCCCAGATACCACTCCTTGTTCAGATGTGAGTCTGCAGGTTGTCTTTCATCCCACGTTCCCCAGAGGAGGAGGTCACCGCAGACACCTTGTCTCCGCCACCCTTGCAACCCTGGCAGCACCCGAGCGCACGTGGGAGCCCAGCAGGCACTGATAAATGCCTTGGGACGAACATCTGCAGAAACCCCCGAGCTCCTCGATGTGGCACACTTCCACCTAAACCTCAGTCCTACACCCGGATAAACAGTGCTGTGCACACTCAGCCACGGAGGTACTTCCCCCCAACTAGTCCCAGAGGCATCAGCTGAAGTCGAAGAACACACCCTACATAATTAAAGAACCGTTTGGAGATCTCACCCTGCTCCCCACGTGGAGATAACACGCTTCGTTGTGACTAATAGGCTCTCCCCTGGGGGCTCAGGACAGGCGAAGCCCCAGCCTCAAGCCCAGAGACCTCTGTGCCCGGCTCCTCCGCCTCGAGGGTTGTCCTGGTGCAGGGACGCAGCTCTCTCTTCACCAGGCCCCACCACTCCTGCCCACCAGAGCCCCCCAGAGCCCCCAGGAGCCTCCACAGCCAGCCCACCCTGCTGGGAACCCTGTCTTCTTCACGAGAGCATCAAAAAGAATGCAACATTGCAGGATTCATTTCCCAAATAAGTGCAAGGCTTGTCCGCTGAAAACGACAGAGGATTTCTGAGAAACTAAAGATCTAGATAAATGGAGAGACGCTCCTGTTCATCATGTAGGCGCCTCAGTACTGACAAGATGCCAGTTCTGTATCAAATCGATCTATAAATTCAATGCAGGCTTTTTAAATAGAAAGTTGTCTAAATTCATATGGAAATGCAAAGGCCCTAAAATAGCCCAGACGATCCTGAAAAAGAACCAAGCGAGAGGGTTTACACGACCTGATTTCCGAACTCACTATAAATCTGCAGCCAACAAGACTGTGTGGTGTTGGTGTGACGATACGACACACAGCTCAGCGAGGCAGCACCAAGAGCCCAGAAGCAAGCTGCCGCGTTCATGGCCAGCTGATTATTGACAAGGCGCCCAGACACATCAGTGAGGAAGCAACAGTCTCTTCCCTGCACGTCCACATAACTACACGGCCTTAGACCCCTACCTCACACCACACACAGAAATAACTCAAAGTGGATCACAGACCTAAATGGAAGAGCTAATAAAACTTTCAGAAGAACAAAAGCATGATTCTTGAAAGAAAAAAAATTGATAATCTGACCTTTAAAAGACATGGTTAAGAAGATGAAAAGACTGAACCACAGACTGCAAGAAAACACCCACAACCGTATATCTCATTAAGGGCTTGTATCCAGAATATATGAGGAGCTCTTATAACTCCACAGTAAGAAGACCAAGAACTCAAAAAATGAGCACTAGATTTGAAGAGACATTTTCCCAAAGAAGTTGTACAAATGGCTAAGAGTACAGGAAAAGACGCCCAATCTCCTCAGCCGCCAGGGAAAGGCAAGTCGAACCTGCCACGAGACGCCACACCCGTTAGTGACTATACTCGGAAGACAGACAGCCGGAACCTCAGCAGGGATGGGAGAGACGGGCACCTCATCTCTGCAGGTGAGCCTGGAAATGTGCAGCCACTTTGGAAAGCAGGTGGTTTCCTAAAAAGTCAGACATAAAGGCAGCCTCCGACCCGGAAATTCCAGCGTTAGGAATCCACCCAAGAGAAACGGAGGTGTGTGTCCACGCAGAGACTCATACAAGCATGTTCGCAGACCCGCGAGCCCCTGCCTGACTCCACCAGGCCCGGGGTGGCCGTCACCCCACACGGCGCGCTGAGCCTCGGGTCTGCACGGGGCCGACCAGGGGCAGGCAGGAAGGTGGACCAGGGTGCAAGATGCTCTGCCTGACTGAGATGCTAGCTCCCGTGTCCAGAACAGCCCTGAACCATCAGGGAAG
Source organism: Hippopotamus amphibius kiboko (assembly GCF_030028045.1). Lineage (NCBI taxonomy): Eukaryota > Metazoa > Chordata > Mammalia > Artiodactyla > Hippopotamidae > Hippopotamus > Hippopotamus amphibius. The sequence goes on along the minus strand of NC_080194.1, from coordinate 143,820,818 downwards.
CTCTACCTAAATCCTGCTCCCATCGCCCACTCCCGGCTCCTGACGCCCCCACCCCATGGCTGGACACGGGGCCAAGTAAGTTATCTGTGCGCAGACACACGTCTGCGAAAGGACAGAAGCAGGACGGTGAAGCCCAAGTGCTCACTGGTGGACAAGGCCAGGGCCCGAGGTCCAGCTCTAAGCAGCTTCAGCACCACAAGCCCAGCCTCTCGGAGATTTTTAAGGAACGACTTCAGCGCTTCTGGGTGGACTCGCCGCGCGGCCAGGGGGGACACAGAGGACGTAGCCTCTTCCTCCCAGCATCCTGGCCGATGCACGGCAGCTGCTAAATCACTGAAAAGAAGAGCAAACACGCCGTTCCTCAGAGTTGCTCCCGGCATCATCGTCCTTTCCACACAATTAAGCCTTGTCTTCCATGAAAGAATCACTTGGAAGTGGCCCTGTCCTGGGTCTGGACCCCCGAACTCGCGGCCAGCCACATAAAATCGCACGACCGGGAAGCTGCTCGGAGGGGAGCCGAGCTCCAAGCCGCAGCACAGGTAATTAACAAGAAGCCATGTTAAACAAACTAAATTAAAACCGGGATTTAAATGCTTAAATTGGCCATCAGCCCAATCATAACAGGAAGAGGTTCGAATCCAAAAGGTGCGTTAGCTGAGCTCATGGCCCCGCGGTGAGAGGAGTGGAGAGGCCTGGCAGGGCAGCCGGGGGCCCCACACGGGGCAGGGAGGCCAGGCTTCCGCAAGCGGCAAAACCAACGAGGCCCAGGGGTGAGTGGCCAGAGGACGAGGGCAGAAAACGAGCTTGGGGGTGAAGGGCCACCCCCGGCCACCTGACACCTCCCGTGACGCCCAGCAGGCCGGGCCGCTCAAGCTTGTGTGGCCAGATTCCACCCCCATCTCCCCGCCGGTCACCTCTGCCCTCCAGGCCGCATCAGTCCCGAGCTCGCAGGCTCCAGCCACCATCCAGTCCAGCAGCCAAAGCTGGGGCCCAACCTGGCACTGTCACCAGTCCGTCCACCATATCCCTCCAGCCCACGCTCTGTCGGTCCTCTACCTGCGGCCTCCGCGACTGGGGATGCTGGCGGCCCCGATGCACGTGAACTAGATCCGCCGTCCCCAGCTTGGTCGTCCGATGACCAGGGTCCTTTAATATGGCCACACGCTCTGTCTTTAAACATCTAAAATGTCTCATTAAATGTTTACACAGTTGCAAAAGGGAGGAATTTCTGGCCTACTGTAAACGCTGACATTTTAACACTGAAATTGCTGTACTGCTCTTTTAAACATAGACCATGAAATAAGAATCCACAGCGTCTTAATTCACTTTTGTGTCATCTTGCCTGGGCTGAGGGATGTCCACTTAGCTGGTGCGATGTGGTTTCTAGGTGTGTCTGGGAGGGTGTCTGGGAAGAGATCAGCATTTGAGTCCAGACCAAGTGGACTGGGCTGTGAAGACGGCCCTCTCCAGGGTGGGCAGCACCACCCCATCCCTTGTGGGCCCAACAGAACAGAAACACAGATGACGGTAGATCCGCTCTGTCTGAGGTGGACGTCCACCCTCCCCGCCCTCAGACACCCGTCTCCTGGTTCTCGAGCCTTTGGACTCGGGCTGCACCACCCCACCGGCTCCCTGGGCGTCCAGCTCGCAGACGGCACGTGGTGGGGCTTCCTGGCCTCCACAACCTCAGAGCCAACCCTACGTTAAATGTCCTCAGACATGTCTGTAACCCTCCTGGTTCCGTTTCCCTGGAGAACCCTGATTGACGATGGGGACCGGACACCCACCAGCTCTTTAAACAAGAAATACGAGATGTAAAAAACCCTCTTAACTGGGATTTCTGCGTCATTCCTTCCCTCCTTGAATGGCTGTTTCCACTGTTTTCCCACAGAACTCCTCCTAATGTAAAGACATTTATGCTTAAACGTATTTTATCAATCACCCTGCCACGCTGCTCTGTAAGAGATGAGTGAATCTTTGCAATTTTTCCTACGACTAGAAGCCTATGAGTATTAAAATTTTCCTTCAAGATTGAGTTTTTAAAATTATTGGCACAGAGCTGACTAAAAGTAAATACATTAAAGTTGGATAAATAATTCTTAAATCGAAAAAATAAATCTGTTCTGGAAACACATCATTTAGAGTATTTAGGGCGATCTGTAGCACCTTATTGAAAGCAGTCTGGTTGTCCCGAAGTCTGGTGGCCCAAGGCACCTGGGGCCAATCCACCCAGGTAAGACCGGGGGTGAGAGCTGGCCGTGCTCCCTTGAACGGGAGGAGGCTGCTCTTGAGAAGGACGGGGAAAGGCTGGCCTCGGCTGCAAACACCACCGCTGGCAGGTCGGTCCCAGCGCGCGAAGCCAGAGGCCGAGGCCTGGGACTCTGACCCTGTCTGTGCAGAGCCTGCAGGCTCACACCAGGGTTCCTGTGGCCGGCCTGCGACCACGGCCCTTGGCAGCGGCAGCACCCACTGCCGGCCCTCCCGGCCTGGCCAGTTCTGACCCCCAGGCCCTCCGACTGTCCCTCTCCCAGAAACTCGCGTCCCCTGCCCCTCGTACCTTCCAGGTCTCAGGCGGAAACATCTCCTCCTCCAAGAGGCCCTCCGGGGCTGCTCTGTCCAGCGGAGACCTCACCCACCCCCACTCGAGTGCACCGGCTGCACGCCCCGCTTCCCTGCACACCTGCCCACCGCCCGAGGACAGCGCCTGACACCTGCCAGACAGACAGCTGAGTGGGAGTGAGCTCCTGCCTAGGCTCGGTGGCTTTCCTGCGTTCAAGGGCAGAGGGTAACATTCCTGAAGCTCACAGAGGTTACATCATTTGCCAAGGTCACGCAGCAAGCAGACAACAAGGTCAGGACAAGTCCAAGGTTGTCCAGCGCCAGCCACGCTCCCAACCCTGCTTCCAGAGGTCTTAGCCTCCTCCCAATAGCAAAACAGCCCCTAACATCATCACCTCTCTGGGCCAGAAGCTCAGAGGCCCCAGGGCCACGGACCATGTAGGCCCTGCTGCTTTCTGGAAGCTTCCCTGCGCGCCTCCCCACAGCGCCCTGCCCGGACGTGCACACAGCCAAGTTAGGGGCCCACAGAGGGAGCCACCTTTCCCCAGCGGGAGGCAGGGAAGAGCCCGCAGGCCACTGGGCCCTGGCCTGGCCAAGCTGGCACCGCGTGCAGGTTGCTTCAGCCCCGAGTCCCCGCCTCCTCACCGATAAAAGGGACAGAGACTGGCACACCTGCAGGGTCACCACGAGAGACGCGTGAAGTCGGGTGTGTCAGGTGCGCGGGGGGCAGCGCGGATGCCGCTGTGACGGATGCAGAATCGACACCAGCTGCGCCCCCTCGGAGGGACCCGAGACACAGAACCCTCCGGGAAGAAAACTGCCCTCGGCCCCCGGGGCCCCGGGGTTACCCACTGTGCAGCCTCACGTGTCCCACAAACGCTCCCACGGGAGAGCCCGCGAGAGCCCTCCTGGGGGGCATGTCGCAGCCACAGGCAGGCTCCAGCGCGCGACCTGCAGCCCTGGCCCCGCCCCACCTCACGTGGAAGCTGAGCCAGGACACGGAGCAGCCCGCCTGCCCCCATCTGTAAAGTGGGGGGAGGGTCCCAGGTCACATCGAAACCAGGCTCTTTGGTCAGTGGTGCAGGGCTGGACCTACGGAGCCTCCTGCTTAGATGTCGGTTACAGGGTCCAGCCACAGTGACTTGACCAACAGGCTCAGCCAGACTGGGTTAAAACGAAGCCCACTCCTAAGGTCCATAGTGGACTCAACCCCTTCCCAAACAAAGTGGTACAACACAGTGGCGGAGGGGCAGGAGTGCCGGAGAGTCCACAACACCCATCATCTGGGGTTCCTAAGAAGGCAAGCTGAAAAGTTAAATGAGCTACACGCACCTAACATGGTTTTATAATACATGCTCCCCACCACCACCACACCACCACCATCACACCACCATCACCACCACACCACCACCACCACACCACCACCACCATCACACTACCATCACCACACCACCACCACCACCACCACCACCATCACACCACCACACACCACCATCACACCACCACACACCACCACACCACCATCACACCACCACCACACCACCATCACACATCGCCACCATCACACCACCACCACCACCACCATCAATATCACCATCATCACTGCTGTCACCTAACAGGAATCCCATAACCAAGCCAGGGACCCCACACTGGAGGCAAATCTCAGGACTGAGCCATCCCAGGCTAGACCCAGTCGCTTCCTGGACACATTCAGAACCAACCACCCACCGATCACCTCCAATGGTACCACCCTGGTTCGAGACACCATCACCTCACCTGGGTTAGCAAAACAACCTCTCAACTGGTTTTTCTACTTCACTTTGGTCCCCTACACCTTCTGCTCTGAACACGGGCTTAGACTAACCCTACCGAAATGAAAGTCCTGACAGGCTGGCTCTATGCTCAAACCTTCCAGAGGCTCCCAGCTCAGTGTAGGAGCGGAAGCCCTCACAGTGACCCGGAAGGCCTCTGTGGTCAGCCACACTGTGTCTGTGACGGCACTGCCTATTCCTGGCCTCCTTCCCGGCTCTGTTCCAGCCTCACTGACCTCTCTACTGATTCTTGAACATTCCAGGCATGCCTCTGACCACAGGGCCTTTGCGCCCACACCCCTGCTCCATGAACGCTCTTTCCCCGATTGCCTGCCTGCTCCAATTCCTCTTTCCCTCAGGTTTGTCCTCAAACCTCCTTCCCAACAAGGCCTCCCAGGCTGCCCCGTTCCCCACGCTCTCCCTAGAACCTCCTCCACCTTACACACCACGTCCCCCAGCTGTTCACCTGTTGACTCTTCATCTCTCCCCCGAGAACGGAGCTCCACGGTGGGGAGGGTGCCTCTGTTCACAGCAGATCACTGGCCCCTGGAGCAGGACATGCCATGAAGGAGACACCACACCTGCGAGATGCACAGCTGAGCACAGCCTCTGCCACAGGGCACGTCTCCGACTGCCACCTATGACAGAGTCCAGAGACACCTCCGGGCAGAGGAAAGCCACCCTGAGGGAGGGACCTTCCTCCTCGCACTGGGGGCGAGGACGACCCTACCTCACAGGCACCTCACTGGGTGCCACGAGCTTGGGCGAAGGGCTGCTCGGACGAAAGCGGCAGATCTGTGGCAGGAACCGGCCCACGTGCCTCAGAGAGACTAGGGTCCCCTCTGAGGGCACAAGGCCCTCGGGGGCCACATCCACCCGCCGCCGGGAGCAGTGCCCCAGCGTCGTGCCTCCTCGGAGGGAAGAGGAGCACAAGACTCCCCACGGGCTCCCCAGCCCCGGCCCCAAGAGCCGGGCTCCGCTGGCCACACCCCAGGACGTGTGTCCACAGCCGAGGAGCAAGAAACCGAGGAAGTTAAAGGGCGGGAAGGCCCAGGGCACCAAAGGGTTAAAGAGCTCTGTTCCCGACACGGCCTGAAAATTAGGAAAATTAGGACGGAGCAGCTGACGGACACGGTGTGTGCTCCCCACAGCTGTTCCCAGAGTCAAAGCGCATCTTTGTTTGCCCGACTCTTAGCAACTGTTGCTTTTTCTAAAGGACATGCGGGAACCAGCTGTCACCTCACAAGACGCGACACGGGGCAGGCTGGACCCTCTGCGGGGCAGGGGGGAGGTGGGTGGTCCTGGCTGTTCCAACCCATGTCCTCAAGCACCAGGAAGGGGACCGCCGCAGCACACGGGAACGCGAACTCCCAGGCAGGACCCGTTTCAGAAACAGAGCCACGCACGGCAGCCCGCACACGGCCTGGTGAGAAAGCTGCCCGGAACGCGCGCTCGGGATGTGAGGGGGCCGTGAGGACAGGAAACCATATCAGAGAGGAGCGTCTTCCACTGAAACTTCTACAGGCGGAACTAGCTGATGGCTGAACTTTTTCTCCAGCGGTCCAGGGTGGGGAAGGAGGCAGAAGCCAGGCTGGCTGAGACGGATGTGGTCCCTGCGCCCAGACTCTAAACAATGGTCATTTTAAACCTAACAATCACCGAAATGCTTTTGATGACACCAGACAGAAAAAGTCACCTGGTGGTAAGAAACACACACCACACACAGACTCACACACATCCTCCAGGAGAAGGCAGGGCCACCCTCCGGCCCCATCTTCCCGAATGTGAAGCTGGCCCTCCAACGTCCACCAGGAACAGGCAGGGCGGTGGGGCCACCGTGAGACCCCGCCCAGGAAGACACTGCGCCCGGCGTGGAAGACACGAGCCTCCCTGATTGCTGCCTGGACTCTTCTTGGTTTAATAAAACGCGGCCCGGCCTGGGCTCCGCTGCCGGCCTCGCTCTCTCGCTCCACCGGCCACAGCCCGGCACCTGCTCTCGCCTCTGTCCGCTGCCCGTGCTGTTCCCTCCACTCACCGACACTGTTCCCTGCACTCGAGTGCCTGCCCCGCACCCGTCCCGCCCATCCTTGAAGACCTGGCTCAAAGGTCGCCGGTTCTGGGACGCGAGCACCCTGCCCTGAGGGACAGGAGGCCCTTCCTCCCCTGTGAAGCCCCAGCGGCACCAGACGTACGGGGGACCACCCTCGTCCCAGGCACGGACAGCTCAGCGTTTACGCGTGGGTGCCACCGGGGAGGACGCGCCCCAGGAGGACGCGGGGCGCGCGGCCCGGCGCTTCAAGCGGGGCTCCGTTCTGCGGGCCGCGGGGCGGTGACTCGGCCCTCGCTGGGGGTGGGGCGGCTGTAGGGCTGGGGGGGCCGCGCTCCCGCAGAGCGCGGCGAGGTCTGCGCGACCGGCGCGCCCCCCACGCGGCCGTGAGCCTTGTCTCGGGGAAACCGCTGCTGCCCCCCAGAACCTGTGTGACCTCGGGCCAGGCACCTGCCTTCTCCCAGCCTCCGTTTCCCCACCTGACAGACGGGGGCGGGGTCACCTGCGTCCGCTGAGAGGCTGGACGGGCCCCGGCCAGCGGCTGAACCGCTCACATCTGGCTGGCAGGCGACTTCCTGCTGGCAGTGACCAGGGCCCCAGGGGTCCCCCCATCCTGGGGCTGCATCACCCTCTGTGTGTGGGGGGGGGTCAGCTCACCAGCAGGACACCTCACGGGGCCCCTCCTTCCCGGAGAGACGGGCCCACTTCCCGCCCCTCTGGGCCTCAGTGACCCAGCGGCTGCGGGCATCTCACATCACGTCACGGGGTGGCTGTCGGGTGACGTAAACAGTGCGAGGAGGCATCTGCAGCGTCCTGGAGACCTCTCACCACCAAACTAAGTCGTAAAACATTACAGCACCAAACAAGGGACAGCACAGGCGAGGCCAGCAGGAGATGAAGGAGCTGGGCGCCGCAGTCCCGGAGCGGGGCAGGGCGGCCTGGGGCGGCCCCGTCCAGCCAAGGCTCTAATCCCAGCTTCTCCCAGGCCCACCTGGGTGGCCACGGGCAGCCTGCTTGACCTCTCTGTGCCTCATCTGCCCAGAGGCTCCCCCACGATGCCAGCCCTGTCCTAACAAGACGCTGCAGACGAGGCCTGCGGGCCGGGATGCAGCTCAGAGCTCGCCGCGACGCAGGCTCCCGCGCCCAGGTCTCCGCCTCCTGCTGAACACGGCTCCGACCCTGCGGGCTCACGGGGCCCACGACTGGCTAACCTGGAGGTCTCCTCTGCCCGGAGCAAGCCTGGCTTTGTGCAAAACGAGAATCACATTCTTTGCGTGTTCAAGCCATTAAGCACCTCCTCGGAGGAGGCCGTGCGTCTCCCAAAGGCTGACTTTGTTTCTCAGCGTTGCCTGAAAGGAGGCAGCACATCCCCACGCCGGAGCCGGGCTGCAAGGGGCCGCAGCGGCTCAGAGGCGCAGAGCTCAGCCCGAGCTGCCTGCGAGTTCAGCAGACCCCGGGCGTGTTTTCCCATCACCTGGGGGCCCGAGCCAATTTGCGGAAAAACAGACTGCAGAGATACGCAGGCGGGCGGAAGACAGACAGCTGTGCGGCCAGGGGTGCAGCCAAAGGCCTGTCTTCATTAGAGCTGCAGGGAGCGACCAGCAAGGCCGCCCCAGGGTGAGATGCCCTCGCCACCCGCCCGCCCACCTGGCAGCTCCGGCACCGAGGCCCTGGCCGGGGGCCCGACGCACAGGGCCGCTGCCGGGACCCGCCCCCGACGCGCACAGGCGCACGCAGGACCCCGATCGTCACACTTCTGGCTCCCAGGGGTGCCCCGTCTCCAGGCGCCCTGGGCGGCGGGCAAGCTGGGACGGGACCTGATGGAGGCCGAGGGCCCCCGCCGCCCTCCCCTGGGCCTGGGGTGCAGCCCTGGGGGACAGGCTGGGGTCACAGCACATGCCAGGGCTCTGCAGCACCCCGCGGGCCAGCTTCCTGTGCTGCTCGGGCCCCCGCGGCCTCAGGAAGGACAAAGGCGCTGACGCGGCTCCCAAAAACTGAAGCCAAGCGAGGAGGCTGCCCCTGTCTGCCCGCCCCCGCCCCTGCCCAGGACGACGCAGCGCTTCAGAAGGGATCTGAAGGGGCCAGCCCGGCGTACGAGGACAGCCCACTCCAGCTCCAGCTCCAGCTCGGACACGTGCCGCGTGGCCTGGAGCAAGGGGCTAGGGCCTCCCCTCCCTGTCCATTGAGGCAGAGTGACAAGCCAGCCTCCCAGAGTCCGTACCGCTGTGTCCTGAGGCCTGGAGCAGCCCGCGGACCTACCTCAGGCCCAGGATGGAGAGAGAATGACGGTGGAGTGGTCTCGGGGCCACATCAGCCCCTCCCTCAGGCACAGCAATGAGGGGTGGGGGGTCTGGCTACGGGCTCTGTCTGGATGGCGAAGCCAACCTCAGAGGTGCAAAACTGCACCCAGGAGACGCCCACTAGCTCAGCCCCACCCACAAGTCAAAAGGCCAGAACGATGATGGTGACGGTGGGGGGGGTGGTGACGGTGGTGGCAACGGAGGTAACTGTGATGGTGGTGGTGACACACCCACGGACACTATCTCATTCCACTCTCACTGCAAGCCTCAAAGTAGGTTTTATTAATCTCATTTGACACGTGAGAAAACTGAAGCCCAGGAAACGTCATGCCTGTGACCTGAGCCTGTGTGTGTGCACCTGTGTGCGTGCACCTGTGTGCGTGTGTGTATTTAAAGCCACTCCCACCAGATGCTCTGTGTTCAGGAGTCCCCGGGTCCCCTCTCTCACTCCCAAGACCCAGAAAGCCAGGGCCCCAGGACACGGGGCCCCCACACCCCATGACAGTGCCTGGGTTATCAGCCTCCTTCCCCTCGCAGGTGCGTGTGACCGTGTGACCTGTCACCCAGCTGCGGGCAGAATACAAGCTTTGGAGCCCCCGAGACGCGCATTGGAACCCTGGCTCCACCAGCTGCTGTGCTTCGGCCAAGAGGCACGCTTTTTATTTACAGGAGGAAAACCGAGACTCCAAAGCGTCCACACAGACTCAGGGAACGCCTTCCAGAAATGCCCACTAGAAATGCCGCCCCATCCAGGAGCAAGTCTGGGGCAGGGGCTTCGTCCCTCAGCCACAGCGCGTCACCTTCTCTTAGAGCAAAGGGCTGGCACACAGTCTTCCCCTTGTCTCCCCGCTGACGTAGCTCCACACATGCTAAAAGCATTGACGAGAGCAAAAGCACCCAGCCCGAGACCACGGGGTTCTTCGTCCTAAACCTGCATTTAGCAGGAAGGGTTACAGAGCAGCACGTGGTGTCCCCCACATGGATTCACCTACATGCACGTTCTGGTTACTCTACCCACACGGGGAAGCGAGGGCAGCAGCAGACAGCAACCACGTTGAGGCCCGCCAGACGCCCCGCTAACCTGGAAAGGCTTGGGCGGCCCGCACCAGACCGCAGCCGAGCAGAGACAAAGCTGTGAAGCCCTGCGTCCAGCAAACTGGGGAAAGCAAAGGCCCTGGACAGCACACCAGGAGACGTCACGTGGAAGGTCAGGAGACAGTCCCCCTGCCCACGCCCTCTGGAACGCGCCTCCTGAACCATCGGCCCATCTCATTAGAGGCCGCAGCCAGAAACAGGAGGCCGTGGGGGCTTCAATCTGGAAAGTGAGTTTTCCTCTGTGCAAAGCAAAAGATCTGAAGCAGACACGCCCCACGTGAAAGCTTTCTTTCCAAGCTAGCCTCACAAAGAATTTTAATCCAACCATCTGCTTCCTCCACTTCGTGTCCACCTGGCTCTCGGATGCAGTAAAGTCTGAGGCAGAGGGAGCCGTGTGGTTTGGAGACTTAGGGCCGAGGGCACAAGACCCCAGCGGACACTTCCCGGACACACATACCCGGCAGAGCCCGGAGAGGGAGTCCAGCTCCGATGCCTCGGCCAGGCTGGCCCTAAGCTCAGCCCTTCTGAACCCGCTGCTGCCTGGGGGCCGGAAGGGGCCACGGAAGTGTGTGACCTGCTGACGAGCGCGGCAATTCTGAGCCTGAACCCTCCGTCTCGGCAGAAGAGTCCAGGCCACTGAGCCGCTCCACGGCTTCCAAGGAAGCCCACAAACCGAGCAGCGTCACCAGTAACCAGAGAACGGCAGCCTCTCCCTCCTCAGTCGTGAAATGAGGCGATCGTACCCAGTGTGTCCGGAGCAGGAGAAGCCAACTCAGCGGGGGGAGACCAGGGAGGGGCGCCGGGGACCGCCAGGTGTCACGTGCGTCCACTTCCGTAGATCCCCCGGGAGCCGGCAAGCTCTGGAGAGCAGCGTGAGAGGCGAGGCTGACTCCCCCGGGGAGCAGGTGCGGCCGGGCGGGCCCGGGATGGAGGGCCAGCCCTCCCCACCCCTGCCCTGCACCCTGTGCTTCTACAGACAGGGCATCTCCGACGAGGCCTGGTCCCCGACCACCCCAGCCTCGCCCCACCTGGGAAGCAGCCTGTCCCCACACGCTGTGAGTAAGGAGGGACCAACCCCAAACACAGGTCCTCCAGACACCCCTGCAGCCTTCCTGGGACCAGTCAGCACAACGTACCCAAACCCCCAAATCCGGGACTTCCTCGGCAGTCCGGTGGTTAGAACTCCACACTTTCACTGCCTTCCAGTGCACAGGATGCGGGTTCAGTTCCTGGTCAGGGAACTAAGATCCCACACGCCGTGTGGCACGGCCCCCCCAAAAACAAAACACAACTGAAAACCCACCCTGGCCCCTGTCCAGTGCCGGCCACCCTGATGCCGGGAGCGGAGCACCGCTCCCCTTCGCCAAGACGCCATGACGTGGAAAAGCCAGAAACGTCACCAGCGCCCTTGGCAGGGCAGCAGTGCGCAGACTGGCCCATCCTCCGTGGAGCGACGTGCCCACAGCCACCAGGCGGTGGCCACATGGGGCGCCCCCGGCCTGCGCCACCGAAGGTGCGTGTGTCCCGCCTGGTTCCACACGACAAGCAGGCGGAGAACGGCCTGGAGGGGCCGCCCCAGGCTGCGGCTCGCGGTCGCTGTGGGGAGGGGGCCGCAGAGAGGCCTTCCCCCTTCATCCTGTGTGTCTGTATGCTGTTTATACGTCTCGTATGGACGGTTCTCAAAATGGGCCTAGTTTTCTAACAAAGAAGCACAGTTTGCCAAGGATGGAAAGAGAATAATTTTTTACACATCATTTACTCTTTGATCCGTGTCGAGGAGTTTATCTTAAAGAGACAAATACTCTCAATGAGCTTACGAGGACGGGCATGTCACCAAAAGGCTGTTTATCATAAAAAACGCAAACAGCCACGTCACACCGCACACCCCCACAGAAACGGGGACCGCAGGCCACGAAAGCCTTCACTGACAAGCAGAGACGTGCACCGCCTCTCAAGTGTGACACACTGCGGAGAACGTGATCCCGCTGTGTGACGACACAGGGTCAGGATGTGTCCACAAAATAACTCCCGAAGGACTGCCCCCAGAACACTCCCAGCGATTACCTCCCGGCGGGGGTGAGGCACGCTTCTGCTCTGTGGCTTAAAATTTTCCACCTTTCCCAACGATTTACGTGATCACAATTCCCAGGCAAAGCATCCCAGCGCCTTCACAGCCCCCCACCCCGCGTCCAGGCCCGAGGCCCTTCCAGCCAGTGCTGGCCGTCACCCGGCGCAGCCAGCCTCCCTCAGGACCCACGCTCCACGACAGACACGCGTGTCGCCGGGGTCACCGCGAGGCAGGGTCCAGCCCAGGCGGGCACAGCGGGCCCCCTGCAGGCACAAGGGGCGTCTCTCTGTGCCAGGCTGGCCACGTCCGCAGGGGCAGCCCAGGCGCCCACAGCGCCACGTTTGGCGGCTGCCTCTGCCCTGTGAGTCGCGCTTCCAGAACTGCCCTGCGGCCCCTGGCGCTGGGCGGGCCGCCAGCCCCTCCCGCTCCTACCTCCTCTCACTGTCGTCCAGGTGCGCGAAGAGCACGTTCCTGGAGATGGCTTTGGCCAGCGCCGTCATGGTCTTGTAGTCCTTGGGGATGACCTGCAGGGAAGCCGGCAAGGTCAGACCTGCGGGCGTCCCGGGGCAGCAGGGCCGCGACCCGGCCAGCCTCTCCGCACACCCGCCTGACCCTGAGAAATCGGGCCGTCCGACCTTCAAGGTGTTACCAGTGACGGCAGGCAGAAAACCTGAAATGCTAGCGACATGTCACAAGTTTTTGAAATTTAAAAAATAAAGAAGAGACAAAGGGCCCAGAGGGACCCGAGAGTTGGCATATCGTCCAGAACGCGGGGTCTTGGGGGACAGGCTCCGGTGGGCTTCAGAGACTCTAAAAGATGCTACAAGACCTCCAGGCCCTTGGATGATTATGTCTTTTTTTTTTTTCTTTACTTCACTGACTCTTTTTTTAGGTAATAAATACTCGTTGAAATATTTGAAAACCGGGAAAAAATAAAATAAAATAAAGACCCAAGGCTGCCTCCGCCCTTCAGGTGGTGACGGAAGGGCCGGGTGGGGGTCTGGATCGTGTCGGCCAAAATGTGGGTAAAAAGCCATCCCTGCGCCCGCTGGGACCAGCCCAGGGACTCACGGTGTGTCCAGCGAATCAACGTCCAGCTGGTGACCAGCACTGGCTGCTCCAACGCCAAGCCTCCTCCCCTAAGAGACACTGAGGGGGAGGCCGTCTGGGCCACGGCGTGACCCCCCCCTCATGCTCAGCCACCCCTCAGTCTCTTCCGGGCTGGGGCGGGGGCGGCGGAGCACCCTGCACGTAGGTGCACCGCCTCCAAACCCACGGAACCCCTTACGAAGAGATCCCGAGGGGTAGGACGGGGCCCCCAACAGCCGCCGCAGCCGCCGCAGCGCCAGCAACTGTGTAACAGCTCCGGCTTGCAGACGCTGAGAGGGAGTGCACCCTCTCTCCCGCAAGGCCCTGGGCTACGCGGTGACGCGTCACACCTAGGGCACCAGCCGGGTACCTTCCTAGGAACTAAGCCCACACACCCGTCCCATTTCCTCGGTTTTACCCGGATCCACCCAGGCCACACGCAGTCATCACGGCCCCCCAGTCCCTCTGGTCTGTGACAGTTTCTGGGAGGAAGAGCGGCCAGTTATTGTGCAGAATGCCCCTCCACCCGGGTTTGTCTGGGAAGCTCCTCGAGGTTAGACCGGGGTCCTGGATTCTGGGAGGAGGGCCACAGAGGCGAAGTGCCCCGGTGGGCTTTTAAACTGCATTTTTACCGGTTTTATTTCCTGATTACTAAAGGACTAAGTACTGGAGAGGGGCTGGGGGTGGCTGTTTGATGGAGACAGAGGTTTCGTTTGGCAGGATGGAAACGTTCCGGAGGCTATGGTGGTGAGCGTGGCACAACGGTGAGACTGTGACCCGGACGCTGAATATGGTGAGAGAGGTACTGCAGCCGGACTGTCTCCAAGTTCACGTGCCGAAGCCCCAGGCGCCCTGTGGTGAAGTGTTTAGTGGTGGGGCCGTGGGAGGTGACTGGGTTTAGACGGGCCCCCGACGGGATCCGTGCCTTTGTAAGTCAAGACCCAGAGAGCCTGCTCCCCCTGCACCCCCCCGCCACGCACGTGAGAACAGGCACGAAGGCGGCCACCTGGGCACCGGGAAGAAGGACCTCACCAGGAACCCACCCTGCTGGCACCCTGATCTTGGACGCCCAGCCTCGAAACTGTGAGAGAGTAAATGTCTGTTGTTTAAGCCACAGGCTTTTGTTACAGCAGCCTGAGCTGACACAGATGGCAAATTCTGTTAAGCACGTTTTATCACAATTAAAAAAATTTTTTGTAATAGGTCAAAACCTAAAAAAAAAAAAAAAAATTTAAAAGAGCAAAGCTGGCTGTAGAAATGCATCAGATGGAATGACAGGCCCACGTCCAAGGCAGGCCTCGGGGGGCACACGTACCACCAGGGCTGTCACACTGGGAGGCCCCTGACAAAGGTGCGCCCTGCTCGGCCTGAGGGCCGGAGAGGGAGGGAGGATGACGTCCAGGGTGGGGGAGGCTCCCACTGGACGGCTCTGAGGTCGAGGTTCAGCCTCAAGGATGAAGCCGGGAGAAGAGGACCCCCGGACACAGGGCTCCTCCCCCCACACCCCAGGACCTGGGTGTCCCGCCCTGTCCCCAGTCTACTGGGGTCACAGAACCCTGGGGGCGGCGGGGGCCCCGCGAGAGCTTCAGGCAGGCACGCACTGGGCCACAATGAGCCCTGGAAGAAGGGAGGTCGAGGCCCCAGCGCCTGGGATGCTGGGTGGGGGGGGAGGGGCGGGATTCAGGGCTGGATGCCGGGTCACGGCGAGGGCGAGGCTCACCTTCCGCACATAGGACACAGCGTCCTCCTCCGTGTACACCTCGGCGCTCACACCCCCGCGCCGGTGGCGGGCTTGCACCACAGGGTTGGGCGGCGACGGGGACACGTCCTCATCGTGTGAGTCCGACTGGGAGGCTGCCTTCTGCTGGGCCAGGATCTGTCTATTTTCTTCCTGCGGGGGGAGAGGCGTACAACACAGAGCAGTGAGAGGAGAGGCCATCTCGGCAGAGCCCAGGAGTCGGTCCCGGGAGCTCCCGGGACCCGGTGCATCCCAGCGGGGCACCTGCCCCCAGGCCCCCCACCCTCCTCCCTCCAGCGCCCTCCGGGGCTGCCCCGTGCTGACCCCACCCCTTCCCCCGGACATCAAGGCCATCTCCAAGCCCACCTCCTCCCAGCCCACAGCTCTGCCCGCCCCAGAGCCCCGGCTCCAGGAGGCCTTCTGCTCTTTCACACTGTGAGCAACGTGTTCAGATACCCGATTCCAGGGCTCACCCCACAGGGTCCAAGGCCCCAGCAAGCCTCTGAGGCCCCCCAGCCCCACCGGGTTCACCCCCGAGGGCAGGAGGTGCCCCTGCTCTGCTCACGGATGTGCAGGAAACAGGACGTAGACGCATAACAGGGACACAAAATCTCATTTTCTTCCCTCTCTTTTCACTACTGCTTTTTAAAAACTGTTTACACACAGAGGACGCAAAATCCAAGAAATGCAAAAGGACACGGAGTGACAGGAGGTCTCCCGCAACCGACCCTCAAGTCCTAAGTCCCCAGAGCAACCTGGTGACCAGCTGGTCCTTGGATGGAGACCGGGCTTCCCCGCACACCACCCGAGATGGCCACAGGAGGACAAGCAGAGCGGTACCAGCTGGTTCCTTTCTACAAGCTCTCGCACCTACACACGACCCTACAGAACAGCCAAAAGCAGGACAGAAGCTCCAACTCGTGCTAACACACACACGGTCTTCATCCAAAACCCAGTGCTTCCAAGGCTGCGGAGCAGCCCCGGGTGCCTCGTGGAGAGGAGGGAGGGGTCACCCTGAAGGTCAGCTCCGGACACACCAGCGACCACTGACGGCTCCAGAACTGCCTTCCAAGTACACACGCCGCCACTCTCGTTACCACGACAACAGCATCTCATCCCCTGAGAGACCAGCACAAACATCTCCCTGGTGCCAGGAGTCAGCGGGTCATTTCCCAACCTCCACGAATTACCGGGTGAGGTGTGACCCACGACATGCTGAAAATGTGTTATTTACGTTGTACGTTCATTCTACTCAACGTTAAGACTGTGGGTAAGACTGTCCCCCTTTTATGAAAATCACTACAAACGTCCGACTGTTCCTATAAACCACGAGTTTTAACTAACAATAGAAATGTCAGTTGCATCACAAGTGAGAGACTCTGGGCCTTCGCTCTCAGAAATTGTTAAAAATATGAACAATAAGCGACTCCCCTGGCCAATCAGTGGTTAGGACTTCTTGCTCTCACTGCCGAGGGCCTGGGTTCGATCCCTGGTCAGGAAACTAAGATCCCACAAGCTAAGTGGCCAAAAAATAAAAAGAACAATGATATAAACAAAAATGAGTCAGTGGGACTTCCCTGGTGACACAATGGTTAAGAATCCTCCTGCCAACGCAGGGCACACAGGACCAATCCCTGGTCTGGGAAGATCCCACATGCCACAGAGCAACTAAGCCTGTGCACAATTACTGAGCCCACATGCCACAACTACTGAAGCCCTCGCGCCTAGAGCCTGTGTTCCACAACAAGGAAAACCACCGCAGTGAGAAGCCCGTGCACCGCAACAAAGAGTAGCCCCTGCTCGCCGCAACTAGAGAAAGCCTGCATGCAGCAACAAAGACCCAACGCAGTCAAAAATAAAAAATTTTAAAAATTAAAAAAAAAGAGTCAGTGGGATCTGGAAGCGGGATTTGGGAGACGTGAGTGGGAAAGGCCACCGCTCTGCAGTGTAAACTGTTCGCAGTGACACCAGCGCCCGAGAGAAGCCCCAGCAGAGGCCCTGGGGCCACCACAGGACGTCCGGAGAGCTGGGCCGTGCGGGAGTGACCGGGCTCCGCGGGGTGGCGATACGGGGCAACGACGTGGGAAGAGTGATGGGGGACGAGGTCAGCAGGAAACGACCCCAGCTTTCCTGTAGAACTGAGGGAGCTGCGAGGCACCTGTCTGAGCAAACGAGGGGACTTTTCTTCAATCTGAGGTAAAATTTATGCCACGTAACATCAACAATCAGCCACTTCAAAACATGCGATGCTGTGGCACGTAGCACACTCACAACGTTATGCAGACACCACTAACACCTGGATCCAAACATTCCCTCACCCCGAAACATGCGGGTGCCCCCCGGGCAGTGCCCCCGTGCCCGCCACCCAGGCCAGGCGCCCACCCACCTGCCTCCTGCCTCCCTGGACCCGCCCACCCTGGACACCTCGCCGGAGCGGATCTCCCGGTACGCGCCCCGGCTGGGCGCCCCCCACCCAGCACACTGTCCTCGAGCAGCAGCCGCGCTGCAGCAGGTCCAGCACGTCCCTCCGTCCTGTGCCCGAGTCGTGCCCCGCTGTGTCCTCTCGGTGATCCACGCGTGGGCGGGTGGCCACGGGCTGGTTCCACCCTTCAGTTGCTGTGAGCAGCGCTGCTGTGGACGTGAGTGTGTCTCAGGGCTGTGTTCAGTTCTTGGGGACGCCCCTGGGGTGGGACTGCTGGGTCCCACGGGGGCTCCTGCTCAGCTCGGTGAAGACCCTCCAAACTGTCTCCACCGGCCCCCCCATTCCATGCTCCCAGCAGCCGTGCAACCCCCCCCGACACCCTTGCCACCTTCTGTGTTCTGGTTTGGTTTTGATCTGGTCAACGTGAGTTGAGTTCTGGACACACTGCCTTGGAGATAACACAGCGACCTGGCCTTAGGAACGGCCCACAGACCCTACAGACAGAGGCTGACCCGGGGTCCCCGGTCACGGTGAGGACCCCAGGCTCCCCGTGCAGCCACCAGAAGCCACTTTTCTTCAAGGAAGCCACGGTCCAGGCCGCGTTTTCTTGGACAGGGAGAGCCCTGTCCTGGCACAGAGATGATTTTCCGTCTTTGGCAGCAAAGTGTCAGGATACAGGTGGTTCAAAACACGAAGCCACTTCAGGGGGTTTTGAGAGGACACGGGAGTGGGGAGCAGGAGCCAGGGCCCCCCAGGGCGCGGTGGGGTGATCAGGCTCTGGCCCCACCATGCAGGACCGTTATCTCTGCATGGCATCCCCACCCCGCCCCCGGGAGATTCCAGGAAAACCTCTAATTCTCGGAGCCCCCCCACCCCTTTCCTGTCTCCTGTTTTCATGCTGCTGAGTTGTCTGGGCTGCGGATGGTGGAGGGCACGGGGTCAGGACAGGCGATCAGGCCAAAGGAATCTTCATAACAAGAGTGTGGGAACGGCGCTTCCAGAAAGCTGCACGGCCAGAATCTGCCCCGAAATGCGTAAGGCATCTCCAGGGACCGACCCTGTCCTGCCCCCGGGGCCCAGGGCTCCCGGGGCCACTCATGACGGGCACCAGTCTTCTGACTGCATTTCTCCTGCTCGGGTGGGACGCAGGCTTCCAGCCTGAGAGGAGACACCATGGGGGGTGGGGGGAGTCTCGGAGACTTTCCAGAACAGAGCTGACCCCCCCCCCCCCCGAGAGCAGCCCACACGCCTGGGACCCTGAGACACCGGAGTCCCTCCCCGCTGCTCCCCACACCCTCTCTCGCCGGGTGAGGACACTGCCCGCCCCGTCCCTCATAAGGGATTCCCAGGGTAAGGGACGTGTCCAGGGCACCCAGTCAGTCAGAGGCAGGGCGAGAAGAGAAACACAGAGCTTCCATCATTTATTGAGCACCTTCTGTATACCAAGCCTCACGCAGAAAATGCAACAGGGAAAAAAGCATAATTCTGTTGTGAAGGAGGTTACTGTCAGAGCTCTAACAGGACAGAGATGGTGAGAGCTCACAGCAAGACAGCAGGTGAGCACCACTAAAGGACCAGGTACAAGGGCTGCACCAGCAATGGCAGGCACCTGACCATCCTCCGCAAGGAGGAGTCAAGGAGGGCTTCCTGGAGGAGGTGACTTCTGAGTCCACCCAGGTGAGAAGAACAGAACCGGGGACGTGGGCAGTTCTGATTTCGCCCCTCGCCACCCTCCTCCCCAACTCCACTTCCTCCCCACCTGTGGCAAATGACAGCCTGTGTGTCTCTTCATGACGTGGCAGCACTCCCGGATGTTTGCTTCACCCAGCTCTTCAGGGTCAGACTCTGATTTCACTGTCTGCTGCTATTTCTTCGATTTCTGCTTCATTAACTTCTGCTTTTATCCTTATTATTTTTCCTTGTCTCTGTCTTGCTTTCTTCCTCTTCTCCTAGCTTTTCACGTGGGACCTGGCAGTGGGCTGAAAAGGGACCCTCAAAACTTCGTGTCATCCAGAACCTCAGAGCGCAGCTTCATTTGGAAATAACTCTTCGCAGATACAATCAAGTTAAGATGTGGTCATCCTGGATGAGAGCGGCCCTAATCCGATGACAGATGTCCTTGTAAGAAGAGGAGGTTTGGACACAGACACACAGGGATGAACACACAGGCAGTCTGGTGATGCCTCTGCCAGCCAAGAGCAATGCCCAGAAGCTGGGGAGGCCTGGGGCGGACCCCCGTCAGAGCCCCAGAAGTTGGGCAGGCCTGGGGCAGATCCCCGTTAGAGCCCCCAGAAGCTGGGGAGGCCTGGGGTTGACCCCCCATCAGAGCCCCCAGAAGCAACCACCCCTGAGGAAGCCTTGATTTTGGGCATCTGGCTTCCAGAACTGTGAGGCAATAAATATTTGTTTTAAGCTGCCCAATTTTTTGACAATATGCTATAGTACCCTAGGAAACGAAGACACACAGCTCATTAATTTATCATTCTACTTTCTAAAGAAGCTATAAATTTCCCTCTAAGTACCAATTTCCTGCACGTTTTGATATGCGATGCTTTTATTCTCACTCAACCTAAATACTTTATAATTTTTTATCATGACAATCTTTAACTGCTAAACCATGCAAAAGCTCATTATTGATTTCCAAATGTACGGAGAGGCTTCTGGCTCTTTCTCTTTTCCTCTGGCTATCTTTTTATTAATGATTTGTAACTTTGACTATAGTCAAAGAATTCAGTTTCTGAGTACGAAAAAGTCTTAAACTCATCCCAAGATGCCCTAAAATAACATGTTGCACTGGGTACTTCATTCTCAACTTCTAAAGTTCTGATTTCCACACACCTTTCCAGGATCTCCACTGGAGCCCGAGCGTGCTCTCGAGGGACAGAGATGACACGAGGCAGATACTGTGTCCTCCCCAGTCACGGCCCCGCCGTCACACAAGCCCGGATGGGAAACACTGTGCTTCCCAGGGAGCTCACCACCACGTCCTCAGCACCCGGAACAGTGCCTGGCACATAGCAGCTGTTAGATAAACGTTGGGGGAATGAATGAACGAACGAACGGAGCCTCCTGGGAGACCAGGCTTCCCTATCAGTGGGTGCTTCTGAGCGTCCTCAGTCCATCTCCTAAGATACATTGCAGGGGCTTCCCTGGTGGCGCAGCGGTTAAGAGTCCGCCTGCCAAGGCAGAGGTCACGGCTTCAGTCCCAGCTCCAGGAAGATCCCACATGCCGCGGAGCAACAAAGCCCGTGTGCCAAAAAAAAAAAATAAAATAAAATAAAATAAAATACATCGTAAGACAACAGTGGGAGGTCTCAAAAAGATATCTGCACCAGAATGGTCCTTGCAGCGCTTAAAAATTTTTTTTAATCCAACCAGCAACAATAAGAGATTGCTTAAATCAAGTTAGAAACATCTGTATAACAAAATATGCTGCACTATTAAATCGTGGTTTTAATAAACGTAGTGATCACGTCACGTTTGGTTTAAAACACCAAAAAGCAGGATTCAGAATCACATGTAGTCAGGGAATGCCCTGGTAGTCCAGTGGTTGGGACTCTGTGCTTTCACTGCTGGGGCCCAGGTTCAATCCCTGGTTGGGGAAATAAGATCCTGCAAGTTGCATGGCATGGCCAAAAAAAAAAATTTTATATACATAGTCAAAAGAATGAAAACACAAGCCATAGACTGGAAGAAAAATCTGCAAAATACGTATGTCTGAAAAAGGACTTGTATGCAAAATGTACAAAAAGCTCTTAAAACTCAACAATAAGAAAACAACCCGACTGGAAAACAGACAAAAGACCTCACCAAGGAAGATCCGCAAATGACAAATAAGCACAGGAGAGACACTCCACCTCACACGTCACCAGGGAAACACGAACTAAAACAACACGAGGGGCTTCCCTGGGGCCGCCGTGGTTGAGGATCCGCCGGCCAGTGCAGGGGACGCGGGTCTGATCCCTGGTCCGGGAAGAGGCCTCGGAGCAGCTAAGCCCGTGCACCACAGCTATTGAGCCCGTGCGCCACAACTATTGAAGCCTGCTTGCCTAGAGCCCGTGCTCCACAACAAGAGAAGCCACTGCAATAAGAAGCCCGCGCGCCGCAATGAAGAGTAGCCCCTGCTCGCCACAACTAGAGAAAGCCCTCTCGCAGCAACGGAGATCCAACGCAGCCAATAAATAAATAAATTTATTAACAAACAAACAAACAAAACCCCTCACGCGGATGTTTATAGCAGGCTTATTCACAGGTGCTAAAACCTGGAAACGACCAAGATGTCGTTGAGCAGGTGATGGATAAGCGAACTGTGGTCCGTCCAGAGAGCGGAGTATCACTCAGCCCCAGAAAGAAATGAGCTGTTAGGTCACGAGAAGGCTTGGAGGGAGCGTCAGTGCGTATCACTAAGTGAAAGAAATGTCCGAAAAGACTACATGCTGTGACTCCAACTCTATGACCTTCTGGAAAAGGCGAAAGAATGGCGACAGTGAAAGGATCGGGGGTCGCCGGGGGTCGGGAGGGGGTGAACAGGGGGAGCATCAGGGATTTTTAGGGCAGTGGCTACTCTGTGTGACACGGTGATGGTGGAAACGTGTCATACGTTTGCCCAAACCCACAGAACGTACACCACGCGTGAACCCTCAGGTGAGCTGCAGACTTTCGCTCATGTTGACAGTGACGTATCAACGCTGGCTGTCATCCCCCCCCCGGAATGCTGGTGCTCTGAGGCCTGTCTGGGCCGGGGAGGGCCATGGCTACCCACCGTGCCCCCAGCCACCCCTGGACCCCAGCCTCAGCCTCCCCCGAACCTCGCCGCCTCCACCACTCTCCACAAGACCTTGGGACCCGCTGTCTGGCGCTAAGAGCGCCCGGGACCCTCCCGCCCCCCACCCAGAACCCCGGGAGCCCCAGCCCAGCCCTCCTGCCCCCCCACCCCCAGCTGGTCTCTAAACCCTCCTTACTCCATCCTCTCGGCCCCAGGTCCCTGCCTGCCCCCCCCACCCCCGCCACTCAGGGACGCGGGCATCTCCACGGACCAAGGAAGACGTCATCCGGGCCAAAGACGGGGCACCCACCTCCTTTTCCTTCTTACTTTCAAGGACTTTGGTCTTTTTAAGCAGTCGCGGGTTCACAGCAAGCATCACAGACAGACACACGACCTCCCACACGGCTCCCGTCCCCACACACGCGCCCCCGTCCCCACACACGCGCCCTCCCGTCCCCACACACGCGCCCCCGTCCCCACACACGCGCCCCCGTCCCCACACACGCGCCCGCGTCCCCACACACGCGCCCCCGTCCCCACACACGCGCCCCCGTCCCCACACACGCGCCCCCGTCCCCACACACGCGCCCTCCCGTCCCCACACACGCGCCCCCGTCCCCACACACGCGCCCCCGTCCCCACACACGCGCCCCCGTCCCCACACACGCCCCCTCCCGTCCCCACACACGCCCCCTCCCGTCCCCACACACGCGCCCCCGTCCCCACACACGCGCCCCCGTCCCCACACACGCGCCCTCCCGTCCCCACACACGCGCCCCCGTCCCCACACACGCGCCCCCTGTCCCCACACACGCGCCCCCGTCCCCACACACGCCCCCTCCCGTCCCCACACACGCCCCCTCCCGTCCCCACACACGCGCCCCCGTCCCCACACACGCGCCCCCGTCCCCACACACGCGCCCTCCCGTCCCCACACACGCGCCCCCGTCCCCACACACGCGCCCTCCCGTCCCCACACACGCGCCCTCCCGTCCCCACACACGCGCCCCCGTCCCCACACACGCGCCCCCGTCCCCACACACGCGCCCTCCCGTCCCCACACACGCGTCCCCGTCCCCACACACGCGCCCCCGTCCCCACACACGCGCCCTCCCGTCCCCACACACGCGCCCCCGTCCCCACACACGCGCCCCCGTCCCCACACACGCGCCCCCGTCCCCACACACGCGCCCTCCCGTCCCCACACACACGCCCTCCCGTCCCCACACACGCGCCCCCGTCCCCACACACGCCCCCCGTCCCCACACACGCGCCCCCGCGCCCGGCCCCCCCTCCACAGCGCCGCCTGCCCCCCCCCCCCCCCGGGGCAGAGGGAGGGAGACGGCGGCCTCGCGTCAGGCCCCGCCCAGCTCCACCGCAGCACAGCCAGGCCGCGGCCTGGACGGCCAGTCCCCGCGCCCGCCGCCCCCACACCCCCCGCCGCCTCCGCGCGGCCCGGCCCGCGCTCCGGCGGCTCTCTGCGGCTCCGGCCTCCCACGGCTTTGGGACGGCCGAGCTGCCCCCGGGCCCCGTGAGACGGCCCAGCCCCGCACCCTGGGGACGCGCCTTCGTCCAGGGCCTGCCTCCCCCGTGCCGGCCCCACGCCACCCTCGCCACCCTGAGGACGCGGCCCCCGGACGGGACGTGGACGCGCCCCCTCCACCTCGGCTTCCCCGGTGGCCACCCCCCCCCCCCCCCCCCCCCCCCGGCACGGGAAGGCCTGGACGATCGGCGTGCCAGGGGCATGCACGGCCCCTCCTAGACCCTCGGGAGTTCGATGCCGGCGCAGCCTGTGGACGCCTCTGTCTGCCGCCAGAATGCCTCATGCAGTGCTGGTCACCAGGAAACACAGGCTGACCCTCCGCACAGGATCACCAGATGCACCTGATGCCCAGCGTGGACCACAGCCCTCAGGAAGGGCCACCTGGGTCCTGACAGAACTCACGTCCAGAAGAGCTGCCGGCCGGGTTCTCCCCGAGCAGTGCCCCCCCCCCCCCCCCCCCCCCCCCCCCCCCCCCCGCCAAGGGAAACACAGCATAACCTGCTCATCTCATGAAAGACACAGAGGGCGCCTGGGCCACCGGATATCTGACCAACGGACCAGGGGAAGCCACCACCGCTAGACGGGGCACCCTGCCAGCGCAGGGCAGCATCGGCGAGAACTCGGCAGAGGGCGGGGGCCCGGCTTAGCGAGACCACAAGCTCACCTGGTCCTTCGGGAGCAGATGGCAACCATATTCAAGAGCCACAAACACACGCAGACACGTGGCCCCCAGAGCCCTTCCTGAGACGTCTGCGTATAAACCCCTTTTGTCTTTTAAATCATTTCTTTGGCATAAAGGTGTTTTCTGGAGGGGAAAAAATCTGAAAGCCATAAAACAGAAAATGACAGAAAGCGTAAATGACACATCCACATCAGAGAAAACTTTACAGCCACAAGATGCCACCAAATGGCTACCAATACGGACACAGGACAACATGAGCACACTTGATGCCACTGAAGTTCCCGCTGGAAATGGCCAAGATGGGAAATCCCACGTCACGTATGTTTTACCACAATAAAAGAGACCCTCAAACGTGAAGTGCCTCAAGCTGTCCTTTCTTTACTAAGAAGAAAAAAATCATGCGAAAAAAAGCACATGTATACAATTAACCACACCCGTATGTAAGCGTGTCCTGCGAAGCAAGGGAAGTTCTCCGGAAAACATAGGATTGGTACATAGGTGCGGGGTCACGGGGGCATTTCTGTAAAGTAATCCCTCCTGCACCATTTAAGACCCACTATATCAAGGGGACCATGGTCCGCTCGCCCGGAAGACTGCACCCCGGGGAGACCCCGAGGCTGTGTTCTGCCAGCAAGTGTGGACTGTTTGCCCCTCTCCAGCCGCCACCTCCTCACCGGCTCACTCACCGAGGCCCGGGCACCGGGTGCCGCACCCCAGCCAGGGCAGCGCCCCGAGAGCTGGGCCATCCCCACAGGCCTGTGCAGACAGCTGCAGCCTCTGAACTTATCGGGGTCTCGCACACGCGCTTCCTGCTCGCGACACAAGAGGAGAAAACTGTTCCTCCCAGGCTTCCGGCCTGGCCGGCCTCTTTCAGAGAGAGGGGCCCAGGACTCAGCTCGCCCAGGCCCCAAAGCAAGAGCCTTTCCTGCCCCCAGCCACGGCGGCTCCCTGGGTGCCCTGGCCAGCAGATGCAGCAGAAGATGAGACGCGCGTGGGGTTTCGGGACACCTTAAGGCACTTCACGTTTGAGGGTCTCAGGTCCACTTGGGCATCCACTGCAAACACTGGGGGTGCTCTTCCCAGCAAAACGCACTCGTCTGTAAAATCCAGCAGATCAGCCTCAAAGCCTGGAACCTAGGTCTTCCAGCTCACCCTACCTCTTCCAGACCTCAGTCCTCACCTGTCAAAGGCAGGTAACAAACTGCCTCTCCAGGCAAGAATGATCAATGAATCCTCCTAAACCCCTATCCTCACCCCAGCCTCTCTCCCAAGCTCCAAACTCATAGCCTCTTTGACGACTCAAACACATCCGAAGCCTTACTCCTAATTTTTCCTGTCCAACACGGTCTCTTCCCACTGTCCCCTTCTTGGCAACTGGTAACCCCTTCACTCAGGATGCAGACCAAACCCCAGGAGTCCCAGTCCATGTCTCTTTTCTCACCCCACCCCCAATCCACCAGCAAGACTGGGAAGGCCCCCCAAAGCAAACGGCCCATCTGACCCTCTCACCCCACCCCCAGGGGAGAGTAGCACCGCCAGCACCGCCACCTCCGCCAGCTGTAACAACCAAAAGCATCTCAGCCACTGCAAATGTGCCCTGGGGGCAAAAGGTCCCCCACTGAGACCCTCTGCTCTAGTCTCACTCTGCGGCCTCAGCTCAGGTCTGGCCTGGACCCTGCCCCTGGCCTCCTAATGGGCTCCCTGCCTCGGTCCAGCGAAGAGGTCACAGCCTGTGAGACGTGTCACCTGGCTGGGGTCATCTGTGAACAAGTTGAGTTATGAGAATGTACTGTCACCCGCCTGACCCTCCCTCTGCAAACGTGCAGGAAACAAGCACCCCTCCACCTCTGTCCTCAGGCGGAGGACTTGACTCCCCTCCTACACGGAGACCTTGGAAGTAACCAAAGATTAAGGCCACGTGACCATATTCACCCATCAACTGAAAAACAGGTTTTTAAATTAAAACAGCCAGAGCTGGCTAGGGCGGGTGGCTACAACCCCACTGTCTGCCAATGGGGCTTGAGTTAATGCAACATCTGGAGAGCTCCTTGACGAGACCAACGAGATTTCTGAGACCCAGTAATTCCACCCAGAATCTCAGTAATTCCACCTCTGAAAAGCTGTACTAAACAATACTACATACAGAAAAAAAAAAAAACCTATGTACAGATACTTTTAATATTAAAAAACTGGAAACAACTCAACTGTCCAATCATGAGGGAAACATTGAGAAAAGTTACTGGATCTTCTCAGTACCTTACACAATCATTCACAGCAAGGACTATGGAGAACGGCTAATAAACGAACAACACAAAATACAAAATTGCGTCTGTAACGTGGTTCCAGCTAGGCTTCAAAACCACAATGCGGTGCGAACAGGTGGAAAGGACTCCAGGTGATTTCTACTTCTTCCTTCCACTTCTGAACTTTTCAAATTTCCTTTAAGAGCCATGTATGACTTTAACCTGTATTTTAACGGATTGTTTCAAAGGTAAGAAATAAATCCATTCCTTTGGGTTAAGGCTCTGTGTCCACAGGAACCCGCGTCAGAAGTAAACCACCACTGGGCTCAGGGACGTGGAGGTGCTTAAAACAGACCTGGGCCCCAGTTGGGGTCCCATTCAGTCCCCAGTCCTCATGGAGACGGGGGGGGGGGGGTAGGTCGTGATACAAGGACCACAGGGAGGAACCTGAGGCAGCCCCACAGAGAGTGCTGGGTGGCCAGTGAGGGGTAGGGAAAGCTGGACAGGTCCACGAGAGGTGCCGGCCCCAGCCTGCTGCTTCCCAGCCCGAGCCGGCACGAGGAACCACGAAGGGGGTGAGAGGTGTCACTGGTGCAGGAGTGACCTGGGGGTCTCTCTCCTCAGGAGAGGGGGGCCGGGTCAGGCACATACTCTCCCCCCACAGCACACATCTGAGGGGCAGGCCGGCCTCCATCGCGTCCCAGAGACACAGATCAACGTGGAATCTGACCTCCAACGGCCCCGCCACACTCTCTATCAGGGCTGCTTTCCTTCACCCCCAGTGCCCATGGCGTCGCCAGTGGGTTGCCTGAGTTAAGAACTGCCAGGGACCCCACAAGCTACAGCCACAGCCAGCTGTTCCCACATGTCTGCCCAGCCATCCAGGAGGCCTCCTGAGACCCTGAGCCACCGGAGGAAAAGGGGATGCTGTGGCGGGGTCGATGCCACCACGGCCTCCCTGCCCAGGCCACTGCAAAGAGCCGCAGGAGGCTGGCCCCAACCCGCCCTGGGCACCTGGTGGTGGAGGGGAGGCCCGACAGGGCACCGCCCCCCACACCTGCGCGGGGGACCAAGTGCCCGAGCCACTGACCTTCTCCAGCTTCTCGAAGTGCTCCCGCAGGAACCTCATGGGGCGCTCGGGCTTGGCGATGCACAGCTGCACGATGCAGTCCTTGAGCACCTGCTGGACGCTGTGCTTCTGCACGTAGAGCTCGCAGCCCCTCAGGCCATCGTCCTCCTCCAGCTGCTGCGCTGATGGCGAGGCCATGCTGACCCGCTGCCCGCTTCCTGCCGAGGAAAACTCGAGTCCTGCGGGCCCGCGGGGAGGGCGCCCGCGGCCGTGGGCACGCGTCTCACACGCACCCTGAGGTGTACCCGGTGGCCCACGTGAGCGGGGCACACGCCAGGCTCCCGCCTAAGGCCTCTCACCCTGGGGGGCAAGGCGCACCTCCAAGCGGATGCTGCCGGCGGGGATGGCGGCCGGGAAGCCTGACGGCGGAGGAAGGAGGGCGCGGGCCCTGCAGCCCAGCGGGAACGGGGTCTCCCGGGCGCCCACCTCTGCCCCTGCGGGGGACAGGGTGCGGCTGGAGGGCCCCCCGCGAGCTCCCGGGAAGGTGGCAGGGGGCGGGGGAGGGGAGCTATCACAGGCCCCGCAGGAGGAGAGAGGGAAACCGGGAAACACGCGGAGCCCCGGCACGGGCCCCCGCAAAGATGGGCCGGGCGAGCAACGGCAGGGCCGCGCGCTGGGCCAGGCCAGCAGGACGCCCGGAACCCGGCCCACCCGCGCGGCGCACGCAGCCCCGGGACCCCGGCCGGCGGGGACCCCGGCGCAGACCCCTCCCCGCCCCGCGGTACCTGGATGCGCGGCACGGAGGCCGGAGGCGGCGGCGCGGGGACGCGGGCGCGGCGGGCGAGCGGGGCGAGCGGGGCGAGCGGGGCCCGCACTGCAGCGGCGCCGCCTCCGCCCGCCGCCCTCCGCCCCCGCGCCGCCGCCCGCCCGCCCGCCGGCCTCCCCCCTCGCCCTACCTGCCCGCCCCTCGGCGCCCGTCTCCCCTCCCCCCAGACCTCCCCGCACCGGCAGCCGGCCTCCCGCTGGCCCCCTCCCCCTTTCCCCCCTCCTCCCTCCCCCCCCCCCCGCCCCCGCGGCATGCAGACGGACAGGCCTCACGCCGGACAGACCCACAGATCCACTGCCACCGGCCCCCAGGGTCCCCCCTCACATCTCCACCCCCTTCACTGGAGACCCTGCGATTGTCCAGATGGCCCACCCTGGCTGGGGGCAGCCCCCTGGGGCCTTAGGGGTGATGGCCGGGACCCTCTCCACCCCTTCACAGCTGCAGTGTCACACCTACCTGTCACAGGGCCTGCCCTGGTGGCCAGGCAGGTCCAGGCTACCCCTTTCCTTGGTTAAGGGCACCCGCTTCACCCAGATGCTCTGGGGGAAATCACAGGGTCACCCACCCACAGGTCCCACCACCCACAGCCCCTAATCCACCAGCCCAGGCCTGCAAGAACGGGAATGGCCCTTATCTTCCTGTTGCCTGAAGTCGCGCTTTTCCCCCATTCTGCCAGAGCCGTGGTGGAAGCGTCACCTGAGGCAGCTGGGGGTCTCCATCCTTTACCTGGAGTGCTCTAAACGCCAGGAGGTGGGGTAGGGATCCGAGGCCTTGAAGGGGAAGACCTCTGCCCCCCACCGGTGCACGCTGCCCTGTCCACACAGCTACACCACAGGGCGGCCGGCTGCCCCACGCGCCCCAGCAGGGCTGAGGCTGGCACAAAGCTAAAGAACAGGCCGCGCGCAGGTGGTCAGACTGGGAGCCCCCTCCTGCCTCCCCATCCCCTGCCCTCAACGTGCGTCCTGGCCCACCCCCATCTCAGGTGCAGTCACACCTGTCCCTGTCGCACCTATCACAAGAGTCATTTTCGGGAACTGAAGTCCAGTCTCCACCGAATCAAAGCTTCAGCCCACCACCAGTTTACACCTCCGGCTGCTTCTCAGCTCTGCGCCTGGGGTGCCCAGGCCACCTCTCCGCCTCACTGCCCCTCCCCGTCCCCTCCGGTTGCCGCCAGCTCCTCCAGGGTGGCCTTGTGGAGAGGATGACAAAAAATTGGGGCCAGGTTTCACCTGACAGACCTGCTCCAGGGCTGGCTTTTGTTCCCAGACTCTCCTGGGATGCTCCAGGGATCTCTGCAGGAACCTTCCCCCTGCACGGTTCCGTGGGAGGGGGAGACCCTCCCTGAGGATGGCCTTCTAACCCCAAGCCCCCCCGCCGACACGCACACCCTCATCCTGCCCGACGCTCTGCCCTGGCAGAGAGCCCCCGGGACTGTGTCTTGCAAGACAAGGGCCTCTCTGGGTTCAGGGGCTGGCGGCTGGGTGAGCGGAGCCCACCAGCAACTTGGTCCCTCGGCCTCTCTCAGCTGTGACTGGACAAGCCCCGTCCTCACACCACCGTGGTGGCAGCTCCCTCCAGCCTCTCCCCTGCAGACCCTTCCAGGTCACTCAGGTACCTGTTAGTATTTCAGAGGCCCCCACCTTCCGGGGGCTGCAGGTGGGTTCCCCCTGAGAACTCCCCCCCCCACCTTCCTCCGGCAATAGTGCAGGGCCAGGCCCCCCACCTGTGGCCCAGCCCAAGGACAACCCCCGCCCACCTTTCTCCCGTGGGTCCGGCCCCCTGCGTCGCTTGAGTGGAAGGGAAACGCTTCTAGCGCATCCGGCTTGCTCACGGCCTCAGGGAGGGAGCCAGGGACCCGCGAGCAAGCCTGGCCTCACTGTGGTCGGGCTGTCACCAGCCAGGCTCTGCCGTGACGGCACAGGTGGTCGTCTGCAGCTGGTCCACGTGGCTCCACCCTGAGCTACACGACCCCCCCACCCCCTCCCCCTGTGGCGGGGCGGGGCCGGGGGAAGCTGAGGGGACCGCTGGTGGCCCGTGGCCTTACGTGAGGATGGCGGGAGTGCCCGTCACGGAGCCGGGCCAGGAACCGCATGGATGAGTGTTGCCACGCACAGCTGGGTCGAGGTGACCACCCTACTGGACGGTGACGCGCGCCGGTCTATTGGGCGTCCTGGAAACACGCAGTGCTGACCTTGTCAGCATTCAAAAGCCCCAGCAAGTCGTGATCTGCGTGTTCCCTCCACCCACAGGGAAGGACCCATCCCACACGTGCCCGTCACGTCCCCTGCAGAAGGGCGTCACGTGCCCCAGCGCCGGGGTCCTCATCTCACCCCTGGAACCCAAGTCACTAAGTCTTGCAAAGGTCCAATTTCAAAACCGCATTGTTTTCCAACACCCCTCCGCCCCCCGCCCCAAACTCCTGGCTCTGCCAAGTCCAGCTCACCCGCCAAGATTCAACGGTGACGTTGCTTCTGCAAGGAACTCTCCCTGTGGCTCCTGCACCTGTGGGCCAGGTTGGGGCCTGGGGGTGCCACCCAGGGCTCCCTGCAGCCGCAGCTCCGTCCTAAGTGCGCCGGGGCCGTTGGCTGAACCTCTGTCCCCGCTCCACCAACCGTGCTGAGAGCCCCAGGGAGCACCTGGGCTGTCCCTGCAGACCCTGGCTGAGGGACAGCCCGAAGCCGTGTGTCTTGTTCTTCAGACCCTGCAGGGCGAGGAGACAGACACAGCTACCTGCCTAGTGAGGAAAGGAGTGTTCTCACCACCTGCCCCAGCCGGCGCTGCGGTGGGCTCTACGGGGAGCTCTACCTGGGAGAGCCACGGCATCTTCCCACCCGTGTCGTCGAGGCGGGTGCGGCTCTCAGCCCAGCCCACAGGGAGGAACTGAGGGGAGGCGGCTGGGAGCAGAGGGAGAAGCACCAATGCTGCCAGTTACAGCTCTTCCAGCCACGTCCCTGGGGTCGAGCTAATTCCTCCCCGGAGTAGAGCCTGCAGGGCCTGTGGGGACACAGGAGAAGAGCCAGGGCGGGAGAGCAGGGAGGACAGAGCGGGGACAGGAGGGAGGGACAGGCCTGGTGCGGCCGTGGGGCTCCTGAGAGGCGGCAGGAGACACAGGAACCAGTCCATGCGTCTGATCGACACACTGCTCCAGGGGATGGTTGGGGGTGTGGCGGGCGGCGCCCAGGCGCATCCAAGGCGCTCCCAGCAGAGAACCCAGCCCTGGTCTCGAGGGCCGCCTTCAGGGGACACAGCTGAGCCCTGCCTGGACTCCTGACCCACAGACGGAATCAGGGAGTGTGAGGTCCTGAGTTCGTGGTGACTCCCCTTCTGCGTCTGCAGAAAACAAAGCCGGGGACACCCCAGAGCCCTGGACCCTCAGCCCCATCATCCTCTTGTCTGTGCCTGACCTCTGCCGTCCTCAGGCCTCCTGCCCTCCACTCCTCCCACACGGCTGCGTCTGCATCAGCGAGCAGCGAGCACCGGGTACTGGCTCCGTGAGCAGGAGCAGCTGCTGTGGATGTCAGGGACCCTGCGCCCCACGAGAACCGGCCGGAGGATATAACGAGTGAACAGACCAGCCAAGCGCACCCGCTTACACCACTGTATCACGCTGGTTAAACGACACACTTCACAACGTCTGTAACCAGAACACTGAACGAGGGGCTCCTGGAACAGACCCGAAGTCGCTTTTCCTGCCTCGGCCAGGTCTCTAAATCTACTCGGAGGAGGAGGTCCCTTCTCTGCTCCCGCCTGAACAGCTGGGCAGTTCCATCCTATTTTGGCTCAAGTGTAGAGAATATCAAAGTTCTACCGTTACGTTAAGGTACAAACCCAGTGTCAACTCAGTCCTTGTACGTGTCCAGAGCTATGAAATGATCAAAACTGCAGCCTCATTTGGAGTTAAAGCTTCCCCTCCTCTGGTGAGACAGAGACCGGAGCAGGCTGGGAAAGGAGAGAGAAGTTTGCTTTTTCCCTTTTCCTCCACCAACCATCCCTGCCCCAAACTTGCTAATCGAGCTTTGCCGTCGCCTGCGTTATAAGTCTCTGGCAACTAGAATTCCTGGTCCAGGCCACGTGCCGACATCAGGTGCCTCGTGGAAGTGGGATCATACAGCACGCGGTCTTGCGCAGCTGGCTTCTCTCACTGTGCGTAACCTGGTCGGGGCTCGTCCACACGGCAGCAGGTGTCAGCAGCTCGTTCCTGTCTAAGGCTGGTAAGTCGTACATAGGCCTCGCGTGCTGCATATCCACCCACCCATCTGGGGTGCGGCTGTGGATGCGGGTGTCAAAGCCGAGGGCCTTTGCTCCCCCTTCTCTCAGCCATACGTCCGGATGTGGAATTGCCAGAGCACTTGCCAGTCCTGTTTAATTTTTCCAGGAACCACCACCCTGTTTCCATGGTGGCTGCACTATTTTACATTCCCGCCAGAGAGGCTCAAGGGTCCTAATTTCTCCACGTCCTCCCAAATGTCTGTCAGTTTCTGCTTGTTTTTTACAAAAACCATCCTAACAGGTGAGGTGGTCGCCAGACCTTCATGCCAGGCACAAGAGGCTGGGGACCTCCTCCACCACACTGACAGCCACAGCGAGTTACAGGCCAGCTCGGGCTGAGCTTAACGGGGAAAAGACTGGCCGTGTGTGCAGGGCTGGGAAGAAACGGGTTACTCTGGAAGCAGCTACAATGAACATGTCTTTTTGCTGTGGGATATTGGCCGACATGCCTTAGAGAACCTCCCCTCTATTCCTAACTTGCTAAGATTTTAAATGACAAATGGGTGTCAAATCTTATCAAATGCTCTACCTGAATCTACTGAGATGATCACACCATTTTTCTCCTTCCTTAAAAATGTGGTAAATTACATTAATTTTTAATGTTAAAAATTTAACTTGCATTCCTGGAATAAACTCAATCTGGTCACAACGTTATCCTTTTTTTTTTTAAGTATATTTATTTATTTATGTATTTATTTATGGCTGCATTGGGTCTTTGTTGCTGCGTGCAGGCTTTCTGTAGTTGTCAAGAGCAGAGGCTACTCTTTGTTGTGGTGTATGGGCTTCTCATTGCTGTGGCTTCTTTGTTGTGGACCACAGGCTCTGGGCGCTTGGTCTTCAGTAGTTGTGGCTCGTGGGCTCTAGAGCACAAGTTCAGTAGTTGTGGCGCACGGGCTTAGTTGCTCCACGGCATGTGGGATCTTCCGGGACCAGAGATCGAACCCATGTCCCCTGCATTGGCAGGTGGATTCTTAACCACTGTGCCACCAGGGAAGTCCCTATCCTTTCAAGAGTGCCTTACTTCCAGATTTAATACGTTAAGATTTTGTTTAGGATTTTTGCATGTGTTCAATGAAAAAGGTTGATCTTTAATATCCTTTCAGTCACTTTTTGGAATCAAGTTTGTGACACTGGCTTCATGAAATGAGTTGGGAGATGTTCTCTCTTCTTATTTTCAGATTGGAGTTATTTCCTTAAGTGTTTCGAAGTGTTCGCTGGTAAAGCTATCTGTGCTTATAGCCTTTATCGTGGGAAGCTTTGAAATTATAAATTCAGCTTCTTTAATAGGTAGTAGACTCCTCTGAGTTTCTATTTCTTCTTGTGGAAGTTTTAGTAAATTATGTTTTCTTAGGGTTTCCTCTATTTCATATACTTCTTGGCATAAAGTGGTTTGTGTTATTAGTTTAGAAGCTTTTTAATGTTTACAACTTTTAGTGATAATCTCTCTTATACTCCTTATGTTGGTATTTGTGCTTTTGAACTTTTTTTTTTTCCTTGTCAGTCCTGATGGGGAGGGGGTGGGAGTGGTGGGGGTGGGGGTGGTGGTATTGATTTTATCAGCCTTTAAAAAGAATAAACGCTTGGTTTTAATAACCCCATTGTATGTTCATTTTACTGTTTCATTAATTTCTGTTCTAACGTTTATCATTCCTTTTCTTTTACTGTGTTCAGATTTGTTCGTATATTTTGCTGTTGGAGAAAAACAAATCAATTTTTTTTTTAACCCTGAACAGGCCTCTAGAGCAATAATAAAGGTATTTGTGGAACTAAAGAAAAACATCTGATACCAATCTGATCCTTGACCTCTGAAGGCAATCTTATCTCTCTCTGATGTAATTATCAGTCTAGTTACTGATGCTTCACAATGTCAAGTGCAGTGTAGAAACCTCCCTTCACCCCTATTGCTTTTCAAATGTAATTACCGTAAATGTTCCACCCACGTGCACTGAGCACATTGGTGTTATAATTTTTGCTTCAACCATCAGATATAAAAAATGCACCACTTCCTTCCGGCCACTGCGACTTCAGACCAGAAACCTGTCATTCACACTGGTGTCCCTCTCTGGGCAACACATTCTCTCTGGCTGCGTTTACATTCTTTTCCTGTCTTTAGTCTTCAGAATTTAACTATGTGCCTTGGTGTGGATTTTTAGAGGGCTTATCCTACGTAGGGTTTCCTTAGCCTTTTCCACGTACGGGTTTATGTCTTTCACCAAATTTGGGAAGTTGTCAACCATTGTTTCTTCAAACACCTTTTCAGCCCACATTCTCCCTCCTCGTGTTCTGGGACTCTGTCTTGCAGATGTGAGGCTCCGTGCACTTTCCTTTCTCAGTCTAATTTCTCTCTGTTGCTTAGACTGAGCAGCTTCTATTGCTCCACCTTTGAGTGTCCTGATTCTTTCGTCATCTCCACTTTATCATCGTGTCCATCCGGTGGTGGAGAGTGATGGTATTTTGGTTATTGTATTTTCCACTTCTATAATTTTCATTTGATTTTTTAATAACTTCTATTTCTTTGCTAAGATTTTCTAATTTTTCACTTGTTTCAAAAGACTTCATGAACATTTTTAAAACCATTTTTATGACTGCTTTAAAATCCTTAACAGATAATTCTAAGACTTATTCATCTTGGTATTCACGTCAGTTCATTTCTTTTCATGTTCAAATGATGGTTTTCCTTGGTTCTCAGTATTACCAGTGATTTTTTTTTATTGTATCCTGGACATTTTGGTTATCATGTTAGAAGAGTCCTGATTTTATTTAAATTTTCTATTTCAGCAGAAAGTCGCCCCATTTAGGTTTCACATGTAGATTCCAGCCTACTTTTAGGGCTGTGGTTCCAATGACAGTTTTGTTCTCCTGGCCCTTACTATGTGGTGCTGGGCTGCTTCGTTCTCCCAGTGCTACCCAGCTGTCCCTCCATCCCTGTGGGTGCTGCCTGCCATGTCAGAAGGCACCTGGCTGGGCTGCTTGGTGGTTCAACGGGGACCTCAAGAGACAGTGGGACGGAGAAGCTTACGACTCACAGGTCCTGGAGGAGGTACAGGCACAGCACCCAGGGAGTCAGGACCTGAGGCACACGCCTATAATAGAACAGTGCTTTGGGGTTGCTGGGCTAAGACTCGATTGGTCAGTTCAAACCAGAAAGAGGGTTTTGGCGCGCTTCACGGGGGCTTTAATCTGAGGGGCACACGGGGAGAGAGGTTATCGCAAGAGTGCTGGGGGGGGGTCACATCAGCAACTTTGGTTTACTGGGGACTCTGTGGGCTGCCATACAGGGCACACACTTGGGGGAGGGCTCCTGTCAGTTCAAGGCCCCGCAGCCACCTGGCCACACAGAACAGATGCTGGGGCAGCGATCGTGTACTCCACGAGAAGCCTGTCAGGTGCGGGCTGCAGCCCCCTCTAGCGCCTATTCCAGGAAGCTGTAAGTGAGAAAGACCCCAGGGGCCCACCCCAGGGCTGCTCCTCCAGCACCGGGGTCCCCGGTCAGCCTGCCTCCTCCTACCCAGCTCCAAGCCTGTCCCCACTGTCTGCTGAACTAGCTGCAAGGTGTTCAGTGGTATTCGAGGAGCAGCAGCCGGGAAAGGGAGACTGCACCACCTTCTGCAGCACGAGGTCCACCACCCCCATTTAAGTGTTTATGCTCTCACCTCCACCACGGCAAGGCCTTCCCAACGGCCTGGCCTCACGTGGCGTCCTGCCAGCCGGTTCTCCAGTAGCCAAAGCAGTCTTCCACAAACACAGACCCGACCGTGACACCCTCCTGCCTCAAACCCTCCCCTGCATTCCTCACTGGATCCTGCGGACCCCCCAGAGGACCCTGCCCCCCTGGGCCCCTGGCCTGCAGCAAAGGGAGCTTTCCTTCATTCCCGGGACAGTGTCAGGCGCCTCCCATGCCTGTTCCTGAGGGCGCTGAAACAAGTACCATGGACCTGGTGGCTCAAACAACAGACACGTATCTGCTCGCTGTCCTGGAAGCCAGCAGCCCAAGGCCATGGTGTCAGAGGCTGGTCTCCCACGAGAGCCGCTGGGGGGGTCTGTTCCGGGCCGCTCCCCTGGGCTGCAGATGGCCATCCGCATCCTCCCCGTGTGCGTCTGTCTCCCGCGTCCCCTTCTGACACCGGCCTACGGATCAGGGCCCACCCTCATGAGTCGCTATGGCCCTGTTGCTAAGCAACGTCACTACTTTGAGATCCGGGGGCGTCAGGACTCCAAGACGTGAACTCCGGGGGGCACCACGGAGCGGCCACTCCCACCCCGATCTCTGCCCGCGCCGTCCTCTCCCTCTGCCACGCTCTCGCCGCCCCCTTCCCACTCTGTGCCACGGCGGCCATCACCCCCTCCAGGAAGCCCTCCCATGCTACGCCGAGCTCCTCGGCCCTCACGCCCCAGGACCACGGCAACTGTGCGCTGACTAGCGTGTCGCCCGCTGGACCAAGGCCCCAGCCGGCGGGACCCGGGAGCGTCACAGAAGCCGCCTGAGGACACGAGAGGGCACGGCCACCGCGCGCCACTGAACACGAGTCCGCAGCAGCCCTGAGGCCGCGCTGCGAACCTTCCCTGGGCCCGCGTCCCCGCCGCCCCGCCCCACGCCCCCTCCCCCACGCCGGGCCGCGTCCCATCCGCGCCCTCAGCCGCCAGTAAAAGCGCGCGCGAAGCCGACCGGAAAACGAGCCGTAATCCGCTCCGCGGCCGTCGTAAAAGCGCCGGTCTCCCCTGGTGACGCGCGACGCGGGGAAGATGGCGGCGCCGGCGGCGGCCGAGGCCGCGGCGCTCCCGGGCCCGGCGGAGGCCGCCGAGACGGCCGAGGCGGCGGAGCTGAGCCGCGCCCTGAGCCGCCTGCTGCCCGGGCTGGAGGCCGACAGCAAGCTGGGCCGGCGGCGCGCGCTGGAGGCGCTGCAGCGCGCGCTGGAGGCGGCGTGGCCCGACGCGGCCGCCGCCGATCCCGCCGCCGCGGCCGCCGCCTTCCAGGGCCCGTGGGCGCGCCTGCTGCTGCCGCGCCTGCTGCGCCTCCTGGCCGACCCGGCCGAGGGCTGCCGCGCGCTGGCCGCGCACCTGCTGGACGTGGGCCTGCGGCGGGCCGCGCGGCCCCGCGACGCGCTCCCGCGCCTGCTGCCCGCGCTGGCCGCGCGCCTGGCCGGCCCCGAGCCCGCGCGCCGCGCGCCGCCCGAGGCCTGCGAGGAGCTGCGCCTGGCGCTCGTGCGGCTGCTCGGCCTGGCCGTGCGCCTGGGCGGCGCCGCGCTCGCGCCCCACCTGGACGACGCGGTGCGCGCGCTGCGGGCCACGCTGCGCGACCCCTTCGCCGCCGTGCGCCGCGAGAGCTGCGAGTGCGCCGCGGGCCTGGCGCGCGCCACGCCAGGTGCCCGCCCCGGGTGCCCTCCCGTCCGGCCCCGGGTCCCCTCCCGCCCCGGGTCCCCGCCCCGGCCCCGAGCGCAGGGCTGCCCGCGGCGGGGCCTCTCCTCCCTCTGGGCAGCCGCGGGCCAGAGCCTGCCTTGGTCTGAGGCCCCACGCGCTGAGAGAATTGCCCGAAGGATCCCTGAGCTGGCGACCTTACACATGGGCCACAGGCAGCGGCAGAACCGCAAACCCAGAGGGTCCGCCCGGCTGTCACGAAGACGCCCGGTCCTGGCTTCCTGAGAGGCCTTTGGGGAGTGGGGTGCCTTGGCTTCCTGCGGTCGCGCCGGGGGTCTGGCTGCGCGCTCAGCCAGATCTGGGGACGCGCGGTGCCCCCTTTCGGCGTACCTCTGGGGCACCTGCCACAGCCACCAGGCAGCTTCAGGCTCTCCCCTCCCAGCTCCTGTGTTCGGATGAGACGGGGTCCAGCTCCAGCCTTTTCCCTTTGGTCCCCCCAAACCTCAGGGTCGGGGAGGTGCTGTTTTGGGTCCCATGCCGGGCCCTGCGCCTCTGCCGCTGCTGGGGGCACAAAGCTGTGCATGGCCAGCCCAGGGGCGCCGGGCCAGGGTTGAGGCCCATGGGCTCCCCTGGTGACGGCAGATCTCCCCGTCCTACAGACCACTTCCACATGCAGTCGGAGTCCCTGATCGGCCCCCTGATGCAGTCCATTTCCCACCAGCACTGGAAGGTGCGGGTGGCCGTCATTGAGGCCACGGGCGTGGTGATCCAGTTTGGCAGCGGGAAGTCGCTGGACGATGTCCTTCCTCACTTTGCTCAGCGGCTCTTTGACGACGTCCCCCAGGTAGCTGGAGTTTCTTCTCCGCGTGCTCACTTTTCTCCAGCAGAAGTGTGCCAGTGTACTATTTGTCACTCGTCTCTTTTTAAAGACACTGCGTGTGACACTAAATGTCTTTCCATTATTCCCAGTCACATGGTGTTCTTGTTTCACATCTTTGAGAAGCTGGGGGAGAGCTAAGTTGTCTTAATATATTTGTTCTTAATTCTAAGGAATGGGGAAACGGGACTGCTTCCTTTTAGGAAGACACTCTAAACCGAGTGTTTCCACGATTTGCAGAAGCAGCTGTAACATGCCCCTCTGTCAGGGTGATTTAACTGAAAAGCTGCAGAGGTTGGTGAACCAGGCCTTGGAGGAGGATGGAGCCAGGGTTGGTGCGTTGGGGTGATTCCTTCTGTTGGCTTTGGGGCCTGGGAGAGACAGGCAAGACAGGCAGGCAGGCAGAGGTCAGAGAACCGGCTCTTTTGTTGGCAGAAGCCAGCTCGGAGGGCGTGTCATGGATCTGAGGCCACGGGGAGCAGTGTGAAGGCCAGGAGGGCAGGCTCTCTCCCTAAGGGAGGATCAGGTGAAGAGCTCCCATCCCTTGGGGCAGGAGAAGTGATTGCCATTGGGGGACCTGCAGGGTGGTCAGCATGTGGCCCTCCCACCCCCACCCCCCACCCCCAGAAGTGCCAGCCTGCTCATGTTCTATCAGTACATTAAATATCATCTCATTCCTTCCCACGGAAATCCTCCTCGTCCAAGGCTTGGGGCTGGTGTAAGTGTGCAGGGCCCCCATTTGGAGCTGGCCTCCACCTCCAGACCCAGGTCTGGCAACCCCGGACTGCTCTTCAGCAGCCCACCCTGCCTCCAGCCACAGGCACACTGGATCTTCTTGGTTTTTTTTTTTAATCGGAGTATAGTTGATTTACAACATTGTGTTAATTGGTATTGTGCAGCTCAGTGATTCACTTATACAACCATATAGATTGTCCTTTAGATTCTTTTCCATCGTGGTTTATCACAGGATTTTGAATATAGTTCCCTGTGCTCTACAGTAGGACCTTATTGTCTATCCATCCTATATACTAGTTTGCATCTGCTAACCCCAAACTCCCAATCCAGCCCTCCCCTCCCCCCCTCCCCCTTGGCAACCACAAGTCTGTTCTCTGTGTCTGTGAGTCTGTTTCTGTTTCATAGATAGGTTCATTTGTGTAGTGTTGTAGATTCCACATATAAGTGATGTTATATGGTACTTGTTTGTCTCAGACTTACTTTACATAATGTGATAATCTCTGGGTCCATCCACGTTGCTGCAAATGGCATTGTTTCATTCTTTTTTGTGGCTGAGTCATATTCTGTTTTGTGTTTGTATGTATATACGTATACATGTGTGTACCACAGCTTCTTTACCCATTCATCTGTCCACAGACTTTAAGGTTGTTTCCATCATGTCTTGGCTATTGGAAATAGTGCTGCAGTGAACATAGGGGTGCATGTATCTTTTCAAACTATGGTTTTCTCTGGATACATGCCCAGGAGTGGGCTTGCTGAATCATATGTTTGTTTTAGTTTTATGAGGACCCTCCATACTGTTCTCAGTAGTGACTGCTTCGATTTACTCTCCCACCAGCAGTGTGGGAGGGGTCCCTTTTCCCCACACCCTCTGCAGCATTGGTGTTTGTAGACTTTTTGATGACAGGCATCATGACCGGTGTGAGGTGATACCTCATTGTAGTTTT
This sequence comes from Hippopotamus amphibius kiboko, assembly GCF_030028045.1. Lineage (NCBI taxonomy): Eukaryota > Metazoa > Chordata > Mammalia > Artiodactyla > Hippopotamidae > Hippopotamus > Hippopotamus amphibius. Next base: position 143,780,378 of record NC_080194.1, on the reverse strand, counting down.
GATTTGCATTTCTCTAATAATTAGTGATGTTGAGCATCTTTTCATGTGCTTGCTGGCCGTGTGTATGTCTTCTTTGAAGAAATGTCTGTTTAGGTCTTCTGCCCATTTTTCTTATTTCTTTTCTCTAATTTTTAAAAAATATTTATTTATTTATTGCTTTGGGTCTTCATTGCTGCACACGGGCTTTCTCTAGTTGCAGCGAGCGGGGGCTACTCTTCATTGCAGCGCGTGGGCTTCTCTTGTGGAGCATGGGCTCTAGGCGTGCGGGCTTCAGTAGTTGCGGCATGTGGGCTCAGTAGTTGTGGCTCGTGGACTGCAGAGCGCAGGCTCAGTAGTTGTGGCACATGGCCTTAGTTGCTCTGCGGCATGTGGGATCTTCCCGGACCAGGGCTTGAACCCATGTCCCCTGCATTGTCAGGCGGATTCTGAACCACTGTGCCACCAGGGAAGTCCCTCTCTGCCTATTTTTCAATTGGGTTGTTTGGTTTTTTGTTATTGAGTTGTATGAGCTCTTTGTATATTTTGGAGATTAGTCCCTTGTTGGCCACATCATTTGCACATATTTTCTCCCAGTCTGTAGGTTGTCTTTTCATTTCGTTTATGGTTTCCTCTGCTGTACAGAAGCTTGTGAGTTTGATTAGGTCCCATTTGTTTATTTTTGCTTTTACTTCTATTGCCTTGGAAACTGACCTATGGTATGATTTACGTCAGAGAATGTTTTGCCTGTGTTCTCTTTCAGGAGTTTTATGGTGTCATAGCTTATGTTTAAGTGTTTAAGCCATTTTGAGGTTATTCTTGTGCGTGGTGAGAGGGAGTGTTCTAACCTCATTGATTTCCATGCAGCTGTCCAACATTGCCAGCACCACTTGCTGAAGAGACTGTCTTTTCCCCGCTGTACATTCTTGCCTGCTTTGTCGAAGATTAATTGTCCATAAGTGTGTGGGTTTATTTCTGGGCTCTCTATTCCATTGATCCATATGTCTGTTTTTGTGCTAACAGGATGCTGTTTTGATTACTGTAGCTTTGTAGTATTGTCTGAAGTCTGGGCGGGTTATGCCTTCTGCTTTCTTCTTTTTCCTCAGGTTTGCCTTGGCAATTCTGGGTCTCTTATGATCACATATAAATTTTAGGATTATCTGTTCTCATTCTGTGAAAAATGTCATGAGTAATTTGATAGGCATAACATTAAATCTATATATTTCTATATTAATGTGTTATAGTTCTTAGGATATGTCTTTCATCTCCTTGGTCAGGTTTATGCCTAAGTATTTTAATTTTTTGGTTGCAATTTTAAAAAGAGATTTCTTTTTTTTTTTACATTTCCTGTCTGATATTTCATTGTTAGTGTAAAGAAATGCCACTGATTTCTGTATGTTAATCTTGTATGTTGCTACTTTGCTGAATTTGTTCATCAGTTCTCGTCGTTTTTGTGTGGAGTCCTTAGGGTTTTTTATATATAGTATCGCATCATTTGCATATAATAACAATTTTACCTCTTCCCTTCCCGCTTGGGCACCTTTTATTTCTTTTTTTGGTCTGATTGCTGTGGCTAGGACTTAACAATATATGTTGCATAGAAGTGGTGAGAATGGGCATCCCTGTCTTGTTCCAGATTGTAGTGGGAATGCTTTCAGCTTTTCACCGTTGAGTGTTAGGTTGGCTGTGGGTTTGTCACAAATAGCCTTTATGTTGAGGTATGTTCCTTCTATACCCACTTTGGTGAGAGTTTTTATCATGAATGGACATTGAATTCTATCAGATGTTTTTTCCGCGTCTATTGAGATGGTCTTGTGTTGTCTTTTGTTGACGTGGTCGATCACGTGGACTGATTTGCACATGTTGAACCATCCTTGTGACCCTGGGATGAATCCAGCTTGGTTGTGGTGTATGATATTTATTATGTGTTCTTGGATTCGGTTTGCTAATATTTCGTTGAGAATCTTTGCATATTTTGATGACTATAGATTCATCAAAGACATTGGCCTATAATTTTCTTTTTTGGTGGTGTCTCTGTCTGGTTTTGGCATCAGGGTGATGGTGGCTTCAGAGAATGTCTTTGGGAGTGTTCCCTCCTCTTCAACCTTCAGAAGAGTTTGAGAAGGATCGCTGTGCATTCTTCGTATGTTTGGTAGAATTCCTCAGTGAAGCCATCCAGTCCTGGATGTTTGTTTGCAGGGAGTTTTGTTGTTTTGTTTCGTTTGTTTCTTTGTTTGTTTGTGCCACACCATGCGGCTTGAGGGATCCTAGTTCCCCAACCAGGAATTGAACCCTGACCCCGGCAGTGAAAGCACTGAGTCCTCACCGCTGAACCGCCAGAGAACACCCTTCAGGGAGCTTTTTTATTACGGATTCTATTTAACTTCTAGTAATTGGTCTGTTCAAATTATCTGTTTCTCCTTGTTTCAGTTCTGGTGGGCTGCGTGTTTCTAGAAGCCTGTCCGACTTCTAGGCATACAGTTGTTCACAGTGTCCTTTTACGGTTTTTGTATTTGTGCGGTGTCGGTGGTTTTTTCTCCTTTTTCATTTCTTATTTTGTTTATTTGGGACCCCTCTCTTTTCTTTGTGGTGAGCCTGGCCGGAGGTTTGATGGTGTTCCTCTGCGTCGTGCGCGTGTTCTCTTCTTTTTGGGTTTTGTGAATCTGTTGCGTGGTTTTGGTTGGTGGTCCCCCTGTTTTCAAATTATATTAACCCGTCACTGTGTCTACCTGCTTTAGAAGCTCAAACACATTCTAAAAGGAAAAAAAGGGTCGCCATTCTCTTGCTCTCCTCCCCTGCGTTATGATTCTGGCGTCCTCGTTTATGTCTTCATGTTTGTCCTTTTGCGGTTTCTTGTGGTGATACTGCTGTCACAAAAGGTTTTTTTATTTTTTTTTTTGTAACCTGTATACTGGCTTAAGTGATTTACTTTCCAATTGTGATTTTTCTCTTTTCTATAGCTTTTTGCTTCTTTTCCATTTAGAGAGAACTTTCCATATTTCTTTTAGGATAGGTTTAGTATTGCTGTATTCTTCTAGTTTTTGCTCGTCTGAGAAATTCCTTCTCTCTCCTTCTATTCTAAGTGTAATCTTGCTGGGTAGAGTATCCTAGGTTGCAGATTTTTCCCTTTCAGGACTTTGAATGTATCTTGCCGCTCCTTCTTCCCCACAGCGTTTATGTACAGAGGTCAGCTGATGGTCTTATGGGGGTTCCCTTATACTTAACTCTTTATTTTGATTTGTTTTATTTTTTAACACAGCCTTATCAAGCAGTAATTTACGTACTGTACAATTCTCTCACGTAAAGTGTTCAGTGTTTCTGATATATTATTAATTTGTAAAATTTTTGGTAAAATATATATAACAAAATTTGCTATTTTAGCCATTTTTAAGTGCAGTTCTGTGGCATTAAGTACATTCACAGCGTTGTGCAACCATCACCACTGTCCATAACTCTTTTTATTATTGCCAACAGAAACCCTGTGACCATTAAGCAATAACTCTCTGTCCCCCCCCCCCCAACCCCCCAATGACCTCTAATCTTTCCGTCTCTGGATTTGACAATTCTAGCTGTTTCATGCAAGTGGAACCAGGATGGGGTGTGTTGTGACTGGCTTCTCACTCACCATCATGTTGGCGAGGTCTGTCCGTCTGTGGCAGGTGTCAGTGCTTTGCTCCTTTTCGGGCTGAATGACATCCACCGTGTGGACGGACTGTATTGTGTCCTCCGTTCACCCGTCCACGAGCCTTGGGTTGTTCCCACCTTCTAGCTGTTGTGACTGGAGACGCTGTGGACGAGGGGGTGCGGGGTCTGTCGGAACTCTGCTCCACTTCTTTTGGGCCAGCGCTCAGGGCTGGGATCGCTGTGCTTGTCCTGCAGTAGCTCGTGTAGCTTGTTGAAGTCACCACCGTGTTCTCCACGGGGCTTCGCGTTCCTGCCAGCGACACACGAGGGACACGGGTCCTCTGCTCCTCTGGTCCTCCTTCCTCTGTGGCCACCCGAGCAGCTGTACGTCCTTGCGGTTTTGACGTGCATTTTCCCGAGGGTCAGTGATGAGCGATGCTGAGCACCTTTCTCTGTGCTGGTCACCCTCATTCTGCACGATGTCACTCTCAGCTTGCACAGTCAGGACAGTTTTGCTGGTGTGTGTGCGGCTCCAGGTGCCTGTTCTATCACACAGGAAGATTAGCAGCTCTGGGTACTTACCCGGAAGTGATGAAAGGCCTGTCCCCTCCCTACTTTCTTGGTGGGGGACCCAGGGGAGTGGCCTTGCTTCTCCCTCGGGAGCCTGGTCACCTCCAGTCTACAGGATGTGTCCGAGGAAGTGGGAAAGGGGGTGTCCTGGTGCAGCAGGGCTGACGCAGCTTCCTCCAAGCCCAGAAAGTGTCCCCCGCACCGTGCACCATCCAGGTGAAAGCGCCAGCTCAGGTGAAGTCACTGCCCATAAACAGACAGGTGCCTCAGCTGCCCGCAGTCACCCCAACCCAGGAGCTCCCTGTGCACAGCACGCATCCCTGGTTATAGATGTTTCACCTGGAAGATGGATCCCATGTGCTTTGCGTAGTTGGGATAAAGCACTGACCCTGCTGCTCGGCTCCGAGGACGTGCCCACGCAGGCGTTCGCAGGGGAGCCTGCCCGTGAACAGTCCCACCTGCCCCACCGCTGGTGCTCCTTGGGCGTTTCGCTCGGGCCCCAGTCACCTGTGCGCACCTGCCCTGGGCCAGAAACCAGTGCGGCGGGAGAGGGAGTAGGTCTGGTTGGCCCCCAGCCCCTCACTGCTGCTCAGGAACGATAGGGGGGCTGAGGGGAGGGGGGCAGACAGGAGGGGAGGGGTACAGGTAAAAGAGTGAACCTTAGGCTCCACGGGAGTCCCAGTGACGTACGGTCAGAAGCCGACAAGGGGAGGCTGTTCCTCGTCCAGCGCGGGCTGCTTTGGGGCCCCCGGGGTGGGATCCTGCCCGACTGCGCTGGAAGAGGCCTCGGAACCCTTGGGTCCAGTCAGAACATGACAGGAGCGGAGGTCTGCTGCTGCTCCCTGGGCACGTGTGTTGTGAAGCTGCGGTGGGTGAGGCGCGTAGAGCACACACGCCACCTTCTCAGACACAGGCAGCCAGTGGCCCGGCCAGGCGGGTCGCACACCGGAGACCAGGAGCACGCCGCAGGGCTGAGGCGGGGCTGCGGGGCGTGCTGTGGCCGGCGGAGGGTCTGGCCCGAGCCCAGAGGACGTGGGCTCGAACCAGCAAGACCCGGGCTCCTGCTGTTCTGTCCCAGGCCCGCGAGGTGGACGGCAGAGCTGCCGGAGCACCTGAGCCAGCCCTGGGGCCCTGCCGGTGACCGCGCGGGTGGACCTGGGGCTGCCGCGGTCCCCGAGCCCAGGAAGCCGCTCACGGTCTCCCACGTGCAGGTGCGCCAGGCCGTGACGCGCGTGGTCGGGGGCTGGCTGCAGAGCCTGCCGGACCGCTACTCCTTCTTCCACAAGCTCATCCCGCTCCTGCTCAGCAGCCTGGACGACGAGATCCCCGAGATCGCGTGAGTGGCCGCGTGGGTGGCGCTGTGTTCGGGGCAGGCAGGCCCTGCCCCAGGCCCCGCCGTGCCTTGCGCATCCCGTCTGCTCTGCCTCGCCAGGCGCTGCCTTTCCTAAGTTGCCACTTACAGACGTGGTTGTTTCCTGGTTCCAGAGTCTCTTGTGGAAGCTGCCGTGTCCCCACGTCCTTCGCGCTGGGTGGTCGTGGGGCTTTGACAGTGTAGCTTTGCGCCTGTGCACTTTGCTTGGGCTCCTGCGTGGGAATCTGTCCGTTAGTGATGGAGGCGTGGCAGACACCTGGCCGCCACCCGCGGGCGCCCCTGACCTGGGTCTGTGCTGTGCGGCAGGCGTGACGCGGCTGGACTCTGGGAGCAGGTCGGCCTTCAGTGGCAGACGGAGAACGAGGAGGACCTCAAGGACAAGCTGGACTTTGCCGGCCCGCCGCCCGCCCACCACCCCTCGCCAGGTGAGCGCAGCTGCCCCGTGGCGGGGGAGGGGGAGGGGCGGGCGCGTCCCGGGGTAGAGCCAGGCCGCAGGCAGGGGCACCCTCGCCGTCTGGGGCGGGCCTCCCTGGGTACTCACGGCTGCTGGGGAAATTTTGGAAGCGGGCAGTGCTCTGTCATCTTACGAAGGGCTTTTGTGAGCTTCACCTGAAGAAGCAGACACACAGGTTGCAAGGAGATGCTGCCCTCAGCGCAGAGGCCCCTGCGCTGGGCCTCCCGTCCTGCCCCTTGTCATGGTTCCCTGCCAGACCGTGAGCGCACGTGCGTGTGCTCGTGTGTCCCCTCACCTCCTGCCTCGGATCTGGGCTGCGTTTCCAAGGAAGCCCCCCGCCCGCCGGGCTGCAGCCCTGCCTCCTCGCCCTGCGGGCCTGCACATGTCCGGTTTCTTGTGTTTTGGAAATGCTTTCTGCCTGGGAATGAAGTCCCTTCCACTGAACGTGATCGGACGCCTTTATCACTGCATTCTGCCTGCAGGTGTTTCTTCACCTGCGATGGTGGGGCACTGCCTGCAGGGACAGAGCCGGTAAACGTGCACCAAGCCAGACGGCAGAACCGTGGCAGGGGCCGAGCCCGGGGCCCACAGGCCCCTCCAGCCCTGGTCGGGCGCAGTTGGGCTTGCCGGCCGCCCGGAGGGGAAGCCAGGCACGGAGGGCAGCGGGAAGGCACACGCTTGCGCCACCCGTGCCCCGGCGCTGCTCACTGTGAGGCCCGCGGGGCGGCTCCTTCCCTGCACCTGGGAGCCCCGTGCCTTTTTGTTTGTTCCTTTTTTGTTGTTTTGGTTTTTTTGGCCGACACATCTACTCACGCAGCTTCCCCTCCCATGCCGCACAGCTGCTGCAAGGGGAAATCACACGTTTTGGAAAAGGTACAAAAATTAGTTGCTAGCATGTTTTTTTCTGATTTAGTAAAGTTTGAGACTGCACCATCTTTTAAATTATCACGTCTGCCATATCGAGTCCAGGCAAGGAAACAATGCAGCTTATGTAGTGGGCAAAAAAACCCTGAAAAGACACGTCACCACAGACACACTGATGTCAAATGAGCACGTGAGAAAACGCTCCAGGTCGTTGGTCCTGAGGCGAGCGCACGTTAAAGCCACGAGGAGGTGCCGCCGCCCGTCTGGACGCCTGCCCTGAGCCTGCCCGCGCCAGGGGTGCCGCAGACGCGAGGCGCTCTGGACAGCTCAGGCGTCCAGCAGCAGGCAGACAGGCAGACTGTGGTACGTGCGCGCGGTGGCACACGGCTCAGCGGTGAGAAGAGGTCCGTGCGCCCCTCCCCGCGCCAGGCGCCAGCAGGATGCTGCAGGGTGGAGGAGGCCAGGCCAGGGGGCGTGTGTGCTGTGCAGCCGCACGCTCCGGGCGTCTGGGACTTGCGCTGCCCCCGTGGTGACAGGACGCCGCCCGGGGCTGCGGTGGGGGCGGGGAGCAGCCTCAGGAGCGCAGGGACCTCCTAGGTGATGGTGTCGTCATCCTGAGAGCCGCAGTGGTTCACAAGGGTGTCCGCTTGTCCACACGTAACCAGGCTGTGCCCTTCCCCGTTGGCATTGCTGTAAACATGTAAAGTAAATCATGATATGTTGTGGCTTCATTTCTGTCTTCAGAGTTGGTTTGAGTTTTTTAAGACCTGAAAATAACACCTGTAGGTGTGCCTTAAATGAGGAACGTGTCATAAGTGACTTTCCATACAAATCGTTGAGATTTTGTTTGTGAATGTCACGGTCTCCTTTCGATCTTTACAACCTGCAGGGAGCCGCCCGGGGCTGGGCTGCCGGGAGCTGGTGTTCAGAAACCTCTCCAAGATCCTTCCCGCCGTCTGTCACGACCTCACCGACTGGGTGGTGGGGACCAGGGTGAAGTCGGCGCAGCTGCTGGCGGTGCTGCTGCTGCACGCGGAGGACCACGTCACGCAGCACCTGGAGCCCGTGCTGCGCGCCCTGCTCCGCGCCTGCGCCGACGAGGACAGGGCTGTGGTCCGCAGCGTGAGTGGCCCACCCTTCCTAGCACCGCAGCCTGTGCACATGGACAGACATCAGCGCCACGCACAGGTGTAGATGCTCCTGCCCCCCCCAGGCTCTACCCGGCCTTCTGCACCCGCCACCCCACGCAGCCCCTGTGCCCGTAAAGAATGGCGTTTAAAGGTTCTCTCCAAGCACATGCAGGCGGGCGGCCCTATGTCCAAATGTAAACACGTCCGTCCTCCACCCGCGGGCCCCTGCAGCAGGCGGCTCCCAGGGACCACACGCAGACAGATGTGCAGGGCCGCCCCCGTGAGTCCAGCTCAGGCAGCCAGGCCTCAGAGAGGACGCTGCCCCCGGCCACACGGCATGAACTCCCCCGGCAGTGCTGAGCTCGTGAGGGGTCGCACCTGTGTTTGTGGGCATTCGAGCACACACTAGAAGGAGACGTGCCTGCAGGGCTGTTTCTGGCAGGTGAAAGTGTGCGAGTCGGATGCAGAGCAGCGCCAGGGGGCCGCGGGGGGCGGGGCGGGGCGGGGCCTCAGGCTCCTCTTCTGCCCTCAGTGCACCAGGTCCGCAGAGCTGGTCGGGGCCTTCGTCAGCCCGGAGGTGTTTCTGAAGCTGATGCTGCCGACGCTCAGGAAGTCGCCCTCCCCATCCGGCCTTCTGGTCCTCGCCTCCGTCATCCGAGGCTGCCCGAGGGAGGCCCTCCATCCACATGTGAAGGTCCTTGCCACAGAGCTGGCCCACGCTGACATCTGCCAAGGGTCTGAAAATGTAAGCGTGTGCAGGAGAGGGTGGGGGCGGAGGCGGTCGTACAGGCGACGTGGACCCCTGCTGGGACTGCCCACACGTGGCCGTCAGTGCTCACCAGGCAGTCCCGAGGGCCCCTCTGGGACATCCGACCGATGTGGCAGCCAGGGTGCGGCCACGTATGTTCCCATTTGGATCCACATGCTTCCTGGCGCGTTCTGCCCCATCCGCCACAGTGGCTGTTTAAAGTAAAATTAAGCAAAACGCCAAGGCAGTCCCTCAGTCACGCGGGCCGCATGTCGAGTGCCCAGGGGTCCTGTGTGGCCTGCGACGGCAGTGCTGGACCGTGTAGGATAGAGCGCGTCCACTGTGGAGGACAGCTCTGTTCCTCGGACAGCACCGCTGTGGGTGGTCTCGGGTGGAGTCCCGGCCTGCCCCCCCAGAGATGCTTGGTCCATGTGGGACGCTGTGTCTCCGTGGCGAGCTTACTCTTACCGCCTCCCGGGGCTTCTCACGGGGCTTCTGACAGGCAGCCTGATTCGGCACCTGTTATTGGGAGCTGCGCTGAGTGCTTATAAATTTGTTCTGTCTTTAATTGAGCAGTAAATCCATTACATCTGAAGCTGAAACAACCTAGGTGGTTAGGCTTAGTCATTTGGAATAATTTATAATTATTCGCTGTTGAAGGAAAAATAATGACCTTGTGTTTGTGTGGCTGTGATGGGCTTAAGCCCGGACTGTGCGCTGGACTGTGGCCCCCCCCCGTGTCTCTGTGGAGCAGCAGGGTTTCGCCCCACCGAGCATCGGACCCACGCACTACAGGCCCCTCTGGCCATGGGAAGCTGACCTCGCACAGCTGACACTTGGTAGGGGCTGCCGTGGCCGCAGAGCTGAGCAGAGGGGGGTCCCAGCTACTGCTCGGCCACTGGGAGCCGCGCTTCCGTACCTGCATCTGGCCTTGACTCTCACACACGTTCATGGTTGTGTGAGAACCATCTTAAGCCTGTGACAGGGCTTCTGCAACACCGAGGGGGATGCAGGAGGTCTGGAGTGGGGGACATTCATGGGTGGTTTCACCTGCTCCTGGTGTCCAGCCACATTTCAGCGTTTCCCAAGACCCACTTTTAAGATAATCAAACTACGTAAGTTTTGCATTTTTACTCATGACTGGTTCTGACAAGGATTTTCGCTCCAGAAGCATTTCTGTTCTAGAAGGTGCAGCTTGAAAACTTGGGTAGGTGTTTCAGGACACATCTTACCAGCTGTACAGCAAAGGAAGCATCTTTTCACACCTGAGTGTTGTTACAGGAAGCTTCGGTCCCTCAGTCCATCTAGTTCAGAGCACACGCTTGGTTCCTGGTCCTCCAGTCCTTCCAGGAAAGGTTTACTCGATCTTTCCAACACAGGGGCCCCTTCCTGCACAGTGGCTCCCACACACGTGTCTCTAGACGTGCCCCAGCCTTCGGCCAAGGAACCAGCAGCATAAACCCTGCGTGAGTGATCCGCTCCCGTCCTCGCCACGCGTGGCCGACACCACGGCCACTGCACGGGCAGGGGTCTCGTCCTCGTGTTTCCTACGGTCGTTCTCCAGGGGCTGTGATGACACGTTTCCCAAATGTGTTCAAGACCAAACTGCATGTGAAAGCCCCGGGTTGAGCCAACAGGGCCCCTGAGGCATCCTGCGCATCTGCCTGGGCCCAGGCTCAGCTGACAGAACCTGAGCCTCTGCTTTGAAATATGGTTGTTTAGCGACAGGGGACTGAGATGCAGACACAGTTGATAAACTAGAGGTAACTTGTTTATTCCTGGTTAACTCAGGAACCAGGGGTGTGGGGTCGGGTGGGAGCACCTGGCGCTTTCTCCGCTGAGGTTGTGGCATCTCCAGTGACCTGAGTGTCGTTCCCTCTGTGTCTTGTATTCTTTTTCACTGTGTGTGTGTGTGTGTGTGTGTGTAGGTAGATGTTGAAAATCCTCTGGTTAAATGTCGAGAAATCTGTGAACATTAAGGCCCCATTTCCTCAGAGAGGGTGCCGTGTCCACAGCAGGAGGGCGAGGCTCATGAAAGACGCACCCTTGGTTAGTTCTACCACCTGCAGGTGTCGCAAGACGGCCGGCCCGTGCTGCGGGCAAATCCCTGTTTGTTCATTTGTTTTTGTTTGTTTTTAATTAACTATTGGCTGTGTTGGGTGTTCGTTGCAGTGCGTGGACTTCTCATTGCGGTGGCTTCTCTTGTTGCGGAGCATGGGCTCTAGGCTCCCAGGCTTCAGTCGTTGAGGCACAGGGGCTCTGTAGTTGTGGCTCGTGGGCTCTAGAGCGCAGGCTCAGGAGTTGTGGCGCATGGGCTTCGTTGCTCCGTGGCGTGTGGGATCTTCCCAGCCCAGGGATCAAACCCGTGTCCCCTGCATCGGCAGGTGGACTCTTAACCACTGAGCCACCAGGGAAGACCCCTGTTTATTTACATTGAAAGAATGATAGCTCCTTAAATATGTATTATGGGTCATTTAGCAATTAGCCAAAATCATGTCCTCCAAAAATCTATCACTTAGTCAAGGCCTGAAAGAGAC